>NC_091247.1:79197500-79497500 GCF_042477335.2 Ovis canadensis | reverse complement strand
ACCCAGGGACAGAACCCACATCTGCGTCTCCTGCACTGCAGGTGGATTCTTTACCACTAAGCCACTGTGGCAGCCCAATATATATGCATATATTATACACAAAAATACACATAGCAAAATAAGGATGAAATACTCTTGACAACTGCAGTCCTCATTTCTCTAACTGGTCACATAGTTGGAGCTGGTATTCATAATTACCTTCTTCCATTACCCATTCTGACGCTTTGCCTTCAGCTAGGACTTCAGCTGGTCATAGTTCTTCAACTGGTGGGGTGATTCCTCAAGGCTCTGGGTCCTTAGTAGTCCTGCCTGGTCTGGGTTGTTGTAGTTTTCCACTGACCTTAATTACAAGCCATGGTACTACTAAGAGATAAGCTAAGGGATCTCCTGTATCCCAGGACATCCTTTTCCTTACCTCCAGAGTGCAGGAACAGTCCAACTTCTGCTTGGCAATCAGGACCAATTACCACAGCCAGCACAGTAACTCCCTTCTTTGCTTGTTGATTCAGAGGCATGAGGAACCCAAAATGGGCAGGTGGCTGTCTTAACTTCCCGTTCAGTGGAATCGTTGTTTTGTTTCCTGGTGGAAGCATTTCTCCTTCCGGAACTAAGACCTCTAGTAGAGCATCATGTTGTGGGAACAGAAAGCAGAAACTTTCCTTGTGAGTCACTAGGAGGAACAGTGAGTGGTGGCATTCCCATTTCTACCCCGATTCCCAGACCTGTGAGGTTCGGCTATGGGAGAAAGAGCACCATAAACGGATGCAGATTCAGAGCATATACGGCTTTCTCAGGAACCTTGCCCTAGCCATTGCCATCCAGCTCGTGCTGTAACTAAATCTTCAAAAGATCATTCTACCTTTCTATCAAGTCAGCTTCTTCAGGATGGTGGGGGACACGGTAAGGTCAGTGAATCTCATGAGCATGGATCTACTGCTGCGCTTCTTTTGTGTGGAGTGTATTCCTTGATCAGAAGCAACGCCGTATGCAATACCATGATGGTGACTAAAGGCATTCTACAAGCCCATGGATGGTTGTTTTGGAAGGGAAAGTAAATCCATATCCTGAGTAAGTGTCTATTCCAGTAGAAGACTGTTGGTGAGAATGTTAACTGGTGCAGCCACTGTGGAAAACAGTACGCAGTTTTCTCAAAAGACTAAAAATAGAACTACCATATGACACTGCAATTCCACTCCTGGGTATATATCTAGAAAAGCCAAATACACAAGTTCAAAAAGATACACACACTCCAATGTTCATAGCAGCACTATTTACAGTAGTCAATATATGGAAGCAACCTAAGTGCCCATCAAAAGGCAAATGGATGAAGAAGATGTGATATATATATATATATATGTGAAAGCCACTCAGTCGTGCCTGACTCTTTGAGACCCCATGGACAGTATAGTCCATGGAATTCTCCAGGCCAGAATACTGGAGTGGGTAGCCATTCCTTTCTCCAGGGGAACTTCCCAACCCAGGGATCAAACCTAGGTCTCCCACATTGCAGGCAGATTCTTCACCGGCTTACCCACTAGGAAAGTCCATATATAGTTGTTGATGTTTAGTCTCTCAGTCATGTCCAGCTCTTTGCGACCATGGACTATAGCCCACCAGGTTCCTCTGCCCGTGGGATTTCTCAGGCAAGAATCCTGGAGTGGGTTGCCATTTCTTTCTCCAGGGGATCTTCCTGACCCAGGGATCAAACCCACATCTCCTGCATTAGCAGGTGGGTTCTTTACCCCAAACCACCATGGAAGCCTGGTATATATACATAATGGAATACTACTCAACCATAAAAACAGAATGAAATCTTGCCATTTTCAGCAACATGGATGGACTTGTGTTATGCTAGATGGAATGTCAGACAGAGAAAGACAAATACTATATGATATCATTTATATGCGGAATCTGAACGATAGAAGAAACTAGCGAACATAACAACAACAAAACCAGTCTCACAGATATAGAGAACAAATTAGTGGTCACCAGCGGGGAGGGGCGAAGGAGGTGGGACAAGATAGGGATAGGGGATTAAGAAGTACAAATTATTCTGTATAAAATAAGCTACAAGGGTATATTGTACAACACAGGGAATATAGCCAATATTTTATAATAACTATAAATGAAGCATAACTTTTAAAAATTGTGAATCACTGTATTGTACACCTATAACATATAATATTGTACAGCAACTAAACTTCAGTTTTAAAAAAAATTCTTGGGACTTCCTTGGCAATCCAGTGTGTAAGACTCCACGCTTTCATTGCCAGGGGTGTGGGTTTGATTCCTGGTTGGGGAACTAAGATTCTGCATACAGTATATCCAAAGAGATTCTCCTTGTCTTGACGGTTTGATTATGATATGTTTCACTGTGGCTCTCTTTGAATTTATCTTACATGAAGTTTATTGAGCTTCTTGGATATGTAAATTAATGTTTTTCATCAAATTTGGAAAGTTTTTAGCCATTATTTCTTCAAATAGTCTTCCTGCCCTTTTCTCTCTCTTCTTCAGGGAACTCCCAGTATGCATAGGTTGGTATGCTCACTGGTGCCCTGCAGGTCTCACAGACATTGTTCATTTTTCTTCATTCTTTTTTCTGTTGCTCAGACTAGATAATTTTGATTCTTTCTCCTGTCAGATCAAAACTGTTACTGACTCCCTCTAATAAATTTTTTCATTTTATTTATTGTAATTTTCAATTCCAAAATTTCTATATAATTTATTTCTGTAGTTCTGATCTCTTTATTGATATTCTCTATTTGGTGTGACATAGTTCTCATGCTTTCTTTTAGTTCTTTAGATATAATTTCTTTTAGCTCTATGAGCATATTTCAAATGGGTGATTTAGGACTTCCCTGGTGGTTCAGAGGTTAAGAATCCACCTGCCAGTGCAGGGAACACAGGTTTCAATTCCTGGTCCGGGAAGATTCCACAGGCCCAGGGGCAACTAAGTTCATGGAGCACAACTACTGAGCCCGTGCTCTAGAGCCTGGGTTCTGCAGTGAGGGAAGCCATTGAAATGAGGAGCTCGCATACTGCGACTAGAGAGTAGCCCCTGATCTCCACAACTAGAGAAAGCCCAGCGCAGCCATAAATAAGTGGACACAAATGTTAAAAACAGGTGATTTACAGTGTCCATCTTATAAGTCAATGTCTAGACTTCTTCAGAGACAACAACAAAGTAGGAAGAGCTTGGGTTTGCATCAATCTTAGATTGCCTACATAGATGCTAATCTGTGAGAGAAATGATCTTCTATTATGCTTAAGCCATTCTGATTTGGGTTTTTTTTTTTAATCATGTTTAGCTGAACCTTGCCCTAATTAATATACTATGAAACAGATAAGGAAACTGAGGCCCAGAGAAGTGAAGTGACCTATAATGTAAGAGTGGTATCTCCATGTGTATTTCCTCACCCCAGAAAAATGAAGACAAGCAAGGCAAAAAACAAAAAACTGTATTCTAACTCATAATTGTAAAAAAAATAAATATAGATGCATGAAAAGGGAAAATTTACAGAATACAGATCTCTTTGTTTTAAAATCACTGAGGACTGATTAACCATAAAAAAATCAGTAAATCTGTTTCCTGGGATATCTTTCTGGTCACACAGGTAGCTTCATTTCCCAATTTCCCTTGCAGTTTACTTGATCAAATGACTAAGTTCCGTTCCATGGAATGCAAGCGGAAGTGATGTGTACCACTCCAAACCCACCCCCTCACCTCATCCACCCCTCCCATGCCTGTCTTTCATGCTTCTTACCCATATGGCAACAGAATACAAAAGACTCTAAGGGTGGAGCCACTTGATAAGGAAGGCTTGGTTTCTGAATCACTCCATGGGAAGCCACCTGTTGCCCAGAAACATCCCACTAGACCCTTATGAGGGGAAGGCAATGGCACCCCACTCCAGTACTCTTGCTTGGAAAATCCCATGGACAGAGGAGCCTGGTAGACTGCAGTCTATGGGGTCGCTAAGAGTTGGACACGACTGAGCGACTTCACTTTCACTTTTTACTCTCATGCATTGGAGAAGGAAATGGCAACCCACTCCAGTATTCTTGCCTGGAGAATCCCAGGGATGGGGGAGCCTGGTGGGCTGCCGTCTATGGGGTCGCACAGAGTTGGACATGACTGAAGTGACTTAGCAGCAGACTCTTATGAATGTGGATGAGAAATAAGCTCTTGTTTTGGGATTTGTCTACAAACATATGTAATAAAGTCTCTTTTCCTGGGCTGTGCCTCAGCTCCATCTGGATTGGAAACTGGCTTGTGTTGAATAGACTTTGAGCCTGGGGCACACTTTTGTTGACATAGCTACCAGGTACGGTGACATTTTGATTCTTTCCTGGTCTCAAGTTTGGTGCCCAACACATTCCAGCTGCTTCTGGATGATGTGGCATTACCTACTTGTGCCTCCCTGCCCCCTCTTGGTTCCTGAGCTCTAGGGAAGGAGGACTGCCTAACTCCGGATACTGTGTCTTGGCTCCACCCATTCTGGACCTTCATCCTTCATCTGAAGTCTTGTCTATTTAATATTCCTACTAAATATCTATCTGCCTTTAGGGTGATTGCTTAACCTAGTTCTTTAAAAAATAATAAGTAAATGATAAACTAACTCTTGATTTTATCTATAGCTCTGAACTGACACCAAGGTCTAGCCTTTCAGAGTAAATAGAACTCTTGACTCTCTTTCCATTTTCTTCAGTTAAAAAAAAAAAGCTACATCCCTTTGGGAATCACCCACAAAATTCAGTATTCACCTGCTGTGGAAATCTCTGGCTCACAACTCATTTGTTGGGAGCCTTAAGTGACAGGCCCAGTGAGAGAACAAAACTCAAGTTCTCAGCTCTGCCTGCTTCCTTTGGGGAAGGTTTGGAAGTGGCCTGTCAGAACAGATCCCTTTCTTTCAGTGGTTAGGCATTCTTTTGAATGATTTCAGGGATGGTTTGTTCTGATTTTGAGATACATTTAAGTCTCTGTAGCAGCATTTGGAGCTCCATGATGGTGGCCATTTCTCTGCACCCTTCCCCAATCCCAGGGGAACAATCTCTATTCTTTGGGCTGGTTTGGTGTCTGCTTTTTCCCCCTAAAGGAAATCAACTCTGAATATTCATTGGAAGGACTGATGCTGAAGCTGAAGCTTCAGTACTTTGGCCACCTGATACTAAGAGTTGACTCATTGGAAAAGACCCTGATGCTGGGAAAGATTGAGAGCAAAAGAAGAGGGCGGCAGAGGGTGAGGTGGTCAGATAGCATCACTGACTCAATGTATATGAATCTGAACAAACTCCCGGAGATAGGGAGGACAGGAAAGCCTGGAGTGCTGCAGTCCACAGGGTCACAAAGAGTAGGACACGATTTAGTGACTGAACAACAACAATTTTCCCCAAACTCAAGAAGCCACCTCAACAACAGAATGCAGAAGAAAGAGTCTGAGCCCACTGAGGACTGGGCAAACACTAGCAATACCTATATTATTTTGCTTTTCGAAACGATTCTGCCTCATCCTGTTTCTAATCCCCTTCAGCTCCCTAGCCTGTCCCACCAGGGCCTGCTCTTCCCTTAGCAGGAGGAAGGAGTGACTCATACCTAACTGGCTTCCTTAATTAAGCTGAGCCCATTCATTCACTTGGACTAGCAATCTCCCTCATCAGTTCAGGTGTCTCAGGGCAGCTTTTCAGGTTGCCAATGGCTCTGCTTGGGGACAACAGGGTATTGCACACACCTTATCTTGAAACTGACAGAATCACCTAGCTCGGGTGGAATCTGAGCGCTTGCACCATCTACTGCTCCACGGGTGAAGGGCATGGGGACTTCCAGACGGGCCCGAAGGGTGTGCGTTGCGGAAGTGCGGGAGGAGCCGGACTGGGATGGGTCCGATGCGCTCTGGTCTTTGAAAAATAGTGTCTGGACTCCGCCTCCTTCTAACCTCCTTGCACCCCAGCAGTAAACCTGTGTTAATTGAACGATGCTTTTTATTTACAGCCCACCAGAGAGTCCTGTCCGCAGCACAGGATTAATGGAGGTGGGGCTGAAGGCGGACAAAGAGTAGAGTGTCCCACGCAAGACTCAGGTCTTAGCCCTCAGGGTCTCCAGTCAGCCTCAATGTCCCTATCAGAATGGCAGAGAAGAGGCCGGAGTCTCTGGAGGGCGAAGAGGGAAGCGGCAGCAGATTGACCCTAGGATCCCAAGGTTCTATCTTTTCTGTCTAGTGACCCGCGCTGGTCGAAATCTGCTTTGTGGTACTCGATGGTGCTTCAAAACTACATAGACGAGCGCAAGTGAGGGAACGGGGTAATTACGCTGATGGTTGAAGGGATAAACGCTTGCACCGGACCTGGGCGGGTCCCTGGGACTGCGAGCCCCCAATGCCGCAGCTCGCTCCCGCGGCAGAGGGCTGCCTCCATGCCCTGGGAAGCATCTGCGCCCCCCGGGCCACCAGGGACCCCGCGCAATCTCCAATCCCTGGCCCCGCGCAAACATGCGCTGCATACTGGCAAGCACCAAGTTCAAATGCCGGTCCCACCGCTGTAAACGTGTCTGACTCCGGGCAAGCTCCCGAACCTGACGTCTCAGTTTCATGTATCAGTAATAATAGCTTCTTTGTGTGGCCTCTGTGAGAATTAAACAGATACCAGGTGTGTAAAGTGCCTGATGTGGAGTGAGCATTCAAGAAAGGAAAAGTACGACCTGTTACTCTGGGCACTAGGGAAGTCACCAACATCGAGCCGCGTCTCCATGGCCCAGGGCGGGTTACCCGGATGATTCTGCCAGCAATGAGCTTTGGAATTAATGAAAGGTCCTGGCTGGGAAGCCAACACAAACCCTTGGAAAAACCCTGAAGGAAGGGAGTCGAGGGCCTGCAGCTCTTCAAGGCCCGCCCCCACGGCTGCTCTCGCCTTCCTGTCTGACCCGTCGCTCCCTTTACAGGACCTCGGGCGACGGGGCTGACTCCCCGGCTGGGGCACCCGAGGCAGCAGAGCCTGCAGACTGCAGGATCTCAGGCGGGGGCTCGCCGGGCCTGAGTGCCCCGGACCCGCAGAGCTGAGGCGCCCTCCCACCCTCCAGCCCCGAGCCCGGATGGCTGCGGAGTTGCGCATGGTTTTATCGCCCGCGGCGCGTCCCAAGCGTCCCGGTTCCTGGGCCTACCCGCGCCGCCAGCTCAAGGTCCAGAGAAAGAGGGCTGCCCAGACCCGCGGGCCCCTGCTCCCCGCAGCTCAGGCCCCAGAGCCTCGCGTCATCTCCAGCAGCGCGCGGGTCACTTGTCTGGGAAAGCCGGTCGCTCCCGGCCTGGCATCAAGCGCGCGGCTGGGTCTTCGAAGGCTTCAGCCGCCCCGGAGCAGCTTGCCAGAGTCCCAGCCGCCGCGCGCTAGTCAAACAGTGAGGACGCACGGGGTACTCCGGCTGGGCCGGGCGGCTGGTAGTTCTGGATTTAGCCCTGCCCTTTGGGGGCTAAATCCTAAAGGACTTAGCATCCTAAAGAAGGCGTCCCTTGTGCCAGCCTGTCGGGTTTGTGCGCCCTTCAAGAAAGGGAGCCTTTGGGGGCGACTAGGGCCGCCTGTCGGGGTCTTTCTTCGGGCGCATCCATCCACATGGTCTTCTTTAATCTCTCACCTAGCGCGGGAGCAACCCTGCTGTTGTGATTGAGGAGAAACGGAGGGAAAACTCACCCCTCTGAAGAGCACCCATTCGGATCCTCTCCTCTCCGATTCTACCCCACAACCCATGAGAAACCTTTTTTTGAGTTTCAGCCTCAAGGGAGGGACCCACGGAGTTTCGAGAAGAGGCTCCGGAGAAGACGCACGCGAGGCCTTGACCCTGACACAAGGACTCCAGATCTTTCTGGGCTCCACTGAGCCCCCCCCCCACCCCCGGCAGCAGCAACCCAGCCCCCCTCTTTTCCTCCTCACTCAGGCTGCCTGCGTCCAGCCGCGGGTCCAGGAATCAGGACCAATTCGGGCAGGGTTGGGTTCCCGCGGCGCGAGAGGAGAGGCTGGTTCTCCTCCAGCCCCAGGCGCCTCTATTTACAAGCCGCATTCTGGGCTCCTCCGAGCGTCCTGGGCAGCTCAGTGGCTCCCCCACGCACCTATGTACTCAAAAGAGCTGCAGTCTCAAGGCCCACCGGCGCTTTTTTTCCACCCTATTGAGCTCACGCACTCTTATGAGCCTTCTCACGTCTGGCAGTACATCCTCACGCACTGGGTCGCTTTCCTTTCCAGCCTCCCTAGTCAGCTCCGAATGCCAAGGGTACTTAAGACGCAGCCAAGGGTACTTAAGACGCAGCGTTGGAATGGGCGGTGTGGAAAAAAAGGAAGGGGCCCAGTCATGAGCCCAAGCCCTCCGTCCTCCACCCACCCCTCAATATGAGGACTTCACATATCGCCTGTCCAAAGCTGGCTTCCCCTTACCGCCCCCCCCACCCCACCCCTCCACCGCCCCCAGCACCCTTCTGGGCAAGAGGTGTGAGCTGTTGGAATCCAGGAGGCCAAATTCCCTGTGTCCTGACTCAGCACCCCAGCTCGACTGGTCCCGGTTTTTGTCAGGTACTGAAATGGTGTGTCCTACAGGGACTGGGTTAAACTGAAGACTGAGTGGACTTGTAGCCTCCCCAGATCTCCCTGGCTCTGTTTAACCTTTTCTTGTGTGGCGCACCATCACCACCTGCTCCTTAGGTAGACGAGTCACTCCCTCAAGACGCCCTTCAGGATGGGACATCAGGTCCAGGCCTGACCTGAGGCCTGGAGAGGGCTGCCCAGTGCCCGGCATGGAAGGAGACTGTGGAGGCAGCATATCCAGCCCTCGGCATTTAAGTCCCCCAAGCAGAGGCCAGCTGCTCTCAAGGCCTAAATTCTACCTTCTTCATTAGAGTTTTACCTTCAAGGGTGCATGGGTATGGAACCTGGCTGGGAATAAATGAACAGCAAGCGCGGTTGGGGAAGCAGAAAGGGAGACTCATGCTTCTAGTTGCTGCCTCCCTTCAAGTGGCCTGAGCAAAACTCTCAGTTTCAGCGACTACTGGCAGAGGGGAGGGGTGACAAGTCATTGAGAACCCCATTTGGTGAAGGCCTGGACAGGGAATGGTTGTATTCACCTGGCAACGTCTGTGCAAAAGTTATGTACAGTTGGTGCGGTAGATCTAGTGCGGTGTGGAGTGGAGGACTGGCTTGTATAGATTTATACAGTGGGCAAGTAGCTGCTTAGGTTTATTCTCAGAACTTCTGCATAGTTTCCCTTTTTAAATAAATATTTTTGGGCTTAACTTTCCAAGGCGGAGGGAAAGAGGGAAGTTGCAACAAGTAGCGCCACTAAGCCTGAATAAAGCTCCAGGACAGGCACCCCGCCCCCTACTGGCCAAATCAGAGCTCCCAGCTAACTCCATGGATCCCATCCGGGTCTGGGGAGAGAGGGTGCTGCAGCCGGGAGCCCTGACCACCTGCAGAGATGATGGGTTAGCATCATCTCTTTCTTTGGGCCACAGCTCCTGCAGCCTAGGCTCTCCCGGCCAGCTGTGTTCAAGGCTGTGTTCTGGCCCCAGCAGGTCAATGTGTTGGGATTGGCTGCTGGCAAGGGTACTGGCTACAGGGGTGGATAGGCAGGTTTCTGAGGAGAAGCAGAGGTTTGTGTTCGCGTGCATGAATACATCGTGAGAGAAGTGCTCGTTTGTGTAGGTACCTCACTACTTACATCTGTGCAGGAGAGTGTTTCACCTGAGGACATGTGTTAGGGTGTCTATGTGTGTTTGTTTCTGTTCGTGTGCATGTGAACTATATGTGTGATGGAGTTTTGTGTGATGGATTTCCTTGTGTAGCCACCAAGTGTGAGCGGGTGAGTGTTTTTGTGCTAGCCACAGTGCATAGCACAGTGAATTGAATTGTAAATATGTATGTGTCCTTGTGAAAGCTGGTGTAGAGTGTGTTTGTCTGTGATTTTGAGTGTGGAAAATGGGGGGCAATAGGGGTGATTCAGGCTCCAGGGACTACTGTCTTTCCTCCCTTCCAGAAATAATCACCGACCTGCTGGCTGACCCAAGACAGCTTCTCGATCCCTCGAGCCTCTCTGGATCTTCAGCTCTACACCCTGCCAGGCAGTGAGGGTGGGGCCACTCCCACCGAGGAAAATCTGAGTTGTTGGGCGGAGAGCACAGCCTCCAGGAGAGGCCACAGGAGCTGCCAGGGCTGGACTTCCTCTTGGGGTTCAGGGATCTTTGGATGCTTGATGTTGTCTCACCCTGCTGGGTAAAACCTGACCCCCACGCCTGCACAGAACGAAGTTTGGGGCAAAGTCTCCTGCTCCAAATTAGATGCCCAGCTGCTGGAATTGTAAGGGTCTCTACTGGGAAATATCCTTGGTAGTTAAAGTCGGAGCAAAAGGGTTCTCCTCTAGTGGTAATTTCACCAAAGAGTCAAGTGCCAGAGAAGTAACTCCCCGAGCTCCAGGATCACGGGTTGCAAGAACGCTTCATTCTCTCCATCCCTTCTCATCCAGGGCCACCAGATCTAATTAAAAGTGTCCTGGTCACAGAGGTGTCCTGGCAAGTGTTCCAACAGCTCCCCAAGACCTGACACGAAAAAGCCACAACTTCCCTGGCGAGGAGTCCCGCCTGCTTCAGATCTGCCAGGACCGGCTTAGACGTGTCGCTGAATGGGGCTCGGGGAAGCTGGATCCCTGAGAGGGGAGGGGGCAGTGCTGGTTAATTTATGGATGCAGAGGCACCACACATGGCAGGGGCTCCTCGATCTGACCAGCCAAGTCCTGGCGTCTGCTTGTTCCCTTTCAGAACACGGGTTCCAAGAGCCGGGCTTGTCCAGTCTCCAGGACTCCCCTCCTCCCCAGGCCCCTTCGACTCCACCCCAAACCAACAGATTTCGAAGTATGGAGACCTTTGCTCCACGGCCACACGCCTGATCCCGGCTTCACGGCTGGATCAGCGGCTGCCCATCTGCCCAGTGACTTCTACCTGGTTCTGGGCATTGCGGTCACTACTAAGGAGTCCGCCCTTTAGGAAAACTCCACGGCCCAACTTGTTCCCCAGTCTTGGTATCTTCAAACACATGTACCCACATTCCACACACAGCCCCTCATTTCCTACCCCCATTCCCAGGTGAAGAAAGAGTCGGCTGAGGACACTGCTGGGCTGGTGGGGGCAGAGGAGTCCCCAAGAACAGCTGCCTCCTCCTCACTCCTGCGGGGAGCTTCAGGGACAAGAAAAGGGACAGAGAGATTTGGGGCAGGAGGTTTCAGAGTATTCAGTCCCTTCACTTGGCTATTGATATAGGTTGTGTATGTGGGAAGGCATCTCCCAGTTTCCATGACTTACGGGGCATGGCTGCCCAGAACGGTCCACCCGGGGTGTTGAGTCCCTGTAGGGAAATCAGACACAGCTGCACGTCCGGCTGGCAGGCCTTGTGGTATATATCCATATTTATATTTATGATTTCTAATTTTATTATAAAATAAAAGCAGAAATATTTCCCGAAGAACATTCACATGAGGGCATAACAGGGAGATGGCAAGTCCGCAGCTCCGGAGGCACGCTCCGCTTGGAGCCGGGTGGCCACTGTCCGGGGAGGAATAAGAGAGCATGGCGGGGCCTCACCAAGACAGAGGGGCTGGAGGCAAGGGGGCGTGCAGGGGCTTCTGCTCCGTGGCCCGTTCTCCTTCACTTAAGTTACTGGGCACAAAGCTGACACCTCGGGGAAGGGCCTCTGGAGAAAGCCCGGTTCAAAGGCCCTGTTTTTTCTTTGCTCTTTCCCCTCCCACTCCAACCCTGGGAAAGTGAGGAATAGGTGGAGGGCACATAGATGGCCAGGCATAAGGAGAAACACTGAGGGGTACAGCTAGCCAGGCGCAAGAGGCTGGAGGAGAGGAGACAGAAAAACAGAGTAACAGAAATCTAGTGAGAGGCACAGAGGGAAACAGTGCAAAAGGGGAAAGAAGAAGAAAGGGAAAGGAGAAAAGAGAAGGAAGGGGAAGGAAGAGGAAGAACCAATGAGCAAGGAAGGCAAAGGAAGAGAGAGAAGAGAGGGGAGGAGAAGGCAGTTAGAAAGAGTAGGAGAATGGTGTATAATTTATTCCCTTCCCTGGTTCAAGACCCGGTCCCAGCCTCCAAAGGACCTTCAAAGCAACTTGTTGGAAAAACAAAAACAAAAAAATCCCGAACAAAGACTAAACCAGAGAGCTATCCGTCCTACCCGGGCCGGCAGTTCTTGCCCTTTCAGCGCGCAGGCCTTTCAGTACCTGGTGGGGCCGCCGGCGCGGGCCGCCCTTCGGACACGGTCCCTCTTGGGTCCCCAGCGCCCAGGCCAGAAGGCAAGCGCGTCGAGGCAGGAGGGGCTCTAGGACCCCAGGTCCACGAGGTTGGCCGACATGGGGTTGAGGATGGAGTCCTGCAGGCCGTGGTGGTGTTGCAGAGGGTCCGCGCCGCCTCCGCCCGGCACGGGCACGGGCACGGCGCTGGGGCCCGGAGGGTGGCCCAGGCTATGCAGGGACGGCAGCCCCGGGGGCGGCGGCGGGCTGAGCAGCAGCGCGGGGCTGGACGACGAGTGGTCTGGCGTCCCCGACGGCGTCTTCTCGTCCTCCGAGCTGCCTAGCACCGACTTGCCGTTGCCGTTCAGCGACGCCGCCAGCGGGTTGTGGCTGTTAGAGTTGGAGTTCTCGCTGTTTTCCCTGCAAGAGCAGGAGCAAAGCAGCGAGGTCAGCGGGGAAACCGAGGCCGCTCGGCGCAGTGTCGCCGGGAGCCAGAGCCGCCGCGCGCAGCCTGCGGGTGTTTTCGGCTTCTACCATTTTCTCCTCCAGGTCTGGGCTGCGGTTCTCTTAGTCTCTCCAGACCCGATTTCTTTCTCTATACTTTCTCCCTGTATCATTTCTGTCTCCCCACCTCTCCAGCTCTTAATCTCAGGAATACCTTTCTGCTCTCCGTGTGTCTGCCCTCCCTGCTTGCCCCCACTGAGTGGTTAACCTTTCTTTTCCAGAGCAGAGGGACAGGGAAGGAGAGAAGGTGCCTGGATTTTCAGATCACTCCTGGCTGAACACAAAGCCAGGATCTGTCGTGGAGAACTGGTACCAGGAGAGTCAGGAACCCTAGATTTTAAGCTGAGGGTCCACTTGAGGCCTCGAGCTTGAGAAATCTCACAGGTCCTCATCTCCCTTTGCTTTCCTCTGCTTGAGGGAAGTCTGTCGGAGGGACAGGTTTCCAGAGCGAAGGGTCTTTTCCCTCTAGTTCCAAATTGTCGGGGCTGCGTTAGAGTTTTCCCTGTGGGGCCTACGGAAGGAGGCCCGAAGGGTGCAAAGGTGCCCTTTCCCAGGTGGCACAGTGGAAGCTTCAGCTGGGGCCTGAGGCTGGGGGTGTGGAGGGTGGCTTCTGAGAGAAGGGAGAGGGAAGATGGTTGTTAATCCTGGCCTAGATTCTCCCACCATACCAGAACCTGAGACTCTTCCGCCTTCACCTGGGGGCTGGTCTGTGCACTTAGTTCTTCAGGATTCTGGATACACGCCAGTCTGAATGGGGGGGGACCTCCACAGGGAGAACCCCTCTCCGGCAGGGTCTTTCACCAACAGCCCCTCACCCAGATTTGGAAATCTGAATTCTTAGGTAGATTCTCTCTGTACTGGCTTTCCAGGGCCTTTTCTTTCTGTTTTCCTGGAAGAGGACTTTCCACAGGGCTGGCAGCTGAATCTTTACAACTGTGGATACCCCAACCTCATGGTCTTAGATACCAGGGTCAGCTGGAAGCCTCCTCCCCGCCTCAGATTATACTGTTCAGCACCCCCAGTCTGACCCCCGCCCTTCACTCTGGGCTGCACACACCCAGTACTACAGACCCCAGGTGTCTTGTTTTGCTGTTACACTCAGGTTGGAGTCTGTTCCCACAGTTTCTCTCCCATCTTCTCCTCCAGAACTGGGGTTCTGAGAGGCCAAAGCCACAGGGGCCTCACTGTCAACTGCAAGGCTAGTTTAGGAAGTCTGGGTTTCCCTGAGGACGAGTGACTCCCAGCCCTTCTGTTGCTCTCAGCTCACCCTAGACCTACCTACTTACCCGCCAGAGAGGGTAGAGTCTAAGGAGAGAGGAGCTAAAGGCTTGGCAATCCAGGGAAAGGCTGCTCGGTCCAACAAGGCAGAAAAGGGGACATGTGTTTTTCTTCTCTCCAGGAGCTGACACTTCCTCCCCAAGCCTTTTGCCTCTTGGTCCTTTCAATGCGGGACAAAAGGCTTTCCCTATCAACCCCGTTATCCAGACAAGGAACATTCTTCTAGGCCCCTCTACATCCAGGCTGTATCAGGAAAGTTCCAATCCCAGTCCTGACCTCTAATCACACGGCCTGGTGCTGCTCAGTGAGGCAGACGGAAAGTTCCAGGAAGAGCTGGTGAATTCTCGCATGCAGTCTTAAAACCCGCAACCCCGATAGTCCTCGCCAAACCTCTCAGCTCTCCGACCTTCGAACTATCAGGCTCTGCCTGCGGTATTCGCCCCCCTTGCCTGGAATCCAGGCCTACCGTCTTGCCTTGACCCCGAGGCTCGCTGCTTCTCCACGTTTGCGCACAAGCGACCAAGGAGTTAGTTGACGATTGCCCGATTGCTTTGCCCGCTTTAGACAAATTTCTGATCTGTTCTCCCGAAAGAGCTGCCTGTGTTAGATCAGGCCGCAACAGGGCCCTGGCTGGGGCCAGGGGCCCAGTTCAGACCTCTCCAGGGGCTGAGTCGAGGTCCCGGGACCCCCTCTCCCTCGAGCCCTGGGGAAGCTGGTGTGGAAGCTCTACTTACTCGTACCTTTCCTTGGCCTCGGCTGCCCGGTCGCGCTGCCTCCGGTTCTTGAACCAGTTGCTGACCTGCGTGGTGGTGAGCCCCGTGGCCTCTGCCAGCTCGCGCTTCTCGCGGGGTGAGGGGTAAGGGTTGTGAGCGTACCACTCGCGCAGCACGCTGCGACTCTTCTCCTTGAAGCAGTAGCTGGTCTCCTCGCCGTCCCAGATGGAGCGCGGCAGTGGAAACTTGCGGCGCACGCGGTACTTGCCCACCGCGCCCAGGGGCCGGCCGCGGAGCTTCTCCGCCTCGATGTAGTGTGCCTTGAGCCACAGTTGCTGCAGCTTGGCGTGGTTGTGCGGCGAGAACTGGTGGCTCTCCAGGATCTTGTAGAGCTCGCGGAAGTTGCCGCGGTGGAAGGCCACCACCGCCTTGGCCTTGAGCACGCTTTCATTCTTGTGGAGGTGCTCGCAAGCGGGCAGCGACCACAGGAAGCGGCCCAGCCGCTCGATGTTGCCGCCCTGCTGCAGCACCTCGCACACGCACGCCACTTGCTCCTGCGTGAAGCCGAAGGTGGGTAGCATGGACATGGTGCCGGCTGCTCCCGCGCCCGCCCGCGCGCCCTCAGCGCGCCGCTCGGTCCGGCATGGGCGCCTCCCCGCCGGACCTTCCTGAGCCAAGAGGCGGACTGGGGGCCCCTGGCCTGGCGCTGGCTCCCGGCGAACTCGGAGTCACTGTAGTACGTCCCCGCGCGGGCCGTGGATCCCGCGCCGCCCCACGCCCCCGCCGGCCGCGTGTCTAGCCAGCGCCCTCGTCCAAGCCCGGGGGCCGCCCGCGGCGCCGCTCCGCATGCTCCGCGCCCTCCCGCCCTCCCGCCCTCCTCTCTCTCGTTCGCTTCTCGCTCTCTCCCTCCCGTCTAGCTTGCTCGCTGCTTTTTTAATAATATTATTCTAAGCGGGCATGAGGCGCTGCGGCCCGAGCCCTGATTGGTCTGGTTATCTGACCCGGGGCCTGCCCGCGCCAGACAATAGTCGGAGTCAAATTATTCGCCATGGAGACGCTGTCAGTCACTGGTAACCCGAGCCCCGGCGGGCCAGGCGGCTCCCCCCGGCCGGCTCCGCTGACAGATCGCCGGGCTCCGCGCAGAGCGGAGGGCGGCCCGAGACAGGAGCCGGAGGCTCTCCAAAAGCCGGGGAGGAGGTGAGGGCCGGGCTGGGGCTGGCGGCGGCGGTGATTGACGGGGCGGACGCCCAAAGAGCAAGGAAGGTGCTGGATCGGGGTGGGGTGGGGGGGGGGCGGAGAGGAGACGCGCGGAGAAGAAAAGGGGAGGACCGTGGTGGGGAGGGAAGAGGGGAGAAGAGAAGGCGGAGGACTGTTTAAGGGGGTGCCGGGAAGAAGGAGAGGGAGAGGGGCGGAGGGAGCCACGATGGGGAAGAAACTTAGGGCAGCTTTTTGCAAGGCCTCTCCGGATGCCTCCTGGGTCATCACGCCGTTTCTGGGGCAGCTGTTTGCCGGGTGGATTGTGCCCAGGAGCCGACCAGTGGGGTGGAAGAGTTTGGATGCTCTCGGGCGCCCCTCAAATATTTGACTTTTCCTGCTGACAGTGCTCCACCCCCATCCTAGGAGCTCGGGACCCGACCGGTCTGCTAGGGAAAGGGGGAGGGAGTAAGAGAGAGAAGGGAAAATTTGGCAGTGGCCACAGGCAGACGCCTGACAATCTACTTCTTGGAGGATCCCGCCTTTCCTTCGTCTCGTAACCGGGCCGGCTGCCCCGCGGCCGGTACCGCCCGGCTGAGCACTCTCTGCTTCTCCCTGGGCGGGGACACAGATTTAACCCCACGGGTCCCACCTCCCGAAATGCGCCCGGCACTTCCGTGCGGCCTCTACGGAAGTTAACTCCGGTGGGCAGAGCCGGTGGTCTGCCCACGGGAAGGCGAGGGCAGGGAATCTTGAATTCGTGGCGCTTCCCCTGTGGGTGGTCGGGGAGCACCGAGTGGAGGCAAGATCCAACCCCCCTTCTGGCCTCTCTACTCCGACTCGGCTCTGGCCAACTCCAACATGAGAACCCGGTCGCTGAGCTTAAATGAGCGGAATGAGGGGCTTAAAAAGGGAATCTTGCCTTTTTTACTTCTTTGTCAGGGCGCATATGTAAACACGTGCTGCTGGTTCTCTTCGAGAAGGGCAGAGCTGGGAGAGCTCTGGGAGAGCTGGATGGAAGAGGTGGGTGTTGTGGCTGTTTCTACGGTTTTGAAAAGCCCCGGGGTTAGATCCTTCACTGAGTAGTCCTTTCCACCTCCGCTTCGCCTGGAGGCTGGAGTCTCGCTGGCTCCCAGTGCCAGGACCCAAGCCAAAACAGCCTGGGCTTGGCATTCAGTTTAGAACTGTGCAGTCTGTCTAGGTCACGCTTCTCGGTTGGTTCCTACCCCTTTAAATTTACTCGGAAGTTGGTGCTAGGAACACTGGAATGGGGGGGGGGGAGTCCAGAACCCCTGGTTCAGGTTTTGACTTTCTGTGGTGGTTTTGAGCAAGGCACCTATTTATTTGTCTAACCCTTAGCAACATTTCCCAAAGTTCCCTGCTCTAAGCGTTCTAGCAGTCCTCTGGGGGACTTGCAGGCATGAATGAGTGGAACCCAAGTCTCCCTAAGACTTTTGCCTCTGGGGGCTTGTCCAGGTGTATTGAGACCATAGCTCCCTGCAAAAGTTCAGGTGGCATGTTCAGAGCCTGCATCTGTCTGCTGGGAGGAGCCCTGCTGTGTCCAGGCCACTTTATCCAGAGTCTTGTGCGCTGCCACACTGAGTTCACCTCAGAGTCGGGCTTAGAGGACTCTGGAAAACATGGGGAAATACATATCCCCGGCTGCAGTGAGGTTCAGAGCCCACCTTACTGGTCCCAAGAAAGGGCAACCTATGCCTTGCAAGCCCCCTTTCTCAGCCACAGGGTTAACAACTGGTAGGCAGGTCCTAGCTATGGCCACCGCATGATCAGGCTATAGCTGTGGTGAGCACCCTGGTCTCTTGCAGGCGAGTGGGACTGGGCAGTAACTTCCTGGCATGAGACTCTGGGCCATTTTACAGCCTCATTTTCTCCACTATTAGATAAGGCCTGTGTGATTTTTAAGGTCCCTGTTACTGGAGTGAGTCTAAGAATACTAACCTTGAAAAGGTGGGTAAACTGCCCCCTCAGCCACAGCTTCTACTGGGAATATGCCCCTCTGTGGCCCCTTGGAGCTGCAAGATTGAACTTCTTTTGGAAGTGGGTCCTGCCCATGTTCAGCTAAGGCAGATTTTCTGGAGCTTCAGACTTACTGTCCTTTCTAGTGTTGCTCTCTTTGTGGCCTCTGGGTGTTGAGCCCAAGTCAGACCTGCCAGGAGTACACCCGTGGCACCTGCCATCTTGGACAATACTGTGTGTGTCATATGGTAAGAGTAAGCACAGAAATCCTGTATCACCATTACCCAATGCATGCATATATGTCCGTATGCCACTCTCCCTTTCTCCATATTTGTAGGAAACTGGTTCTAGCAGGTCTGGGCTAAAACCTTTTGCTAACAGCAGCACCTGAGTGCCTGCCCTAAAAAAGGCTACTGAGGTCAGCTAGGGCCTCTTTACACTCTGCATCCCTCCTTGTCAGCCTTTGCTCCACAGGATAGAGCAACTGGCAGGTGTCTGGGTCTTCCAGGACTTGATAGATGCCAGCCTGACCCTAAGGCAATCTCAGCCCCAGGTTCCAGTGCTCAGAGCACCCACTGGAGAGCCTGAGGCTGCCAGATGCCTTGGGTTTTCCTCCCCTGCCACCCCTTCCCACCAATCCAAGGAATCTATGAAATATGCAATCTATTCCTCCCCTAAGACACACGAGAGTTCCGCACAAATCGGAGAAGCTCCATGGCTGCGGAGGAGAAAACTTCTGTAGACCTCTGGAAATTTGGGTCTTATTGAAATGTCTCTTTCACCTCCAAGTAGGCTGGAAGTCCCCTGGGATAGACTTTCTGGAAGGCAGCCGCAGGTATGGATGGGTGTTCTTTAACGAGCCCACACTGACCAAATGCCCCTCCCATGACTCTTGGTCAGGGACAGTCTGGGGCTGGGTACCCACAGATGGCACCCATTGCCCATCCCAGGGGTGGCACATGGCCCACTCCAGGGACTTTCAGAGAAAGGGAGAAAACAGAGGAACCAGCCTCCCAAGGGCTCCCCTCACTTTGAGTTGGAGCTTTTTGGAAGGAAGGGGGTGCTAAGGAGAAGGAAATGCTAGCTGGCTATTTCCAACGCCAGCAGAGAAGGGGGCAGGGGTTCGTTGCCAAACCAGAGGACTAGAACTTTTCTCTTTATTTTTCCAGCCTATTCAGACTCCAGAAATCCGCTGAGCAGACAGGGCCCCTTGCACCGCCCGCCTCAGGCCTTCCCGGCGGTTCTGAATCTCTGGGGCGTCCGGGCTGGGGTTGGGGCTGCGGAAGCAGGGGTGGGCGGGCCGCGGCGGCAGACCCCCGTTCCCGCGCACGCTCGCCCAGACCTGGCCTCCTGCTTGGGCTTCGCTCTCGTTTCGTTGAAAGCGGGCTCGCATCGCCTCGCCTCTGCCTGCCCTCTGCAACCAAACCCCCTCCCCGCCCCGCTGCACCCCACTATTTTCTGTTGGGGCCGACTTTTGGGGCAAGTCAGGGCCCGGGAATTCCGCTCGCAGAATTCTCCGTTTTTGAAGACGGTTCCCGCTGCGCCCTGAGCCCCGGTGCGGATGCAAGGCACTGGGCTCCGGGTGGCCGCTCTCGTGAAACAGCGCGAATCGTGGCGTCGCCTGCACCGCACGTGGCTGGCACGGCCCCGGGCTCCCAGGGCCGGAGCAACAGGATCCCCCGGGGGCCGCCGCTGCCCCTCCGCCCTGGCGGCCTTTTGCTCTGGACCCACGCGGCGGCCTGGAGCGCCCTCTCGAGCAAACGGTTTGGAGGCCGCGGGCTCACAGGGGATCTTGCTCAAACGAAAAGAGCGAGAATTTAGGGCTCGGGGCTGGTCTGGGGCCGGAAAACCCGGGGAATTGGCCCGGGGTGGCGCCAGGGTCGAGTGGGACTTGAGATGGGTCCCCAGGTCCCGGACTCAGCCCGCCTGCCTACGACGCTCGGCCCGGCTCGGGGTTTTCCGTCTCCGCCCGCGGTCCCGGCTCGGTCCCGGAGACCTTCCTACCCGCGCGGCGCTCCCTCCCAGGCTGGCAGGGGACAGCGGGACCCTTTGCCTGGGAGGGGGTTGCGGGGTGCGGAGCGTTGGGTATCCAGGTGAGGGGGCCAGGCTCTCGGCTTCGGGTTAAAAAGCCGCGGAAGTCCGCCGCCAGCTTTCTCCCACGGAACCGCGGAGGGCCCGCGAACCCGGCCCTGCCTTTCCGCCGGGTCTGCCTGCGAGCGCCCCCACGCGGGAGGTCCCAGAGTCCCGGTCGGTGGGTCGGTGCGCGGTTTCCCGTAGGCCTCTAGCCCAGCCGGGAGAGGTGCCGGGGAAGGGCCGCCGGTTCCTTCCTGCTCAACAACCCCGGCACTGACTGGCCGGTCGCGCGGGCAGAGAGGGCACGAGATGGGGGGCGCGTCCGTGCAGCGCGCTCCCTCGAAGACAGACACACATCCGTCCCAGGGCACACTAAGTTGCCAGGGTTTAATCCCATGATCCTTGAGGGACCGTCAGTGGCTTTTCACCGTCGCATGTGCCCCCTGGAGACTCTGGATCTGCCTGGCACACAGTGGGCGTCCAGGAGATGTTCGAACGGATGCCTGAATGACCAATGGGATTAGACTGTCAGCAACAACTGGGAAGTACCAGGCCAATAAAAAAATGGCCCTCTTCTTCCTCTTTCCTCCCGTGCTTTGCTTCCAGCCTGCTTTCTTTCCCTCCTTTCTTTGCAGGGGAAGACTCATGGCGTTCTCCAGCCAGAATCCTGGGTGCTGTAGCCTCCAAAGGGCTACCTAGAAGCGGCAGACCTAACGCTGTGCTCTTAGCAATTCGAGATCTAACTGCCTATAGCAGTACCAGGCTCCCTTGGGCTGCAGGAGAATTTTCCAAGTTGAGCTATTCTCATTTTTGTGGGGCTGCTTCTTTAGTTGCATTTCCTTAGTTACTTTACAAAAATCCTCTGTAGGCAATGTGTAGATCAGGTTTCCTGTAAGAAGGGACTTTTTTCTTTCTTTCTTTCTTCTTTCCATTACCTGTGAGAAATTCTATCCGAGAGTAGGGATTCCTGGCTTGGCACTTCTCTCTCCTGCAGTATCTATTTTTATTACCATTAATTACAATGCATCAGCCCCACTCATCAGTGATACCCCCTTCCCCTGGCTGGTGACTGCTCTTGGCTCTCCTGACTTGGGTAGCTATGCCTGGGCCAGAGGGCACTCCCACCCCACCATTGAAGGCAGCCACACAGGGCTTTCCAGTAAGTATGCGTTTGAAAAGAAAACCTGGAAAAAGCCAAGATTGTTCTTAACCTGGAAATCCAATACTGTATTTTGTTGTCTCTGTGAATTAAGGCTAAAATCCAGGGACTCTTTCTTTTAGAAGAATGTGTGCTAATTAATTTATGCATAGCACTGTGAGAATGCTTTAATAAAGTAGGTAGAAACAAGATATAGCCCTACCAGGGACGGCGTGTAACTCAGGGAAGCCGGTGCACGAGACGACTGCAGAGGGACTGTCAGTCTGTAACAGATGCCCTCTGGTAGCATTGTAGCATTCTGTTTTGGGATGACAGGTGTGGTTGGCCCTCTGGAAATTACCATCTTTGTTCCGCCCATTCTAATACAGTTGCACTGTTAGTAAATGTTCTCATATGGGGAAGGTAGGCTGGCGAGGGCAGAGGACATGGGCTTTGGCAGCATATAGGTCTGGGTCCTTGGTCCAGACTCGCCAATTTAGTAAGTCACTCAATCTTGGGGCCTTATTTTGCCTATGAGGATAACAACCAGTGGGCACACAAAAAGCATTCAACATTTGCTTATTGAATACAGTTGCACTGGGGACTGGAGATAAAAGTTTGTGAGCACCTGGTTGACAGTAGGTACTCAATAATTGAGGCTGTTGTCATTGGGATGATGGGATGGTATGTTTACGCAATTGCATATGTTCAGTGTGCTTTCAGAAAGCACCTGACCTAAGTGTCTAAAGGCAGATTTAATTTCAAGATGACGAGTATTATCAAGCCCCCCTGGTTTCCCAGACCTGGGCTAGGCATCATGGGAAGTGCTCAGGTGTGTGACGGGAGGTTCTGGAGCAGCTGGAAAGACAGGAGCTTGTACATGTGCAGCTCCCTTGGTGTCAGTAGTTCACCATCCATGGAAGCCTTGGAAAGAGTGTGGGCTTTGGTGTCAGGCTATCTGGGTTAAATCCTGCCTCTGCCACTAAGTAACAGTGTGACCAAGGGTAAGCTGTACAATGTTATGGAGTCATTTTCCCAGTCTAGGGAGAATAAAAAGTAGGGGTAACAAACACCTTTACTTTGCTCCCAAGGGTTGGGGAAAAGGAAATGAGCTAAGCATGTGAAAAGACTGTGTCTCCATTCAGAGAGGAACAAGAGAACTTCAGCTGCCATAATATTTTGTATTATCTTATGGTGTTCCCAGGGTTTTGGTCTCATTAAGACAATTCTCAAAGAAAAGATAGCTGCATAAGGGTGTGACATCACATGTTCCTTTGGGGTTGAGACTGAGGTTTCTCCCCCTGTTGTGTTTGTTTTCAGCATTGAGTGCAAAGCAGAACTCACAATGAAAGCTCCATGGTGGGTGTGGACTGTGTATATGTGACCCAGAGTAAACGAAGCAACTCCCCTCCTCTCTCTTAACTCCTTCCTTGTCAGCTCCATGCTCCTTGAGAGAGACAGCCAGGAGTATCTGTTCTAATGTCTTTGATGGGTAGAGTATCTTCTATGTACAAAACAGTATACTAATGCAGAGTGGGTACCATAATCCTATATACTGGGTTAGCATTTTCAAAGGAGATAGTTCAGAGGTTAAGCAACTTGACCAAGGTCATACAGCTGGTAAGGAGCCTCTGCAATTTCAGTTCTTAAGACCAAAATCCATAAAGCCATAAGCCTTGCTGCTGTTAATTCCTTTTCAATAGTAAAAGTAATATTAGGAAGTATTGTGCTATCTCGCATCATCTCAAAATACCTCCACAAGCCAGGCATAATTACCTGCTTCATTTTGTAGGTG
This sequence comes from Ovis canadensis, assembly GCF_042477335.2. Classification (NCBI taxonomy): domain Eukaryota; kingdom Metazoa; phylum Chordata; class Mammalia; order Artiodactyla; family Bovidae; genus Ovis; species Ovis canadensis. The sequence goes on along the minus strand of NC_091247.1, from coordinate 79,474,578 downwards.
GTGACACTGAGGCTCAGAGACATTAAGTACAAGTCCAGCAGCTATGGCAGAGCTGAGTTCTTGAATCCAGGCTGTTTGTCTGCAGAGTCTATGCTCTGATCTGTTTCACTGAATGCTTTTTCATCAAACTCTCCTCTCTTATCCCCAAGCCTTTCTTCTCTCTGAACTCAGGTTCCGCAGGCATTTCCAGCTGTCAGAGGCTAGAGTTCCCTGGAGGTGTCAGGAGGATGGGTCTAAGCTCTAGGAGAAGCCAGCTCTGCCTGCCTCAGGTTTCAGCTTCCAGACCCTGGGGTTTGTGGCCTTTGCTCCCTGAAACTCCTGCAGGGTAGGAGACCACTGTGACCAGGGCAAACTGTACAGCGATAGTCTTAGCCCCAAGCTGGTAAATTCTGGTATGTACTCATGGCCCCCAATGTGCCTGGGCTGAGTGAAAGCTCAGAAATCTGCTCAGACCAACAGAAGAAACAAAAGAATGAATTTCTTACAAGGATTCAGGGCGAGCACATGGATTGAAGGGCAGGGAACACCACTGGCCTTAAGCGGGGTGGAACCAGAAACTGGAAAATAGCTATCAAGGCAACACTTTTCCTCCCTCTGGATGGCAGAAGGGGCTCCTTTCTCTGCTTCTGTCTGAGGATCTTTGTTCTCTCTGGGAAGAGCAGGTTTCTCTGTTTCTTCTCCTTTTAACATTTCCCTACCTTTTCATGTGTTCCCCTCTTTGGGCACTCAGGAGGCACTCCAAAATCTGTCTCTTTCCTAATTCTTGAGAGAGAGAGAGAATCTTATAGGCTCATCTTAGGTCCAGTGATTCCCACTCCAATCAGGGATGCTGGGTGGGTGCCTGGGCAGCACTATACGGCACCATGCCCAATCCCCCAGGACTCTGAACCATGCCATGAGAGAATGAAGTGCCTGGAGGGCTACTGGTTTGCAATGGAATACCCAAGTCTAGGGCTTGCTACATAGAGGCATTAACAGATTAGTTCCTTTGCTTTCTCCTTCTCCCCACTCCCCAATGCGGTGCCTTCCCCAGTCCATCCATCATAGAGTCCAGCCAGAGCTTCCAAATTAGAGTTCAGATATGATTATCCTATTCTCATGTTTAAATTCTTCTAATGGCACCCATTAACCTCATGATGAAATGTAGACTTCTTAGCATGGCTTAGGAGGCCCTTTGTAATCAGTCTTTGCATGTATTAGCTTATTTTCCATGTTATCCAATTCTTTCTCAAGATTTCAGCCATCTGGAGTAATTTTTACCCACTCTTCCACTTCTCTGGTAGACACCCATCACCACCCGCTTATACCTTATTGACCCCAGGGCTTGGCCATGAGATAGGCTTGGACCAATGAAATGTAAGTAGATGAGCAGATGCTTCTAGAAATATGGCAGGGTGGCACCAGGACTCTTTCTTCTTTTGCCCTTGTACCCTAGATAGGTGCAGCTCCAGCCCATGTCATGAGATGAGAAAGAAGATAGAACAGAGCCCACCATGAAGCAGGGTCACAGGTGGCCTGCAATCTACCATGTTTGGTATAAAGTTTTGATATTGTTACAAGTTTATTTGGCCAGAATTAACGCTGCCTAGGAAGAGCTTGCAAAGTGGACACTGGGCTGCAGTTACAAACATGTCTTCCCGAGTCACCCCCTACCCTCTGTTCCCATCATACCCTTTCTTTTTTAAAGTCTAGTCTATCCTGTACAGCATCTCAAAGACCCTTCACCCTGTCCCAGCAGATGGATGTATAGTGATGCCTTTACAAATCAGTGGCAGACGTCTGATTAGAGCTGGCACAATCTGGGTTCTTGAAGGTGATCTTTTGAACTTCTTACTATACATGACTCTCAATTTTAGATTCCGTAAGCTGAGTCTGCTCCATAGTTAATCTATGTAGGCTGAAGTGCCGAAGTATCTAGCCTTTTGGTGTGCTTGAAAACAGAGGTCATAGGGTGTTGCCCATCACACATGTGCCCATGCACCTGTGCGCATGCACACACACACACGCGCGCGCGTGCGTGCGCATGCACACAGGCACACATGTTCATGTCCATGGAGGTGTCTAGGCACAGGAAATCACATGCTGTTGAACACATATTCCCAGTCATGCTGGACACAGTCCCGTGGCATTGACCCTCGAAGTTCAGGTCTTTCTGTGGTTGGGTCTGTGATGAGCTACGAAACCAGCAGGCAGTCATCTCCACCCATGGCTGTGCAGCTCATACCTCCTCCTCTCTCCTGCTTTCAGCCTCTGATTAATAATTACAGGGGCATTGGAGCTCTTGATTCTCAGTAGATTGGTACTACCAGCTGACATATTTCCTCTTCAAAAAATATGCACTGTAACTTTCTAAATAGAACATTCAGGCAAAAATATGTGATTTCAAATAATACCTTAATGCTTAGAGTAAACAAAAATAATGTAATGTGGATGCAAGGTGAAATAGGAGTGGGTGAGTGTTCCTTGTATTCAACTGAGGTTATAAGAAAAGGGGAACGGCTGGAGCCAGGGCTAGGACTGGAGCAGACCCGGGGAAAAAGCACTGAAGTTGAGATAAACATAGAGAGCAGATTCAGATTGTGAAGTCCATGAGCATTTTATAAAATGAGATTTCCTCATGGGAAAGGCTTAAATTAAACTCACAAAGGTTATTCAGCGGTATATTTTGTAGCCTTAGCTGGAGTTTAATTTAGGGTTTTTGTTCAAAGGGTATGTGGAGGAATTTACACACACACACAAAGAATCAAACAGGAGTGTGCACATACATGTAAACAAATGTATATATAGGCAAATACCTATACATACACATATGGACACACAGAGCACACATATATTCATAGGAAATGATGAATACACACATTCATGCTCACATGAGGAAATAATTCTTTAAACCATGTGGACCATCTCTCCGTTAATATCTCAAAGTCACCCTCAAACCAGACTTCCATGAGAGTTGGTTCATGATTTGGAGTTTTGAGGGGATAGAGACCTCAATAGAGGGGTAGGAGTTGAAACTAGAGAATATAATTACATTTAGTTACTGAGCTTTTCTCCTTCTAAATAGCAAGCATTCTTAATTAGAAAAATTTGTACACTCAATGCATTATAAACTTTGTGTATAGTTAGCACGTGGCTGGAGATGGGGCCAGGCTTAAGGAGTCCATGCTTTCTACTGGGACTTTTTTTCTAACTTATATTTGATCTGAGATGTTTCCAGAAAGTCAAATGTCACCTATATCAATACTGAAGATGCCGACCAGCAATTCAGTTCATTTCAATCTCATTCCATTCTAGTCAACATAACAAATATACTTCTTTCCCTCAAGTATCAGACTTAGGAATATTATTAATAAAAGGGCTTCTACTCCATGTCCAACTCTGTGCTAGGCTCTTTGAGGGGGAGAAAAGAAAAGTGACACTGTTCTGTCTTCTAGAAGTTTCTAGACGAGTTGGGCAACAGAACCAATCTGTATGGAGTAGGAGATAACAAGACCACACACCACTACTTATCAGTATGACTGGGGTGAGGAAGTCAAGATGGAGACTGGCTGGAAAAGGAAGTCTTCTTTCAAAAGATCGTCTTGTTTGGACTTTGAACATCAGAGAGAATTAGGATGGAGAGAGGGGCATGAGTGTGATGAACTCGGAAAGTCTCATTGGGTGAGCACAGGGCTCACTGCTTGGATGAATGCTGTCTTCCTGACCCACCTTGCTAGGAAGGCCTCAAAGGGTTTATATTCATCACCTATATCCCTCCAGCTCTCCAAAGCGAGAGTGGGATTTCTGGGAAAAGTCAAAATATGTAGAAAAATACAGAATTCTACATATTTTGTAGAATAAAATTCTACAGTTTTACATGGCCCTATCAAGTGACAGCCATGAATGGCAAATGCAGTCATGTTGCAGAAAGGGAGCTGGTGCTCACACTGTAGTCTGAGAAGCATGCAGAATGGGACAAAACTGATTTGAGGAACAGTGGTTCTCAGCTTTGGGGGTCAGAGACCCCATTGGCAATGTGAGGAAATGCCTCTCTCCAAGGACATGCTTATATGCACACACCCACAAAAGGTGGCGTTCTGTTGCAGGATGTCACTGTCCTGAGCTCACGCCTGGATCTGTGGTGTGTGCTGGGGAAGGGCTGCTGGGGCACAGCCAACCCCAGAGGCCTTGTGTTTCCTTGGAGTTTCTATTAATAGCACCCCTTTGGGGTCAAGGACAAAGCTTTCCTCTCCCTTCAAAGCAGCCCTCAGCCTGACAAGCAAAAGAATGGAAGAATCTCTGCACTCACTGACTCCATTGCACAGCGCTTGAGAAGAGGTCCTTCTCATCAAGGGCAAGTACTGTTTTCAGCCTTTAGTAAATGTGGGCAGTTTCCTCACACACCAATATCCCCCTCATAGCAGTTCAGAGTCAACTGGGTTGAAGAATTTCTGCCAGTAGCACTTGCCCGTGTGTGGTCATGGACATAGTCCAACACCCAACAAGGTGCCTTGTCCCAGAACAAGCTCCAAAAAGGTTTTTGTTAATTCAACAATAATGGCTATATTTTATTGAATGCTCTTATGTGCAGACAGGAAGCAAAGGGCTTTACAAGCCAGATTTCATTGACTTCCCCGACAACTCCTATGAGGTGAATACTTTCAATAGGCTTATCTTACAGATGATAAAGTGCTGTACTTGTGATGCGCGGAAGGTTAAATTAGTGAAGCGAGCAGAGGAGTAGGTTGAACCAAAGTTTGCTTGCAGTCTTGCAGTCTGGGCATGTCACTATGTCCTATGTTACTACTCTGAGTAATATACCTGTTCCTTAACGTTGATACACTGTCCACGATTTGGCAGGAACCAAAGGGAGGAAGGGGATTTGAAGACCTGCCTGGATGCCAGGCGGGTTAATCGACGGCCGCACTACTGAGGGCTGTGAGGGACGCTCCCCTCCCGCGTCCCTCCGCCCTTCCTCCGGGCGGGTCCTAGTGGCAACCTGAGCTGGGAAGCAAGGACGAGCCAGTGCAACACCTTACTGGTATTTTGTTTCAGCGATGGCGGGGGGCAGGAGGGAAAGCGTCTCACTGAAAGAGCTGGCTCTTTCTGGAATGGAGAGTCATTTCCGACTGCCCTCTCCTGAGTCTCCTGAGCTGGCTGGTGTCGGAGGGAGGATATTTTCTTAAGGATGAACTGTTCTTGATCATTTCCTGCCGCAAAGGTCTCCCCCTCAGCGGTCAGGGTGCCTGTTATCTAACACTCTCAGCTGCTTCCAAACATATTCTAATGAAAATAAAGCCCCTCTAGGAAGAGCCCCGGAGAAGGCAATGGCACCCCACTCCAGTACTCTTGCCTGGAGAATCCCAGGGACGGAGGAGCCTGGTGGGCTGCCGTCTCTGGGGTCGCACAGAGTCGGACACGACTGAAGCGGCTTAGCAGCAGCATCAGCAGCAGGAAGAGCCCGGGGCTTCCCTGGTGGCTCAGTGGGAAAGAATCTCCCTGCCAATGCAGGAGATGCGGGTTTGATCCCTGGGTCAGGAAGATTCCCTTGGAGAAGGGAATGGCAACCCACTCCAGTGCTGTTGACTGGAGAATCCCATGGACAGAGGAACCTGGCAGGCTACAGTCCACCTGGTCGCAGAGTCAGACAGACTGAGCGACTAAACAAGTATCAGTAACAAACAAGAAAGCACCCGAGATTTGAGAGGCAAGAACAGGCACAGTGTGCTACCCATCCCTCCGCGCATGGTGGGAGGGCTGAGAAGTATTTGATTCAGTTCAGGACAGATATTCTTGAGTGTGTGGAAGCGGGCTGAGCACTAAGTTTGGGACGATGATGTCACACTTTTGTCTACGATCCCACCTTTAAGTAGTCAGTTTGTGAAAATTCGAACTAATGGGTCCGGGGGACAGCATTCAAGGTGTCTGTGAACTTGGATGGGAAAAAATTGCACGTTAATTTTGACTAACCTCTAGCCAACGTTTAGCAACTCCTCCAAGAATGCTGCTGCTAAGTCACTTCAGTCGTGTCTGACTCTGTGTGACCCCATAGAGAGCAGCCCACCAGGCTCTCCGGTCCCTGGGATTGCAGGCATCAACAATGGCAGTACTAGGCAATACCGGTGACTTTTTAATTAATTTAGTTTTAATTGAAGGATAATTGCTTTACAATGTTGTGTTGGTTTCTGCCGGACATCAATAGGAATAAGCCATAGGGATACATTGTGTCCCCTCCCTCTTGAACCTTCCTCCCACCTCCCACCCTGTTCCATCCCTCTCTGTTGTCACAGATCACTGGATGGAGCTCTCTGTGTCATACAGCAAATCCCATGACTTCTTCATTGGCAGAAACCACAGATATTTTTCTGTCATAGTTGGTGCGTGTGTGCATGCTAAGTTGCTTCAGTTGTGTCCAACTCTTTGCAACTCCATGGACTGTAGCCTGCCAGATTTGCCTGTCCATGGGATTCTCCAGGCAAGACTACTGGAGTGGGCTGCCATTTCCTTCTGCCAGGGAACTTGAAATACTTATGCTCATCAATACTTTGGAATTATGGTACTGATCAGACCTACTGCTGGATCTTGCAATTTAAAATGTTTTAGGACTTCTCTGGTGGTAGGGTGGATAAGAATCTGCCTGCCAATGGAAGGGACATGGGTTTGATTCTTGGTTCAGGAAGATCCCACGTTCCACGAATCAACTAAGCCTGTGAGCTATAACTACTCAGTCTGCGTGCTACAACTACTGAAGTCTCTGCGCCTGGATCCTGTGGTTTGCAACAGGAGCAGCCACTGCAATAAGCCAGTGCGATGCAGAGTGGGCCTGCCCCCTGCAACTAGAGAAAGCCCTAGGAGCAATGAATGAAGATCCAGTGCAACCAAGAAAGAAAAAGTGTTAATAAAGACATGCATACTGTATCACTTTAAAAATTATTTTTATAATTATACTTCATTATGATTGGTTTTCTTTGCAATCATGAGTATTTTATGTATTAGAAAATATTATTTTGAGAAAGAATGTGTATTACTCACCAGATGCCACAGACACAAAAACTGGCCCCGTGTGAAACTGATGTATATTTAGGGATCCTCCCTTCAGTACAGAGTTGCAGCAGTTTTGAAGACGAGTTACTTCTTCATCATTCACTTGTTCAGAGAGGGCCTTGCCAGATATCAGGGAGAAAGAGGAACAACCCAGGGACCCTTAAGAAGTTTTAGTGTGTTTAGGCCTCAACTTTCCATCTATAAAATGGGGTGGTCAAACCCACCAACAGGAGGTGCTCTTTCCTCATTGCTGACTGGTTAAGAGGTTGGCAGAGCCCTTTAAGCTTCAGGTGCCTGGATTGGAAATGGTTGGACGCAGAGCCTGGCACTGTGGCTTCACAAAGTCAGCTGGACCCTGTGGCCTTCCTGCATGCCAGGTTGAAAGTGGCTTTTTTTTTTTTTTTCATTTGGGATCCAAGATGCTGAGTCACTGGCCAGACCAGAAGAGTAGTTTTTGTTATAAAACAGTCCAAGAGGCCTGTTCCTTAACCCCTGCCCAGAAAGCTAGGTAGGCCTCAACCCCCTTTTGGTTCTGAGGAACTGCTTCCAGGAGAACACTGCAGACGGGTGGGTGTGGGTGTGGGTGGGGCTTAACGGAACCAGTTCTAGGGGGAAAGCCCAAGTTTCAGAGTTTCCTAGGGGTGAGGCCAAGGCAGGCACTTGTCCTGGGGTTGCCTCTCATTTACTTTGTCCAGAGTCTATGTTATTCCTAAAGTCTTCAGCAACAGGCTCCCTCTTGGGGACTCTGATGGGAAAGACAGTTCCCATTTGTGATGCCCTGATGATGAAGCAGAGGGTGGGGGAGATAAGACAGGCCCAGTAAGTACAGCAGACCTCCCAGAAGAGTTTAGGGGTGTGTCCAGGCAGGCCAGGATAAGAGGCCTGGGGGGAGCAGAGTGTGCTAAGTGGAGGAGCAGAGAGTTGGCAAAGACTCAGGAGGCACAGATGAAGGCATGCTAGGGAGGGGTGTCAGCCTGAGCACAGAGCACGAGGGGTTTGACTAGTGGTGGTGGGGGCACTATGGTAAGATTAACCAGGATTCAAGGGAAAGGCAAATATTGGAGCAGCATAGGGTATGGGAAGGAGAACTGGATAGTCACTGAAGTTGTTTCGAGTGGGAGAGTTGATTCTGATTGTGTTGCAGGCTTGCAAAGAAGGGCAGGACTCCAGGTTTGTGCATCCAGGCCTTAACGTATTCCTGAGTTATGGCTCTCCTGTCTTTCTAAAAGGGGCTTCCCAGGCGGTGCTAGTGGTAAAGAATCTGCCTGCCAGTGCGGGAGGCACAGGAGACACAGGCTCAGTCTCTGGGTTGAGAAGATCCCCTGCAGGAGGGCATGGCAACCTGCTCCCATATTCTTGCCTGGAGAATCCCATGGGCAGAAGAGTCTGGCAGGCTGTAGTCCATAGGGTCGCAAAGAGTTGGACATGACTGAAGTAACTTATCAGCACACATCTTTCTAAATGTAGCAACCTTCCATCCATTGACTAATTATCCATCCATCCAGTAATTACTCATCCATCCACTTATTTATCCACTCATTCTCATATCCTCTGCCTTCCTCCCTTCTCTCCTCATGAGGCCAGAGATTGTGTTCTCGGCTGTATTTCTGGTTTCTACAGTAGTTCCTGGCACATAGTAGTCCTCAAAAATATTGTTGAACACATTTGCCCCCTGAACATTCACTTAACAATTCACATTTTGCATAGGATGTTTTCCTCCAAGAACATTGAGTCCTTTTGTCCCTGCTCATCATTGGAGCCACATCTGATTGTTTCTTTTTTTGTTGTTGTTAAAGATGATGTTATTTATATGTTTTAAAAATATTCATTTATTTGGTTACCCTGAATCTTAGTTTCAACATGCAGGATCTTCGATCTTTGTTGTGGCATGCGGGATCTTTAATTGCAGCATGTGGGATCTAGTTCCTTGTCCAGGGATCAAACCTGGGCTCCCTGTATTGGGAACAGGGAGTCAGCCTCTGGACAGCCAAGGAAGTCCCACATCTGGTTATTTGGATGCTCTGCTATTCCAACAGTCTGAGAGTCCCTTTCTCCTCTAGTGTGGCCAAGCACCCTGAACTGCTTGAGAGAGTGCTGGTCTCAGATCCGCAGAGACAGGGTACACAGCCTCAGACACTACCATTCCTCCTCTTTCCTTGGCAGAAAGATGAGATGAGCTTGGGCCAGGAGAGCTTTGAGATTCTCCAGATCCTAGTGGGCTATGATTTTACAACTCTAACTCATCCCACTGTATGGCAAGTGAAACCATGTTAAAAACTGCTTGAATTCAGTCAAAGGGAAGTGTCTCCAGAGTCAGTGATTTAAGGTACATGTCTTGGCAACAGAGATGCCCTAGTGGAACAGCTAACCATTCCTCAGCCCTAGAAATCAATTTTCTTCTGATAGTCCCACTATGAATGCATTTACCCCCTTCATCATTGGGAGGATCCAGCAGTGCCCAGAAAGGGACTTAATTACTCTGAGATTACGTTACTTTCCTGATTAAGTCACTTAATAAATGACCACATCAAGTAGCCTGAAGCGAGGCATTTCCTGAGAGGACCTAAATTACTTTTAATTTTCAGGGCTGTGTGTTTTCCTTTTGCAGCCTGGAGCGGCAGTGCCCAGCTTGCCATCTGAGAAACATTTCTTCAAGGTGTCAAAAGGACGTGTCATGCATTTGGAATGAGAACTAAATTAAAAGGCCATGCAACACATCGTTATATAAATACTGGAGCTGTTTCCAGTATAAACTACCCATTTGGCAGTCTTTTCTTGAGCAGAAACAACATGTAGTGGGACACTTGCTTGACATTTACATCCCCACAAGCACATACATAAACAAGTATACACATGTGTACATATATGCATGGGCACACACGCGCACAGTCAGGAAGGGATGGGCAGGGCTCCTGGAATACCACATGCCAATTAGCCACCTGGATTTTCGGTGACTGCTAACTTGGCACCTCTAGTTTTCATGCCTGTTCTGAGAACGGCCCTGGGACTCTGGTCTCCTTGCCTCTTGAGAGAGAGACTTGATTTCTGTCATGAACTCATATAACATGTTCTATTCCTTAACTTGGGGCTTCCCAGGTAGCACCAGTGGTAAAGAACCTGCCTGCCAATGCAGGAGATGTAAGAGACTCGGGTTCCATCCCTGGATTGGGAAGATCCCCTGGAGAAGGCATGGCAACCCACTCCAGTATTCTTGCCTGGAGAATCCCATGGACAGAGGAGGAGCCTGGTGGGCTACAGTCCATGGGGTCATAAAGAGTCAAACATGACCGAAGCGACTTAGTGTATGCATGTGCAGACGTACACACACACACACACACACACACACACACTCCTTAACTCAGAGATGAGCAGAAACTTCGAGTGATTTCATCCAACTGCCTCAATTTTAAAATGAGGGGGGCTTCCCTGGTGGCCCAGTGGCTAGGACTCTGTGCTCCCAATGCAGGGGGCCTGGGTTTGATCCCTGGTCAGGGAACTAGGTCCCACAGGTCGCAACTAAAGATTTTGCATGTCGTAACTAAGACCCAACACACCCAAATAAATAAATATTTTTTTAAAAATGGATAAAAGGAGGAAAGTAGTGCCCAGAGAGGTCTGGGGAGTTGCCCAGAGACACACAGCCAGAGGGAGCCAGAGTCAGGATAAGGACCGAGGTTTCTTGGTGGTCTGTTCCACAGAGTCCTACTCTCTGAGCGTCTGAGGATGTCATCTACATTAGTGAGCAAAGTGGCTGTCATTGTCATTCTGCTTCTGCTCTGCCTGGAAGCTTGGCTGATAGGCAGCCTCCGCCAGCCCCCCTCCACTGCCCCACCCCTGGCTGGTGTTGTCCCACCCCAGCCGCAGCCACGCAGCAAGAATACTCTGGTAGCTAGTTCTCCCAAAATACACCCGCCACCCCACTTCTCTGCCCTGAACCTTGCCTTGCAGAATTCATGCTCTGGTGTAGTCTTTCCAGCACTGAATCTGGGCTGGCCCTTTTAAGCACTAGAGTCAATGGAAGTAACACTGTGTAGCTTCGGGGTCAGGCCATTGACAGCTTTGCAGCTGTTTGTCTTGGACTCTGAAAACACATTATCTGGAAAAAGCTGCTGTGGTATAAGAAGTCCACTGCTATGAGACCACCATGCTGTGAGGGAGCCCAAGCAGCCCCATAGCAAGCATGGGTGGAGGTGTCCTCAAGCTGGGACAGTCTGGGCCTGGACGCTTGACCACAGGCATGGCTGGTTAAGCCTTGAGATGACTGCAGCTCCCGCTACCACCTGAAGGCCATCACAGGAGAGACCCAAAGGAAATGCTTCCCTGCCCAGCCCAGAAACGTGAGAACTGGAAATAAACTGTTGTTTGAAGTCCCTGCATTTTGGCGATGGTTTGTTATGTGGCAATAGATAAAAGGAACCAAAAGGAATGGGCACAGACGTGTGTCAGGGTTTCTTCCAGCTCTGCCAGCTCCTCGCCAGGGCCTCCTTCACCTCGGCCCCTCTGTCCAGTCTCCCTCTCCCTCACTCTGAAGTTATTCCACCTTAGACAAGCCATAAGGCAGATAATTGAGAGCAGGTTGCCTTGGCCATTGATTTTACCCCAGGGAGAACTAGCACCATGGCCAGCTGAGAGGTCCCAGCTGCTCACAGCATGTTCTGAAGCTCTGGGCTGGGGAGAAGCTGTGGGCTTTCCTTCTGTCTCATGCATTAAGGCAGCATTTCCAGTACCTGACCGGAGGAAAATATCTCAGATATTTTGACATTCCAATTTGTAGTCTTTATCTAGCCTTGAACATTGCTGTTGTTTGTTTTTCATTGAAAAGTGTCACCTTTTTGTCCAGTTAAACTCTCACTGGGCAGGATAGCCCACAGCCAGCCCTTCTAAGACAAATGAGGGTGAAAGAACTCAACTCTCAACCCAGGAATGAGCAAACTTTCAGGAAGAAAGAAAACTCCCAAGCACTCTTGGGCTTTTCCCCCAGACTCAGTAATATGCTTAATCAATCTCTGCCTGGCCCCATGGGACTGAGGGACCATCTGGGAAAATGGACCAGAAGTTGACCTCCTGAAAGCCTGGGTGTAGGAGTGAGAGGGCAAGGTGGGTTTTCAGAAAACTAGACTCAAACAAAACGATTTCTGGGCACCCACTGTTGCCAGAAAGCACTGGGTGCTTTCTCATCATGTAATTTACTGAAACTCTAAGATCCAAGAGCTCTCTCTCTAGTGCCTGGAGATCTATCATCTCTTGCCCACGGAGAGATTAAGGCTCAGAGAGGGGACTCCACTGGGGACTTCAGAGCCTGAGAAGGACTTCCCCATCCCCATATCACCTGTACGGCTGCCTGATTTAGCAAATAAAAAGACAGGACACTCAGTTAAATTTGAATTTCAGATAAACAACAAATACTTTTTAGTATAAGCACACCACATACATTACTTGGGATAGTGAAAGTTGTTTAGTCGTGTCAGACTCTTCTCCAGGTCAGAATACTGGAGTGGGTAGCCTTTCTCTCCTCCAGCAGATATTACTGACTCAGGAATTGAACCAGAGTCTTCTGCATTGCAGGCAGATTCTTTACCAACTGAGCTACCAGGGAAGGCCCATTACTTGGGATATAACTATGTTAATCAATGATTCAGTGTTACTTGAAATTACTCAGACTTAGCTTGAGTAACTCTTCTTTTACCTGGAGATTCTAATTTATGGGGCTGTAAGTATTTCTTCATTTGAATGAAGAGGTCTGCTGTAGAGGAAAGTATGTTTACAGTTGATTTAGATTAATCATTTTCCAAGAAAACTCAGGGAAGGAAAGTGACTTTTCCAGCTCCTCCAGAGAGCCAGCGATGAGTCAGGCTGAAAGCTTACTGGTGTTAGGTCTTTGTTCCAATTTTACCTTCTCAATGAGACTGTCCCTGATTGCCCATTTAAGATTGTAGACCCATCCGGTGAGAATCTTCCTTGTTGTATTTTTCCTCCATATTATCTGTCTTATTTACTTCTTTTATAGTCTCTCTCTGCCTACTAGAGTGTAAGCTCCCTGATGGCACAGATCTCATCTGTGTTTTTCATATCTCTATTCCCACGTCTGTGTCCCCAAGGCCTGGCGGTTTGTCGGTTTGCAGGAAACATTTGTTGAATGGATGAACAAGGGAATCCGAGACTCCTGGCTTATAGTCAGATTCTGTCTTTCTGAGGCCGTCTGCTTTCCCTGTCATCTCTTTGCTGCCCTGCAGCCTTCTTGGAGCCAGGGAATTTATACAACAGCTGCTTCTGGGGGACTGTGTGAGGATGCATGTTAGGGGTGGGCTTGGGGAGGGCAGTATTTTGAGCTGTGCCTTGAAATCCCAGGCACTCCTACCATCCTGCTGGGTATCAGCAGGTGCTGGTGTTAGGCAGGAGAGTGAGCGGAAGGACTCCCAGGAGGGGCAGAGGGTGTGACTAGTACGCAGAGGGAGGCACTGTCTGCAATGATGAGAACTTAGCCCAGAACATTGCCTTTTCCCAACAGTGCTGCTTTCTGCTCAGAATAGACAGGCAGAGGTATTCTGGAAAGAGATCTGGACTAAAGTAACCCAGTGTGTCAGAGTGCCTGTCTCTGTTCCACAGGTTACCGCCTACTGAGGGGTGGAGGATGATGGGAAACTGGCATTTCCATCTCATGCTTGCAAATCACTGCTGACCTGACACCCTCACAGGTAGGGGTGCTGACCCCTGTCCCTCAGCCTCCTTGGCTCAGTTCTGAGCCCCACCCTATCATCTGCCCCATGGAACTTCACTGGCCACTGAACCTGGATGAAGGCTCATCTCACTGAGCTATCTCACAGCCACGTGGAATGGATGGGTTAGGGAAAGAACTGCATTGCCCCCTTGCCCACCACACACATACATTATCGAAGACATACCTCAAAATGCCAGTCTAACTGGGGCAAATGTCTTGTTTCAGAAAAATAATGTCAAACACCTCTGTCGAGTCTTTGACTTTGTGAAAATAATAAAATTAGAGATTCTGGAGGAGAGAAGAGAATTATATATAACTGGAGCACAAGGGACCTACGCGGTCTTGTGATCAGACCCCACTTACTGATAAGGAAACGAAGGTGGGAGAGGCTGGGTGGGATGGGCCCAGTTCCTCTCGTCACTTGGAAGAGGTGGGGGGTGGGGGTGATGAACTAGACCCAGGCTCCCTTTCCCCCATCTTGCTACGCTCACACATCTAGAAGTGAATGCTGTTGGGTGACTCTGTGTCTCAAGGGGTCAGGTCTATCATTTAGAGAATTAAACAGCCCCGAGGGGCTTAGCCCTGAGGGATTTTCCCAGTAGTCATGGATGTGATAGTTGGACTATAAAGAAAGCTGAGTGCTGAAGAATTGATGCTTTTGAACTGTGGTGTTGGAGAAGACTCTTGAGAGTCCCTTGGACTGCAAGGAGATCAAACCAGTCAATCCTAAAGGAAATCAGTCTTGAATATTCATTGGAAGGACTGATGCTGAAACTGAAGCTCCAATACTTTGACCACCTGATGCAAAGAACTGACTCACTGGAAAAGACCCTGATGCTGGGGAAGATTGAAGGCAGGAGGAGAAGGGGATGACAGAGGATGAGATGGTTGGATGGCATCACCGACTTGATGGACATGAGTTTGAGCAAGCTCCGGGAGTTGGTGATGGACAGGGAAGCCTGGCGTGCTGCGTCCATGGGTTTGCAAAGAGTTGGACATGACTGAGCGACTGAACTGGACTGAGGGGCTTAGAGTCTTTGAAACAGGAACTCTCTAGGGTTTCTGGTGCTGGTTTCTCCAGGCAAGGAAAGGAGGCAGAGCCTTGTTGCAACAGTGGCTGTGGGATTTATTTGCTCTTTTGCCATGACCTTCAGCAGACCTTGTTAGAGAATGAGATCCTTGGCTTCCAGGAGCTTCCATCCTCAACTTGATGGGTGGGTGTGGGGTTTTAGGTAAGCTGCTTGCAAGTGAGAGGGAATGAGGGATCAGGGAGCCGGGGGCAAAGACAAGGAGGGCCACTGAGAAGGACAGGATCCAAGAACCTTCCTCCACAGATAGGGTTGGGGGGTTGGGAGGGGGATGAGCTTGCCCAGGGTTTCGCAGCTAGAGATTCCCCACACTCTCTTGACCTCCCCTCCTGGACTCAGTGAACAGGAGAGCAGCATCTTCCTTTTACTGAGACCCTGTGAAGGCCGGCAGCAGTGCTAAGCACATACTGGCTCATGTACAATTCCAGCAGCAATATGAACGACAGCTTGTAAGTTGTGTCTGACTCTTTGCGACCCCATGGACTGCAGCATGCCAGTCCTCCGCTATCTCTTGGAGCTTGCTCAAATTCATGTCTATTGAGTCGGTGATGCTATTTAACCATCTCATCCTCTGCGGTCCCCTTCTCTTCCTGCCTTCAATCTTTCCCAGCATCAGGGTCTTTTTCAATGAGTCAGTTCTTTCCATCAGGTGGCCAAAGTATGGGAGCTTCAGCTTCAGTATCAGTCCTTCCAATGAGTATTCAGGGTTGATTTCCTCTAGGATTGGCTGGTTTGATCTCCTTGCTGTCCATGGGACTCTCGAGAGTCTTCTCCATTGCCACAATTCAAAAGCATCAAAACATCAGTTACAGCTTATTCCCATTTAATAAATGGGAATGGAGATCACATCTCTCTTGCAGAGTCACCCAGCTAGGAAGTTGCAGCGGAAGAAGGAAAAGCCTTGGCACCTAACTCCACTTTTGTGAGAAGGGCTTCGCCTTACTGTGAGGAGAATGTGGAGGCCAGAGAACCCCACATTTTTTCCCTCTGTTGCTTAAGGACCCAGCTGTGCGTTTGTGCGAGCTTTCCCAAACCCCAGCCTTATTGGCTTAACGTGCCAACAGATGCCATCTTAGTTTTGCAGCCAAGGGTCCTGATTTATTTTGTGAATAATTCTATTTATTGGGAGCTTCATTAACATGTTCTCCGAGTATCCAGATTACAAAGTTTATAAAGAATTGTTTTCTTAATTGAAACATGTCAGGAGAATGCAGGTGAGAGGCAGTTAATTATCTTTCCTTTCTAAATGGAAATTGACCTTAATTGTGAAATATTAATCCACATGTTTTATGCATTACATGAAACCCCCATTTTTGACATGGTGGGCAAGGAAGGCAGGTCTAAGGTTACATAATTGTTTTTAATGTAAGTGCATCGGTTAATTAATGCTTGCAGAAAACTCGAGGTTTTTCAGGAAACTTACAATTAAAATCAATTTAAATGTACAGCTACATTAATATGGTGACAAGTCCAATAATAAAACTTAAATGATTGCAGGCGAGTGCTGAACAGATGTGTGAATAGGCATGCAGGCTCTGAGTTGAGTGTCAGGTGGAGTTGAAAAGCAGAGCAGTCAAAGACCTCTGACTCCTGGGCCCCAGCCTCAGCCTCCAGCCTCAGCCCTAACTGCTGTTGCACGATTGTGGAGCTGGCCCCTGAAACGGGCCGCAGACAAATCTGCTTGCTGCTATTATGCTCAATACACAACGCACACATCTGGCACTGATGTCCTCATTTTATTTTTTTTCCTTAGCTAGCAAAGAGAATTATTTCTACAGTGCCTCGAAAATGGGCCTCTTGGACTTTGTTACAGTCCAAAATGATATGAGGGGTCCGAGGCACGCACAGAAGCAGAGAAGGGCACTGGAACAGCTCCTTCTTGGCCCTGTGCCCACCTTTCTGTAGATAATCTGTTCATTTATCACCCATCAGTTGCCAGGGAGGAGAATGACACCCACATGAGAAGCTGGGGGTACCCCTGTCCCTTCCTGGTACCCTTGTGTCTCCTCTTGCCCCTGACCTGTTGGGCAAAGCTAATTGATCCAGATGTACACCTGGCTACGCTGGGATAGCCTGACTTCTTTTTCCTAGGGTGTCACTTGGAGCCACTGAAGATGAGAGCTGGCACCAAGCGCCCTGAAGGGAAAGGCCCCCAGCCACCCTGTTTCCTTCTGGCCTGGGGGCAGAGCTCTTCACTGGATTCTGAGGGCTCTTCTAGAAATCTTCCAGTAAATGCTAAGCCCTCTCCATACCCCCTTATTTCTGTATTTATTTATTTAGCCAGCCGCTGTTGGTGTCTGGTCCCAGGGACCACAAGAAACTTAATGAGGACCAGCCACTGTTACAGTGTGGCTTCGTGGTGAGGCAGCCAAGCTTGTGTGTGTGTCTGGCCTCCCCGGCTCACCAGCTATGTAACTCTGGGTGGATCACTTTCTCTGAATCTGTTTTCTTATCAAAATAAGGAAAATAAGACCGAATGCATACATTTATTCTGAGGAGTTTATGAGATAATCTATGTCTGGCATGCATTATGTTCTGAAAAAATAAACAAGCAAACATGCTAGCTGCTGTTATTATTACAATTTGAGCTTAAAGAGTTGGAAGCAGACTGCTGGAACCCTGAGTCCCGTTTACCATGCTTGGTGGAGCACTTAGCCAGCAAACAGAAGACAAAGGGTTTCACACTGATCTTTAAGTGGCCTTTTGACATCCAGTGGAAGGCACTTGACCCCTGACAGCAAATTAACTTCTTGAACAGGGTCCCAGCCTTGGTGTCCATTCATGGTTATCCAGCTCTTTACATCACAAAAGAAGAGTCATGTGGGCTGCTCTGCACTATTGATTGGAGCTAAATCTGAGATGATGAAGTCAACCTTTGAGCACAGAAACCAGAGAAATGCTCTTTCAGACCACAGGCTGCACCTTTCTTAGCTAGTTAGTATGTGCTATGGGCTTCCCTGGTGGCTCGGACGGCAAAAGCATCTGCCTGCAATGCGGGAGACCTGGGTTTGATCCCTGAGTTGGGAAGATCCCCTGGAGATGGAAATGGCAGCCCACTCCAGTATTGTTGCCTGGAAGATCCCATGGACAGAGGAGCCTGGCAGGCTGCAGTCCATGGGGTCGCAAAGAGTCGGACATGACTGAGCGACTTCACTTCACTTCACATCATGGGTCATCTGGGGACCTGGGAGAGAGTGTGGATGGCTCATGGGACCCTTCACCACTGCTAAAAACAGTTCAGAGTGTTTGATCCAGCTAAGCATGAGACAGGGGTTGTTAGCCAACTGGGGTATCAAAGACTGGGATATCTGGGGTGTGAGACTTGGAAAGAATGCAACAGAATTCTGCCTTTTGTGGTAAAATAAAACTCCAAAAGGGTTTAGCTGTGGAAGGAGATTCTCCAGGTGGAAGGAACAGCTGGGACCAAGAGGCCCTGGTCTGCAGTGTGAGTGGTCCCTGGGGCTCTCTCTTCCTGATCCCTACTGCTCCTCCCTGGTTGACCCCAAGGGTGGGGGCTGCTCTTCTAATGGCCCAGCCCCACTAGATACAAATCCTCTTCTCAACTTGCCTTAGCTCAGCTGTGACAACTGGAATTTCTTTAAGAACTCTTCTTAAAAGAGGGCAAAAGGGAGATAAACCAGAAAGCAAGAGTGTAAGAGTAAAAATTGGTCAAGCTTTAAGAAATCCGGTCCCTTCAGCCCTGTCTCATTCCCAGGAGGGTCCCACAGAGAGATTCACTCCTTCAGCCTCATCCCAAGGTTTGGGCAGGCCCCTTGCTGACTTTCCTTCTTAGCACCAGATCCCCAGTACCATCCAGGTGGGCCCCCTCTACATCCTAGCCCTCCCCTGGTTCTGGCCAACATCTCAGGCTCCCCCTTAATCTGCAAGACTTGAGGGACCCAGGAAGAAGCTCGGCTCTCAAAGAAGGCCATGCGTTGCACAAACAGGAGGCAGTCTGGCCCTGTTCAGGTCCATTGCAGAAACATCCATACAACATGTCAGGAGGGGTGGTTTCTCATACAGGATTTACCTGCTCACTTATTTCACAGGTGAGAAAACTACTAATAAAATTCAGACAGAGTTAAATGACATGCCCAGGGTCCCTGATTGATGTGAAGGTCAGGATTCAATTCATGTCCCCTCAAGCCAAGCTGCCTTCTCCTTATTTTGTCCACATAGCCTTCTATTTTCTTATTTCATGCCTTTTGTTCCCACTCCTCTTTGCTCTCCCACCAAAATTCACCATCGCGTGACCAACATCACTGAAGCTGCTTTGATTTACAGATGGAGGACATGTTTATAGGCTCAGCAGACACACAGCAAGTCCTGGTTGAATTACATTGACAGAAAGAGTCTGTGATAATCGTAGTGATAATAATGAAACTAACTGATGCATTTTCAAGGGGGATAGATCTTTCATTGAAAGGGGATAAAAAGAGAGCAGTGACTTAAAATCCAGTGACTTTGCAGGGCCAAGGGAATTTTCCCTGGGGTTATGTTTCAGCTCCATGTGGGCTTTGGTTGGAGGATATACCTGTTTCATAGAAGTGTGGGGGAGAACATAACAATTACCATTAATCATTTCTCTTCCAGGATTTTGCAACCAAATGACTAGAAACAGCAAAGGGTTAGTGTGAGAAGTCGAGGAAACGTGGCCATAGGAATAACATTCACATTTAATTGATTTAAATGACAGCCTCAAATACAATGCAATTAAAAACATGCAATAAACATGTGGTGGAATTTAGAGCATCTGGGTCTATTTAAATTGCCCTTGTTTTTCAAGATCAAGGGTATTATTGATAAAAACAAAAATCTTTGTAATCACTAAATTTAATCCAACTAACGATGATGAGAAGACCGTTGTAAACATGAAACATAACTTGAGAACTAAAGCTTACATATTTTCCTCCTTGGGAAAGGCATGTTTTCAGTCATGTGCCCTGGAGAAAGCTACAGAGCCATCGAGGCAGGCCTTTTGGACTACGGGGCTGCCAGAACAAGCCCCCAGTCAGCTGGTGCTTTGAAAGGGTGCAATCATTGGTCACAGTGAAACTGAGCAGTAGTTGGTAATACCTTTGGTCTCACACAACCCATAGAAGGAGAAGCAAGTGTACGTTGCAGAAGGAAGAAACTGAAAACCAGTAGAAGGAAAAAAACAGTGTCCCCTAGGGAAGAACTGTTGCCCAAGGATAAAATATGAATGAACCTGTTTATGCTTGGTTTTTACTTCAAGTTTCAGCTTTACATTTTTATCCCTTGTTTTCATGGGGGACTTTCACCGTCAAAATTTCCATTGAACTAACAAATATTTATCAAGTGTCTGGTCTTGGGCACCATGGGATTAGAATATGACCCCTCTTCTTTTTGCGTAAATGGAAGTGTTGGCTGGTCTTCTTTGTTTCTGCCTCACCCCAGCCTCCTAATTCACATATTTTTGCCCTGGTCACGGTATCATCCCTTAATAAAATAGGATTCTTGGGTCTTTGTGAGGACAGCAAAAGATTAATGGAGCAGATCCAAACTTACACGATGGAATAGAATACACAATTTATTAAATAGCTAACCCGAGCACTTCAGTAGAAACAGTAAGTTAGGTATTACAGAAGTGGATGATAGCAGCCATGCTCCGGTGGTTAATGCCGCCTCGCCCAAGCTCCCTAATGCTCTTTGTAAAGCAGAGGTGTCCAGGGCAGTGTTCCGTCCTGGTTTTGTGTCATTGTCCAGTCTGCTTCTGTGTCACAAGGTGGTGTCTGTGTTGAAGTGCTCCTTCCTTGAATCCAAGGTAGTATATCATTGCAAAGCATTCTTATTATTGATGTCTCTCATGCTGAGGTTCAGGTTTTGTTGCTTCTGGTGGTTCTTTTGGTTGGTCTGCAACTTCCATGAGCTGAGTTCTCTGACATGGAATTGAACCCATGTCCTGGGCAGTGAAAGCACGACGTTCTAACCACTGGACCACCAGGCAATCCCCCAAGTTCAGTCTGATAGACAATATTAATGGTACTTCTACTGCATAAACTATCCACCTTGTTACCATGAAGACCCATGAAGCACTTACTTGTTGGAAATGGTATGCTCTCTGGATATACTAAACAGTTTAGAAATGTTTCCTAGCACAGATATCTGTATAATTCTTTGAATATGTATATTCTGAGTAGGGGAAAACCCATCAACTCATTAGAAAATGGGAAAAGAACATTTACAGAATCTTGCAGAAGAACTCAATAGAAGGTAAGTTACACATGTTTAAGTCTTATGCAAGGCAGCAAAAGAGACACAGATGTAAAGAACAGACTTTTGGACTAGGTGGGAGAAGGTGAGGGTGGGATGATTTGAGAGAATAGCATTAAAACATGTATATTACCATATGTAAAATAGATGACCAGTGCAAGTTCAATGCATGAGGCAGGGCACTCAAAGCCAGCGCTCTGGGACAGCCCAGAGGGATGGGATGGGGAGGGAGGAGGGAGGGGGTTCAGGATGGGGGAGGGGAGGGGACACACGTGCACCCGTGGCTGATTCACGTCGATGTCTGGCAAAAACCACCATACTATTGCAGAGTAATTATCCTCCAATTAAAATAATTGTTACTTTAATTATTATATAATTATATAAAACAATATATTGATGTATATTATATTAATTATACAAAACAATAATTAATTGTTACTTATAAATTAATTTAAAAAATATTCTCAGTCTCTCCAAGCACATATAAGGCAAAGTAAAACAATAGCAACTTTTAAAATTTTCTATCAGAGTAGGAAATATGACAGATACTGCTAATACCCATTTGGCAAATGTGTGCAGGAAATAGACACTTCTATGCTGGAATGGAAGAGTAAATTGGCACATTTTTTGGAAAGCGATTTGGTCTTGTTTATAAAAATAAGAATGTACATATCCTTTGAACCAGAAGTTCCACAGATAGGAATTTATCCTTTGGAAATACTCATACAATTGGGGAAGAAATAGATACATTCATTACATTGTTTATAATAGCATAAAGTTGGAAACCCCCTAATGATGAATCATTAGGGAATTAGTTAAATAAATAATTGTAATTCCATAATCTACACAATGGGATCCTGTGTGGTTATTGAAAAAAGTTGAAGTGAATCTGTTTATACCCATCGGGGAGAAGGTTCACAACATGCTCAAAAATTAAAGAAAAAAAAAACCACCCTAAGCTGCCCATTTGCGTGTGTACTTTTTTTTCCCCCTTGAAAGAGCGTGAATTGTGTTTTCATGTGCATAGACTATTTTGGAAAAAATTAATGGTGCTTTTCTTTAGGGAGAGAGGATTTGCAGCATACTTTCACTTGTTACTTTAAGGGCTTTTGCCTTATTTGAATCCTTTTTAAAAACCAAGGTATCTGAGTATAACAAAACAGAAACGAACTCATAGATACAGAGAACAAACTAATGGTTACCAGTGGGGAGAGGAGTAGGGGGAGGGACAAAATAGGGGAAGGGGATTAAGGGGTACATACTACTAGGGATAAAATACATAAGATACAAAGATGTAATGTACAGCACAGGGAACATAGTCAATATTTTTATAATAACTTTAAGTGGAGTATAATCTATAAAAATATTGAATCATTATGTTATACACCTGAAACTAATATAAGATTGTAACTCAACCATACTTCATTTAAAAAATTAAAAAAAAACAAAACTAGGAAATTTTAGTTACAAAATGATAAAATACACGTAAGTACTTTAAAAATAAAGGTCTATGGGGGCTGCTCTGAGATGAGCTTGTGTGTGTTAGTCACTCAGTTGTGTCCAGCTCTTCATGTCTGACCCCATGGACTTTGATCTGCCAGGCTCCTCTGTCCAAGGAATTCTCCAGGCAAAAATACTGGTGTGGGTTGCCATTCCCTTCTCCAGGAGATCTTTCTGACCCAGGGATTGAACTCAGGTTTCCTGAATGGCAGGCAGATTCTTTACTGTCTGAGCCACCAGAGAGTCCACCCCTAACCCCACCCCAACCCTGAGATTTAACGTTCTATAAACTTGTCTCTTTCATTAATGGCCTGGTTGCTCCAACTCACTGTATTTCTGAATCTTTTGGTATATCTTCTCCATTCTCCTGCTGATAACTCTTTGAGTCTGGCTTCTGTTACTTATAAATTTTGCTTCCATGTAACTTTGGCTTATACTAGGTTATCATGGCTTCTCTGGTTTCTTTTTACATCACAAACTTTATGTTGTAGCCTTATGGCTACATCCGGCCCTTGTCATTTCCTGGTTCGAAGGCCATAGGAAAAGAATCTGATGGGTACGGATTATTTTTTAGATTGGGTGTTGATTAGGTGTCTTCTCCTGGTCCAATCAGCTCTTACAGTTCTGGCACAGTGGGAAGAGTGGGCCATTAAGGCCCAAATATCGCTACTTAAAGGCTCCTCATAACACAGATGTCTTCTGAGAGAGTTGCATGGAGGGTGTGGAGGCTTCCGTGGCTGGTCTTGCCCAGTTTAGGCTTGTCATCCAGTGCTGTCTCTGGGTGCTGCATTGGGAACCGGGAAACCAAGTAAATGGAGGAAAAATCAAGAGAAAGAACCTCCTCGTTGGTTGAATCTCAGTCCTCTCGTAACATCACCTCCTCCTGCCCCTATCGTCTTCTCACCAGATGCTGAGAACGTTGCCCAACATGAGGGTGGGTAAGCTAGAAGGAAGTCAGCAAATAAGCAGTCCTAATACTGACGTGAGGAAATGCTGTGCATTTTAGAAGTGAGAACATCAAACTTCACTAGGAAGATCACAAAGAGAGAAAAGTAAGATAAAGCCAACAGAGAACTTGATAGCCAGCCAACGCAGAGGATGAAATAAGCCAAGCCCTTAGGATGCTGAAATCAGAATCTAATAAAATGGCAATTGATGTAATCAAGCAGCTTTAGTTATGAGAGTGCACTTTAAAGGACTGAGTATTGATTCACCAGCCCTGTCACAGAGTTGACCAACAAAGAGGACACAGCCTAGCCTTTCTGTCTGCGACTTCAAGTGAACTTCATAATTGCCAATGGATTTGTCTTTTCTGCACTGCAGGAATTTTCTCTTGGCATGAATATGACGCTATTTTAAAAGATGAAAGAAAACTTAGCTTCAGATTGTTCTGTGTTTAATTTTGATTTTTTTTTTTTGTGGTCTCATTGTGTGGTATGTGGGATCTTAGTTCCCCAAACAGGGATTGAACTGCATGCTGTGCGGGTGAAGTGTGGAGTCTTAACCACTGGACCACCCCGGAAGGCTCCTGTTCTGCAGTTAGAGGCTACTATAAATCCCTTTCTGCCCCCCCTTCCTTGCCTTCCTTTTCCTTCCTTCCTTCCTTTCTTCTTTCCTGTCATATTTATGAACATCTCTTTCATTCAAGACTTAGTATGCACAGTTTTTTACTCAGCAGTGTGAGAAATACAAATACATATGGTACCAAATGAAATCTATCATTTATTGAATGCTTACCACATACCAGGTATTGTTCAAATCTCTTTATACATGTCAACTGTCAGCCTTGAAGGTAGGTATGAATATTATCCTCACTTGTAAAAGGAAGACACTGAGATACAAGTTCAATAACTTTCTCAAGATCACAGTCAGAAAGTTGGAAAACTGAGCATTTGGCCTCAATGCTGATGGGACTGTGAGCAATGTCGGTGACCTCTCATGCAATTGCAGGGTGTGGAAAGAGGGGAGCTCAGTGAGGGAGGATGGGGGGAGAAAGAAAAGGAAGAGTCTGTTTGTCAGCTCACTTCCTTTTCCCCAGGATGGTTTTCTGGTGGTGGGGGATGAATTTGGGGGGAGGGATAAGGACCACAGGATTAGTGGGTTAGTCTACACAGGTGCCATCTGAACCATTAAGAAACTGGAAAGCAGCTGATGGGGAAAGCCCTGGAACATGAGTCCTGAATTTGAAATCTCCATTTCCTGCTTCTTACCTGTGTGACCTTGGACTAGTCTGTTACCCCACTTTCCCCTTAGTTATGAGCAACTGAGCATGCCTTCTTTATACTGTCAGTTCAGTTCAGTTCAGTTCAGTCGCTCAGTTGCGTCTGACTCTTTGCGACTCCATGAATTGCAGCACGCCAGGCCTCCCTGTCCATCACCAACTCCCGGAGTTCACTCAGACTCAAGG
The DNA here is from genome assembly GCF_042477335.2 of Ovis canadensis. Taxonomy (NCBI): domain Eukaryota; kingdom Metazoa; phylum Chordata; class Mammalia; order Artiodactyla; family Bovidae; genus Ovis; species Ovis canadensis. Next base: position 79,449,608 of record NC_091247.1, on the reverse strand, counting down.
GCCATTCAAATGTTATGAAATGTCTACAGTGAGGTGGGATGTTTCTGAGCAGAGCTAATTTCTGTACCAGAGGCCAACCTTTGCTTTGTATTGTAAGCACAGGACTTGGTCCTCAGCCCTCAACTGAAATGTAGTCACTTGCGTTGACCTGGCCCTCAGTAAAGGTGAATACCAACAAGGATGTGGGGTCTGGAGGAACTGCCCTGAGAAACACTTGAAAAAAGATAAAGGCCAATGGCTTTTCTTAGGAGAACTTTCTCCAGGACTATTACCATCTTTCTCAGGCTAGTAACTTCGAGACCTTCATAAGAAATTACTGAGACAAGTTGGCTTGTGGCAAAATAAAAGGGAAGAGAAGCCACACACAAATGGCTACATAGTGTGTGATTCCATTGACACAAAATGCCCAGAAAAGGCAAATCCATAGAGACAGAAACCAGATTAACAGTTGCTGGAGGCTGAGAGAAGTGAGGAACGGGGAATGATTGCTGAGGGGCATGGGTTTCTTTTTGAGGGTGATGAAAATATTCTGGAATTAGATGGTGATGATGGTATGATCTTGGGAATATACTAAACATTGACTAGTACACTTTGTTTAGTTTTTTAAAAAATATTTATTTTATTTATTTGCTGTGCCGGAGATCATAGTTGTGGCATGCAGGATCTTTGGTTGCAGCATGTAAGATCTAGTTCCCTGACCAGGGATCAAACCTGGTCAGGGCCCCTTACATTGGGAGCCTGGAGTTTTAGCCACTGGACCACCAGGGAAGTCCCTAACAGCACATTGTTTAAAAGTGTGGATTTCGTGAATTAAATCTTAGTTTAAAAAGATGAAATTAAGAGAGGAGGCTCCCAGCAAGGTTCCCATTGACACAGAAGATTCCTCATTGTGGCCGTCTCTCTGACAGGAGGTGAAGCCAAGGGACCCAGAGCTTCAGAGAATGCCTCCCACTGAGGGGGCTGACTGAGGACTAGACTCTAAGCAGATCCTCGCATTCCCCACCCCTGCATAGACCTCCTGTGGAGAGAGAGGCAGACAGACACCCCCTCTAGCCCCACAGGCCTGTTCATCACTGGGAGACCCCGTGTAGCAAGTCAGCCGCTACAGAGGGCACCCTGGTGGAATTTCTGCCTTTGACAGCACACCCCAAGCACTTCGTGATGGTCTCTGGGAGAGGAAGCTCTGACCCAGACTCGGCACATATTTTGTGGTTTGGTGGTGGTGGTGGGAGCATTGGTCTACGTCAGTGTCAGTCTAGAGTTGAGAGGTTGAAAGACTCCTTTGACTCTTTGCACTTTCACTTGTGGCTTACCTCAAGCAATGCACTCTCTCCTCCCTGCTGGAGGAGGCCCTGGGAGGAGAGTACTTTTTTCCTTTTTAAAGAAAATAGAGCAAGTACTCATCTTGGTCTATACATGCAGGTACACACACATATGACTTTATGTATTTTCTTTAAATCTGCTTAATTCCAGTTCTAAGCTCCCATCCTGTGGGCTCATGGGGTCATCGCTGGCTCCATCTACCACCTGGGCCCAGGCAGGACCAGGATCTGGGGAAGAGCCTTAAAGCCTTAGTGAATCAAACTCCAGGACTGAGTGCTGCCTTAATGTCTGGCAGCATGGAATGAGGGTCTTGGATGCAGCAGGGACTCTCATCTTTCCTGCAGGGTCTTACCATGGCCCCCCCAGAAGCTGCCTGGAGTTGTATGGGGGTCCCTACTCCTGTAGGACCCATCACAGTCTGTTTTATCCATCAGATACAAATGCCTAAGAGCTTTTCAAGGGCTCAGAGAATATCTGATGATTGGAGGAAAGTCCATGGGCTCTAAAATCCAAAAAGAGAACAGCAAAATGGAAACGAAGAAATGTTTGTGTTTAAAAATCTAATGTTGTCATCTTCATCAATTGTTAAACAATATTCATGAATACCACATTTGATGTGAAAAGTTAATTGGTTTCTCTCATTTTGCAAGAATTTCTGAGTGTAATAACATTTGCTAAGTCAACCTTGATCAGGAAAAAACTGGCAACACGAGAGTACAACTCTAGAACAACCCAGAAGCGGCCTTCACACTAGGCCAGTTTTCTTAAAGCAGAGCTTCACAAAGGTTGATGTGCCTGGTGAGTCATGGGCATCTAGTTATGCTGTAATTCTGATTTGGTAGGCCTGGGGTGGGACTGAGATTGGGCTTTTCTAGAAAAGCTCCAAGGTGGGGTAAAGCTGATGCTAGTTATCTCTAGACCACATTTTGCATAGCAAAGCTCTAAAACATGCTTTTTGTTTATCGTTTCTTATTCAAGAACTTCCAGTACCCTCAGCTGACTTCAGGGTTAAGTCCCAGGGTCCAGTGGCTCCATCAAGTTTTGATACTTGGATATTGACCCACCTTTCTCACTGGGGTTCCAGTGAACTTGTGTCCAGGCAATGCTTCCTCCAGCCCCCAGGTTTATTCCATGGCACAGGCGGTCTCTCTGCCTATAATGTTCTCCCTTCTGATCTCTGCCAAGTGAGACCCCTTCTACCCTTCAGCCTCCAACCCAACTGCTGCTTTCTCTGTGAAATTTGTCCCAAACTTGCCTACCCATATCACTTCCTTTCTCCGTCAAATTCAATTTTTGTAATCCTCGGTTTGGCTCTGATTATGTGCTCTCTCATGTTATTAGGTAACTCTTTTGAAGATGCCTTTCTTCTCCGACGAGGCTGTAAGGCCCAGGCGGACATTGCTAAGGTTTCTCACTCTTTCTGCAGTCTAGACGCGGCTCTGTCATTAATTAGCCACCTTACTTCTCTGGGCCTTGAGTCACTCATTTGTAAAACGAGGAGTCGAACTCACTCAGAGACTGCTGAAAGCCTGTCTACTTCTGAAATTCCTTGGTTCCATATGGTTCTAACTGCCCCACATTGCCTAGGACATGGTTGACATCTAAGAACACACCTAGTGGATTTAATTAAATTGAAATTTTAAGCAAGGAAAGGCTATATGTCCCCAGAGAGGTCATGGATAAATGGCCCTGGGGCAATGCCACAAATCACGGCTGTAGGAAATGTTCATTCCTCCTGAGCCTCCCCCACGTCTGGAATTTGCCATCTTTTCCTGGTGCTAGGTGCTTCCCTCCTTCCATTCTTTATCAAGACCAAGGAGAAAATAAAACACAATGAGGGAAATGCTTAGGGATATGAGAGAGAGAAACAAGAGAGGAAAGTGGGTGGGAGAGAGAGGGAGAGTAGGGGAGGGAAAAGCAAGCGGGGAGAAGAGCAGGACATGAAGTCATAATCTGGAGGGACCAGACTTTCCAGAGATCATCTGTCACAGCAATCCAGCCACCAGAAGATGTAAATAAACGAAGACGGTAATTCCATCTTAGATTTGTGGTGCTGTGAACAGTCCGTGAAAGCTCCGCTCTCACGGCGTGTGATGTCACCCACATGCCTTGATGGAATTAGAGCCCTAATTTATTTATGGTTGGGGATACACTATTCCTCATGGCATTGCAATTGTCTTTATTTTATAGGCTGCTTGAAGCAATTTAATACGGTTGGACCCTGCAGAGGATGCATAACCAACAAAACTCAGCAAGCGAGAGCTGACTGGCTCCGCATGGACCGCCAGTGCCGCACAGCCATGCGAGGCCTGATGGCAAATGGGGCTTCAGGTTTTCACCTTCCTTGTGGAACTCTCCTTCAGGAAGCAGGGACTCTCCAGTGGGATCATCAGGAGGAGTTAGAGTAGGGATATTCTTCTCAGAGACCTGGCCTCGGCAACGGTGGAAACAAAACCCTAGGGTCCGAGAGGACCGGAGTTCAAGAGGACAGCTCCTTCATGCTTGGAGTGGAGCCCGGACTCTGTTCAAACCACTCACAGCACATATGGAGGGCTTGGCCTATCAAACAAGGTGGGGTGGTGTAAGGATTTGGAGTCAGACTCCCTGCATGCACTTCTTGGCTCTGCCACTGTTTGTGTTGTCCTGGGAACTCACTTACCTAAACCTCAGTTTTTATAGGTAAAATGGAGATAACGTTTTGCACCTCAGAAGGCTGTTGAGAGAACCAAATGCTGACATAGGTAAAATGCTCGATCATCTGAGTTGTTTCATAGACGGTGGCTTCAACTCAGGGAGGCAACGTGTGGATGACCTCACTTGTAGCACGATTCCTCCTCCATAAGCTCTTAAACTCCCAAGGAAACCAAGTCTCAGGACAATGAGGTCACCTGCTGGCATCCTGAATCTCCCACACTTGTACCAACAGTCCTCATGGGTCCTGAGTCCTCTCTTGTCGAAGTACCCAGACACTAGATTTTGATGACAGGCTTTAGATTCTCATGAGCCAGGGGGTCCTTCTCCCTTGTAACCTCTCCTCTCATCCTTCTTCTGCAGGAGCAACTCACACGCTCTGTTCATTTGATGGTTTTATACATTATTTGTTTTTCTTGAGACCCTGGTAAGCATTCACTATGTTCTGGAGCAACATATTTCTTCTTTCTAGATTCCAAGCTTCTAGAACATTCTGAGGTTTCACTTGAGGAAGCAAGAGCTAGATGCAGATTGGAATTGTAGTTGAGAACTATATAACTTCCTCTGGGACACAGCTGTATGCATTTAAAGAAATAATCAAATGACAGGAAAAAGAAAGAAAAGAAGGAAGGAGGGAAGAAATTTTATACAGCTGTACATTTTAATATACACTGTAATTTCTTCACCTATGGAATGAAGAGTTTTGATCAAATTTCTCTGGCAGTCACATCCAGCTAATAATATCCTATAGATCTATAGTTTATTTCATCACTGGCAAATACATTACATAGGGTTCATTGCCCATAGTAGACACCATTAATTAATTACAGTACTGTTCTTCTGTGCTTCAAACAATACCTTCCCAATTCACATTACCACGAGATGAAACCCATTTTCCTCCTGGGTTTATTCATTAAATCACTAGTCTATTATTGAATAACTTTCAATTTTCTTTTTTTACTGAAGATTTTTTTTATCTTCCCACCTTCCCTAGTCCCTTAGTTTCCTCAGTGTCTATTACCATGCAGGAATTCTATGAGAAAGATGCAGTGGGTATGGGTTTTGGATGAAGCAATGAGGAGCAGCATCATGGAAGAGGTGGCATTTGAAATATATTAGAACAATGACACTAATAACCACTACCATTTAGCAGAGGGCCTGTTCAGTGACAGGCATTGAGCCTACCCTTGATCTTACTAATCCTAACAATACTTCAAAATACTTATTATTTCTGCCATCTTACAGGTGAGGAAACTGAGGGTCAAAAAGTGTTAAATCACTTGCCCAGGAACACACTGCATACAGGTGCAGAGCTGAGATTCAACTTGGTAGCTGATGGTTGAGTAGGATTTTCATAGATTGAAATAAAAGGAAAGAGACAGAGGAGGCCCCTAGTAGCACAATAAAAAAATGTAATATTTAGGTACAAATCTAGCAAAGTATATATGTACAAGATCTATATGAGGAAAACTATGAAGCTCTGATGAAAGATATCAAAGATGTCAAACCATGATGAAACCTATCTCCATCCAAAAAAAAAAAAAAATGGAGAGATATTCCATATTCATGGATAAGGAAGACACAACACTGTCAGAAGTCAGTTCTTTTCAACTTTATCTATAAGTTCAAGGTAATCCTAGTAAAAATTCCAGCAAGTTATTTTGTGTATATCAACAAACCAATTCTTAAATTTATATGGAGAGACATTTTTATGGCCCAGTAGAGCCAACACGAAACTGAAAGAGAACAATGTTGAGCCAAATAGACAAATAGATCAGTGGGACAGAATGGAGAGCCCAGAAATAGAAAAATAGATCAGTGGGACAGAATGGAGGGCCCAGAAATAGACCCACATAACACAGTCAACTGATCTCTGACAAAGGAGCAAAGGCAAGTCACTGGAGCAAAGATAAAAAAACAAATGGTGCTGGGACTACTGGACATGCACAGAAAAGAGATGAATCTAGATATAGAGCTTATACCCTTTATAGGTAGAAACAGAGGGAAGGGGACAAGGCCCGAGGAAAAGAAAATTGGATAACTATTGAAAACATTTTGCAATTGATATGCAGGTGGCTCATGCGTAAGGAGGTCAGTGTAAGAGGAACACACAAAGAAAACTGGCCCATTTGAAAGAAGGACCTGCATTCCAGAGAAGAGAGAGCCACCCAAGGTCATTGATTAGTTGTCAGCCAAAAGGGAGAAGCAGTGAATCCACTAGAAAATTTCTGGTGAGTTCTGTGCCTCAATTCCTGCACGCTTGCTACAGAAGAGGGCAGGCCTCAGTGCTGGGCCCCTGTACCATCTTCTCTGAAGAGCCTGGAGGACAGATCATGAGTGGAGGGGTAGGTTCCAGGATGGGGAGAAGAGTCCCTCCACATCATGGTTCATTGTAGAGAATAGAGTACAAAGGGGTGGGTGGTGCTCCAGGCTCAGTCATCTCATTCTCTGATCTCTCCAGACCGGGGGAGAAGGGTGTGTCCCCGTAAAGTCTGGCTAGCAAGAGGAGCCAGGATGCATTGGTGTGGCGAGGCCACACCGAGCCAAGTCAGTGGGAGGTTTGAGTTGTGTTCTGCCAAATAATTTCCTGAGGCAGCACTGAACATCAGTTGGGGTTGGGGTACAGTGGTGTGAGATTCTGAGAGGAAAACAGGATAATTCCATGATGCCTTCTTCCAACAGTCTGAGCAGGGAGTAGGGTTACCATGAGGAAAAACTGAAGGCTAGTTTCAAACTCAATGGTAACAATTCCAGGGCCTTCCAGATGAGGGGACAGAGTGAGGGGAGGGCCGGTGAACGGTGCGCCAGGTTTAGAGTGGTTGTTGAGCATGATGGTTGGTGCTCTCCTCTGGGGAGGAGGAGGGTAAGAGACCGGAGGACATCCATTGAGTGAGTGAGAGCTCTCACATCAGGGTGTGCCTGCAACCACTTTTCACCGCCGGGCCACTGTTTCCTCGTTTTTCTTTTTGAACATTTTGCTTATGTATTTGCTTGGCTGCATCAGGTCTTATGGCACGTGGGCTCTTCATTGTGGCACTCAGGACTTTATTCCAGTTGTGACACGTGGGCTCAGTAGCCCACTGCATGTGAAATCCTCCCAGACCAGGGATCAAACCCGTGTTCCCTGCATTGCAAGTCAAATTCTGAACCCCTGGACTGCCAGGGAAGTCCCTGTTTCCTCATTTTTGAGTGAGATACTTGGGGTAGAGGACTCCCCAGAGTGCCTTCCAAGTATAAATTCTGTCCTATGGGAAGATACAGAAAGCCCGCATCTTCAGGGAACCTCAAGGCTGAGTCAGGAGGTTCACACAGAGCACAGTGTGGAGGTCAGTTGCAGTGATGGTGAAGGTGGAGAGGATGGGGGGCAGGGGAGAGCCGGGGAGGCCCGAGAAGCTTCGGGAAGCTCAGAGCTGGGGCCTGGGGGCCAGAACTGAGCTGAACCTAAGGCTTCTGACTGGGACATGGGTCGGATACTGGCAGGGGTTGTGCAGCTCTTTCCCAGACCCCCAGCTGCCAGGCCTCCCCCGATCTTCACAGCCCCCTCCCACCCGCTCAGAAGGGGCTGAAGCTGGGAGCTGCTCTCTCACCAGTGTTGCTTCTTGTAAGCGCCATGGCTCTCCTGGCTCTTGGGGCCAGAAAGACGCCAACCTGCAGGTCCTGAGAGGCAGCTTAGGCCGCATCTTGAACTCATTTTCCAGCGCGAGGGGGTCTGGTTTTATGTCACAGTCCAAGGCACGTGTTTACTCAGCTTCTCTGCTCCCCAGCCCAAGGAAAGATAACTGAACTTGATGGATAACCACTAATTGGATCATTACCTTCATTTTGAAATGATTGCCCCTGGCCACCGGGGGCATTAGTTCCAAGCTGGGGCCCCTCAATCTGGCCCCAGGCAGGCTGTGGAGCAGAGGACGGCTCCGTCTCAGACCCTAGCAGGACTGTGACCCCGCAAGGGCTCACAGCTGTGCTCCTGCTGGACTATCCCCTCCGGCCGGCCCCCTCCCTGCTCCTCCCAGACTCTGCGTGCCTAGCCAGTCAGGGTGTACCTTGCTCCCTCAGATGACCCCCGCCCCCCATACCTCAATGAATTTGTTTCCAGTGTTTCAGGGAACAGAGCTCCCACCAGACCATCCTTTCTGCTTTTCTGAGGACCCTCCCTCAGGGCACTACCTCCCTGGTCCTTCTTGCATATGGTTTACCTCCCCACACAGAGAACAGGGTCCTTGAAGGCAGGTCAAGCCCTCTTCTCCCAGGTGCCCTTGCACTGCTGGCACTGGCCTGGGCACCCAGCAGTGACTTATTGTTGATTGATGTTATGGGGCAGCAGGGATGGGCCGGAAGGGAGGGTGATTGATTCCAGTTGAGAACGGAGGGAGGCAATGGATACCAGGAGGGCGGGGGCAGGAGGGTCAGCAGCTCTGAAGGAGTCTGTCCCCCACCTTTCCCCTGCCCTGGTGGCTCTGACCTAGGAGCTTGGGCTGAAATATATATATATATATATAGTTTACAGAAGTAATCCCTCTGAGAGTGATTAGATAAATTATCGTAACTCCCGAGATGAAATATGACAGCCATTAAAAATGCTTTGAAGACTAATGATATAGGATATAAAACCAAGTTACACAGGATCATGTACAATAGATTCTATTAAAAAATGTGGCAACGCACATATAGGATGATGGCAGCTGACCTGTACTAGGCCCTTACAGCACAGCTTGCATCATGCTCTGGGCATCCTGTGTGTTTTCTCCTGCAGGCTTCATACCTATCCTAGGGGCTAGTTTTCATTCTTATCCCCATTTTATATATACAGAAACCAAGGCACGGAGATGAAGTCACTTTCCTGACGCTCTCTCTTGAAGCCTTTGGAACTCTAAATCTCTTCTGCTGCCTGGAGAGCCCTTAGGGGAATCAGGTCAAAGCTGACTGGTTATGTTCTAGGGAGTATGGTTGGAGGTCTGTTTCATGGAAGGTGGATTAGCCGTGCTCCACGTATCCCGAGGAGACAGGGAAAGTGGGCAGGCAGGGAGGCAGCCTCTGGCTGACCAGAAAAGGAAGCATGACTTTTTAATAGCTACTGGACAGGGAGGAGCCCTGTGTCCCTGGAAGTGGTCAAGAATGAGCTGAGACCAGCTTCCTTGGACACTGGAGACGGGCTTTCATACTAGGATGACCTCTGAGGACTTCTAATCCCCACAGCCCATGAGGACTGCCAGCTTGGGGATGAAATTTAGGCTTTCCCTGCCCAGGTGCCTGGGCAGAGAATGCAGGGCCTTATGAACTGCTGTTTCTCCCATTTTATGGACTAAGTTTCATTGTTCAGTCGCTCAGTCATGTCCGACTCTTTGTGACTTTTGTATCCCCCCATATTTGTATGTTGAAATCCTACCCTCCTGCATTTGATAGTACTAGAAGATGGGGCCTTTGACAAGTGTTTAGGGTTAGATGAGATCAGGAGGGTGGGGCCCTCATGAAGGAGATTAGTGCCCTTCTAAGGGTCACAAGAGAGCTCGCTCCTTTTCTCACCCTCTCTGCCTTGTGAGGATAGAAGAAAACAGTTTCTTCTCCATCACAGAAGAAGGCCCTCACTAAGAACCCCATCATGACGGCACCCTTCTCTTGAACTGCTAGCTTCCAGAAGAATTAGAAATAGTTTTCTGTCGTTTAAGCCTCTGAATCCCTAGTACATTGTTAGAATGGCCCACAATGACCAAGAGCACCCTCTGGGAGGTGGGTACCCTATCCTGGCACTCTCCAGATTTCCTTAAGAGAGTATAAACCGTGGCCATTCCTCCCAGCCCTCTCTGTCTCTCAAATACCCATGAGCTCTGTGTGCTAAAGGCCCTGGAGCCCAAGATCAAGTTTCTCAACACTTCCTGCATAGGGGAACTGAGGAAGCTTGGGCAGTGGAGGCAAAGATTCTGGAGAAAGGTCATGCTACCACAGTGACAGTGTTGTCCTGCAGAGAGAGGCTTAGGATAAGGAGACAATGTGTACTGTGACCTCTTGAGACATTGTATAAATCTGGCTGACCCAGGTCTGAGAGGTTTCTGTGTGGTGAGGTGGCTGGGGACATGTCTCCTAACTGAGATCTTCAGTGTCCAGTTTTCCAGGCGACATCCTGACCTTTGAAAAAGGACACCAGGGTGAGAAATTCAATCTGACATCTTCCTGTTATCTCACAGTGCCCACTGGTGTTGATCGTGGTGTTTGGTAATAAATCAATGGAGTTCTTTTTATTGCCTGGTAAGCTTGTATCCAGCTTTGCTTTGCTTGTGCATTTGTGTGTGTGTGACGGGCACACATACATATCTGTGTGTATTTGAGGAGGTGAGGCATGAAGAGGAGGCATGGCCCTGCTCTGGGAGTTATTTGGACACAGGAGAAAACTGTTTATAGTAAACCCACAAAGGTGGATGCTACTCTGTTGAGTTGGGGGGACAACGGTTGCTTATCAGCCTGGAGGAGCTTAGCATGAAGTTGTGTGTGCTGCAGTCCGAAAAACCCTGGAGTAGTCTTAAGACTTTTATACTTAGTTTAACACCTTTTACTCTGTTTCAAAAGAGTTCACTGAGTGCCAGTGGATGTGGAGGGAGTTGATATGAAAGCTGTGGGCAAGTTGGCTGCCTCCTCCAGCCAAGTCCTTCCCTCTCCACCCGCCCTCCTTCTGCTTTTCCTCCCCACTTCCCTCAACCTTAGCCTGTGGGGAAAATACTCTTCTTATTCTGCCCTGTCCACAGCATCACTTTTCTTTCTGGGGGGACGCAGGGTACCATTTACTGATATTGAGCACCTAGGAAGAGAGGACTTGCTGTGGGCACTGCTTGTTGGGGATGGAAGGTGAGTGAGACCTGGTCTTTATCCTCCCAGAACTCAGGAGGGGCACTGCAGAGCCACGGCCAGCCAGGGGGTCAAGAATGGCACAAGGCTCTATCTCCACCCCACCTGCTGGGCAGCTGTGGATGTTGTGAGCAAAGGTGGGAAATGAGACTAGGAGCGACTTGGGGAAAAGTGGGCCAGTGTGTGCCCCGCCTGGCTCTTGAGGGTGAGCAAGCACCAGCCACATTCGGGTTGAACAGGCAGCAAGAGTCTGTTGTCTGAGCTCCCAGAATGCTCAGTCTTTCTCGCTGACCCTGGCACACCTGGCCAGGCAGGGACACAGCCTGATATCTGACTCAGTCTCTGTTCTCCTTGCCCTATCCTTCCCAGAAACCTGACCTCTTTCCTTGGACTTCTCTGGTTTGTTTTTACTGGGTTCCATGGGAAGCATCCAGAATGCCCGTGTTCAGAGATGTCTACCCAGGCGGCACTGAGAGCAGAGCAAGGCCTCCGGGCCTGGCCTGGTGATGGTTCTCTCTCTTTTCCCACTGAGCGGTTGCCCCCAGTGTGAGAAGGACCTTCTGGGATGCCCCCACCTGACTGAGGCTGATTCTGATGGCTCTTCTGATCTGAATGTACCCGGGTTCTGGGCAGCACCAACTTCCTGATCTCCCCCAACAGGGTCTGCCCCCTTGGGTCCTAGGTTTTCTCCCCTTGAGCTGACCTGGTGCTCCTTTCCTCAGGTACCTCCAGCCCAGGAGGATTTGTTCACTTCTTGGTGGTCCTTGTGGACTTGGCCAGTGCCTCCTCTGAATTCACTGGCCTGGTTTAGCTGCAGGAAACTAGTCAGTATCAGATTCTACACCTTCCCGCAGGCAACTCAGCCCCTCTCTTTTAAAGGGTCTATGTCACTCTGGGGGTGGGCGCTGGTTCTGATTCTTGGCCATGACTCTAGTCTGCTGACCACATAGCAGTTGCCACCTTGTGTCTTCCCCATTGCGGGGAGTATCTTTAGCTCTCCCCACCCCCTCTGCCTCTTTCTAGTATCCCTCTGGAGAAGGGAGGGACAAACAATGAGCTGAATGTTTTACTTTTTTTCCCCTCTCATTTAAGTTCTCAACATCTCTCCTACATGCTTTTAGGCTTTTTCACAGAAAGGAGGACTTTGAGGCTCAAAAAGTGATTTCAGTTGCCTAAGGTTTTACCGGTGGTGAGGGAAAGCTGGGTTAGAAAGTAGTTTCTCTGGCTCTAGGGACCCTGCTCGGTTTTTGTTATGGATTGAATTATGTCTCTCACAGAGAAATATTGAAGTCCTAACCCCTGGTACCTATGAATATGACCTTATTTGAAAATAGGGTCTTTGTAGACATAATCAAGTTAAGATGCATTCATACTAGACTAGGGCGATTCCTAATGCAATCGCTGGTGTGATTGTAAGAAAAGACAATTTAGACAGAGACAGACAGAGAATACCATATGAAGTCAGAGGTAAAGACTGGTGAGATAGAGCTTCCCTGGTGGCTCAGAGGTAAAGAATCTGCCTGCCAGTGCAGGAGACACGGGTTTGATCCCAATCCAGGAAGATCCCACGTGCCAAGGAGCAGCTAAGCCCATGCACCACAACTACTGAGCCTGTGCTCTGGGGCCCGGGAGCCGCAACTGTTTGAGGCCCATGTGCCCTAGAACTGGTACTCCTCGACAAGAGACGCCACTGTGACCAGAAGCCCGTGGGCCGCAACTAGAAAGCAGCCCGCACTCACTGCAGCTAAAGCAAAGCCCTCGCAGCATGGAGACTCAGCACAGCCAGAAGTTAGAATGAATCAACGAATTAACTTTTAAAAAAGACTGGTGTGATATCTCTAAAACCAAGGATATTGGGAGAGAGTCATGTTTTCCCTTAGAACATCCACATGGAACCAACCCTGTGGATAGCCGCCTAAACTGTGAGAGAATACATTGCTGTTATTTTAAGCCACCCAGTTTGTGGTCATTTGTTATGGCAGTCCTAGGAAAATAATACAGTTTCTTGTACTCCAAGAATGCCAAGAACCAGTGGACTCCTTCGAAACCCACTCTCAGATTCCTTCTCGCTGGTGCTGACTCAGATCTGGTTAAGAGCCTATTGCATGAGTCTACCTGGAAGTTGCTCCAGGAGGTCACAGAGGACAGTGGATGAGTAAGCAGCTTATTCTTGCAGCCACCAAGGAAGACTTTGTGAAGGCAGAAATGTGGTAGAGAACAGAAACTGGAGATGGGGATGGAGAGCTATTTGGAGCGGGAAAGGAGAGCAGTGCACATAAAGGCCGCCTGGGACGATAAGGCACAGTGCTTATTACACTGTGATCATTAATGTCAGTGAAAGGACATTAAAGATACAAGATACGAGGAAAGAAGCAGCAACCAGGTATGAACCACTGTAAATTACAGCTTTTAGGCAAGAGCATTGTTAACTAAACTGGGGTGAACTGTCGAGCATGGATATTTAATACGTTGGGGGTAATCCAGCCTCAGGCCACAAAAGTTGTGAATTCTGGCTTTGACTCCGCTGCTCTCTAATTTCTGTCACCTTGGACAAGTCATTTCATCTCTCTGAGCCTCAGTTCCCTCAACTGTAGAAATGAGATAATAAATGTCTCTTGTTTTATAGAGTTACAAAGATAGAATGGCAAATAATTTGAAAGTGCTTTGTAAACCACAAAACACAGATATGAACATTAAGTACTATTATTAATATAATTAGTGACTGGGCAGTTTCTCTGCTGTCCTGGGGAGGCCCCAAACCCACTGAGTCTCTGAGTCTTTGACCATGGTCTCTATCCACTTGGAAGTCCAGCTTTGGTAGGTAGGATTAGATTTGCATAGAAGAACAGAAACCCAAGGCAACAGTGGTATGCTTCTCTCCTCTGACAGTCTGGAGGCACTTCGGGGCTGGTGTGGGTGACTTAGACTCTTCATTTTGTTGCTTTGCGGTGCCTGGGTTGCCATTTCCAGGGTCACCTTATGGCCCAAGGTGGCTGCCAGCGTTCCAGCCATTACGTTCATATTTCAGCAAGGAAGAAGAAAAGACAGAGGGCATCCTTTCTGTCTTTAAGGATATTCTCTGGTAGTTGCATATGCCACCTTTTAATATATTCCATTGGCCAGAAATTAATCATATGGTCATATCTACCTTCTGGAGAAACTGGCTTTTGGTTCTGTGTGGTTTTTGTTCTGTGTGGCCATGTGCCCAGCTAAAAACCAGGGTTTTATTTTTGCTGAATAAAGAGAGAAGAATATTTAGGGGAGAGCTAGTATCTCTGTGAGGCTTCCCAGATGACTCAGTGGTAAAGAATCTACCTACCAATGCAGGAGACTCCGGTTCCATCCTTGGGTTGGAAAGTCCCTTGGCGGAGGAAATGGCAACTCACTCCAGTATTCTTGTAGGAAAATCCCATGGACAGAGGAGCCTGGAGGGCTATAGTCCATGGGGTTGCAAAAGAGGCGGACATGACCTAACAATTGATGCAGAATCTCTCCCACTCCCTTTGTCTCATCTCTATAGATCCATATATCATTTTTCAAAATTAAGTCAAGTTCGTCTACAAAACAAGGCGTTTTTGTTAGGGAGATATGTAACTAGTCTGTATGACACCTTACGCCAGGCAGTGTGAGCTAGCTGCTTTGCACAGTTTATCTCACTTAACTTGCACCACAGCCCTGTGGGCTAGGCACTATCGTTGTGTCAGTTTCATAGATGAAGAAATGTGGCTCAGAGCTGTGAAATGTCACAGCCTAGGTTTCCTAGGAAACAAACCCTGAGACAGTGATTAGTAGTTAGTGGGCAGGACATGTATCAGAGAGTGCTTTGGGGGCTTCATACCTGCGGCAGGGAGGGGATGGAAGCAGGATGGGGCAGAGGGAAAAAGGTAAGTTGTGATGCAGTTCCAAAAAAGCTCTCAGCTGAGTCCCCAGGGGATGTGGAGCTGGGATAGCCCTGTGGAGTCTTTCCAAGTTGTCCCTAGGAAGACAGGCCTTTAGGCCCCAGTTGTTGCTGTTTAGTTGCTAAGTTGTATCTGACGCTTTGGCCACCCAGTGAACTGTAGCCCGCCAGGCTCCTCTGTCCATGGGATTTCCCAGGCAAGAAACTGGAGTGGGTTGCCATTTCCTCCTCCAGGGGATCTTCCCGATCCAGGGATCAAACCCATGTCTCCTGTGTCTCCTGCACTGACAGGTGGATTTTTACCGCTGCGCCACTTGGGAAGCTCAGGCTCCCAGGTGATCACTTATTTGGACTCGGTTTGCCCCAGGAAGGGGGCCTGACCTTGAGCAATCACTCTTCTGCTGAGGCAGTCCCCAAGGAGGCTGACAGCTGAGGGCTTTCTGCTGGCAGCACAGCCCTTGGCTGCAAGTGTACGTCCTTCCTGAAGCAGGATCATGGAGGGATCAGAGTTCAACGCATAAAGTCACATGATTAAGCTTGCAGCCAGTAGGCAGTGACAGACTAAGCTAGTACCAAGACATCAGTTCAGTTCAATCACTCAGTTGTGTCTGACTCTGCAACCCCAAGGACTGCAGTACGCCAGGCCTTCCTGTCCATCACCAACTCCTGGAGTTTACTCAAACTCTTGTCCATTGAGTCGGTGATGCCAGGACATCTGACCCCAGCAATTACGCTCTTCCTTTGCGCTGAGGCTCCGTTTACTCAAAGTCCCAGCGAGCAACTAATGCCCACAATCCAAGTTCCCTCCTCGACATTCTAAATCAATTTGCTCTATTGTCTCCTGATATCTCCAATGGTGGTTCCTCCTGGGAACTTTACCTCTGTGTTTCCTATGTACTGGATTCTTTTTTCTTTCTGAACAAACTCTGGCAGTTAATACTACTTTGGCTGAACTATTTTGAGTCACTCAGTCAAAAGTATTTGTTGGTAAAGGGGGTGCTAGGGGCTCAGCCCTCTGCCAGATGCTGTGGGATTCTGAGGGCAGACTCAGGCTGCTAGGAGAGCCAAGGCTGCTGCCCTCAGAGTTGTTGGTGACTGAGGCTGGACGAGGGGCCCGGAGGGTGGCCCTATGAGTCCCATCTGCTGTGGGGTTCAGAGAAAGGAAAGAGGGACCCAGGCTGGATTGAATGGCTCCCATCCATCAGACTCCTGGGGCCAGCTTTGCCCCTCTTTTGGATCCATAAAGGGCTAGTAACGGGGAAGGGATTTTAGCATCAGAGAACCCAAGGAAAACAGTCATATTTCTCTTCTCAGACATAAAACGCAGAGGCCCAGAAGGCAGCATGACCTGCCCAAGGTAACGCAGTTAGGTGGCAGTGGCATGGCTAGATCAAGAACCTGGGTTTCCTGACCCCTGGCCTTGTCCATCACCCTGAACTGCCCCAGGTAAGTGAGGGCTGAAGAACCAGACACAGACTTCAGGCTGTCTCCTGCCTTCTGACATTCCCAACAAGAAAGGGGACTGTGGAGAAGAGACTACAAACTTTCTATTTTGGGCTTAGCACCTGGGACTGTAGACAGTGTCGAGTCGAAGGAGAAGATTTAGGAGTGATTCCATAGGATGTTGGAGTGTAAGAAGCTTTAGCTCAACAGTTCAATATATGAAAAGCTTTTGCCCAGTGCCCGAGTGGGGCTCCCTAATACATTGTAACCTGCATCTTCCCCCTGAAACATCTTAGCTCCACGAAGCAATAAAACAGTCTGGCCTAAGTGACTGAACTTCTTTGAAGTCCTGAAGTGGCCCATAAATAAGGTGGGTACTTTGGAAGGGGGCGTGTTTTTTTTAGGAGGGATCCCTATACGACTCTTTCAGAGTCATATTGATTTGTAGCTGCCTCTAAGTCAATTTCCTGGGGTTCATAAATCTTGATTTAAGCAAAACGAAAATGTCATTAATATTTATTTGATGCATGTCTTACCACTCCATAGGAAAGGAAGAAAAAAAAAATGTCAGCATTCTCACCCGCTACCCCAGAGCAGGCATGGGACACGGCTGTTCCTGGCTCTTCGAGGGCTATTTCGTCGTGAGCCATAAACCCCGGGTAACAAATGTACCATTTCACGGTCAGCAAGAGTGGTAACTGTCACTGGAGAAATAAAACTGAGTTATTGTTTCCAGTTTCAAAAGAACAGCAACAAGTATAAAAAAAACCCAACTGTATGTGATTCCTGTCCTCTTCCCGTCAGACACCTGCAGCCATCTAATGTTTCACTGAATCCTGCCACATAAATGCATAGCTTCACTCACTAATCCATATGGCTCCAGAGACCACTGTTACATGAGAACTTCAACTGATGGGGCCAGGCAGCCCAGGGCAGCTTAATCTTTTTTAATTCAAATCGACTGAGTCCCATGTGGCCGGGAGATGATACCCTATATGCTGCAATCAGACTGACCTAGACTTCTCGTGCTCTAAATGATTAATGAAACTGCCTCGAGTTTGTTTCTATGGTGATTGGAAACCTGACCCGGACAGAGGAATCTGCCATTCACAGGACCACAGCCGAAAGGGGGGCACTGGGGACCCTGGCCGCTGGTCGGGAGGCAGGGATGCACAAATGCTTCCAGTTCTCCCAAACCTGCCCTCCCAAACACCTCACTTGGAGAGTGGGGTGAGGGGATAGGAAAGAATACGGCCCTTTTAGTAACGTTTTTAACTTGACTCAATTGCAGAATTATCCCCCTGCCCCCTGCAAATCTAAAAGCTTTTTGTTTCTAAAGTATTGATCCAAGAGGTGAGGGAAGACAACTCACTTTTGGTTTCCTACAATAAATCCATAAACAAATGAAATAAAACCGTGAAGTATTTTGATTCCTTCTTTAGAATGAATGGTTTTATCCGTTATGAACATATGAAGCCTGCTGAGCCCCTCGCATGACCTGTTTACTCTCTGGTCGTAGTGGCTTTATTTGTTTTTCCTCCTCATTTGAAATCGGTCCCATTTGGGCTTTATGGAGCAAAACTTTATTGTCAGAACTGGCAGAGGTAGGCAGCTTGGGCCTTAGTGCAGGATTAGATGCTGAGAGAGAAGCAAGAGGTATGAAGAGTTAGTGCCAATGGTCACCTGCTGCCATCTGACTGGTGGGACACTTGGGTCCCGCTGCAGACGGAGTCCATCCTAGGCTTCCCATGCAAGTCCCCAAACCGTGCCCAGGTGCCCCAGGTCCATGAAATCCTGAACCTTTCGAGCATTCACGCCTGAAATGCCGTAGGCCATACCTTGTCATTTGAAAACCCAAGGCTTAACCCCATGTGGCCATTGATGAAGGGCTAATGATTTTATAAGTGTGGGTGAGGGAATCATTCCCCTTCTCTCATTCTCCCCTCACTGCCCACCTACCTTTCTTCACAAGGTCCCCAGCTACCTCCTTAAACACGGTTTCCCCCCTGTAAAACTTTGATGCTCCGTCTTCCCTAGAGAAGACATTCCAGACTTTAATAAGACCCACGGGGCCCTCCAAGGTTTTGCCCCACCTCCTGCTCCACCTCCGTCTTCCACTCAGCTCTGCCAACTGTTTCCTGAATGTCCTGCGTGACTCTCTCATCCTCTATGTCTGGAGCGCCCTCCCCAAAGTCCGAGTGTCTTCCTCACGATCGGGCTCCATTGCCATCTTGGCTCATGGGCAGCCCAGTTCCTCAGCACAGTCCTCCTACCCGCTCCTCCCTTCCAATACGTCTTTTTTCATAGGGTGTCCTGGTCTTCGTCTTGTGTGCTGGGACGTCTAGGTCTCAATTGCAGGGCTTGGCACATGGTATTTGCTCAGTCCATATTTGTTCAGTTGAATTTCTTCTTCCAATCTTACTCCTCGGTCCCTGACTCTGTCACTAGCCAGGAAGTTCATCTGGCTGCCATACCTGTTGTCTCCCTAAAGGTCAGTACTAGCTGTCCCCAGGTGAGCAAAGATTTCAGGACTTCGTGGCTCGGCAGACACCTAGGGATGCTTCTAGGAATGCAACCCGGAGCTGCTCTAGATTGGCTGTGCACCACCCTTCTGACCGAGGTGGGGCTCATCTGGCTTGAGTTTCTGCAGCAGGTTCTCCAAATTGAAACCTTCCGTGTTGAAGGCCCAAACTGGTCACAACCAGGCTGGGTGCTGTGTAGAGGGCATGTCTAGTCCAGCCTCTGACTCATCCATATAGTGGTGCAGAGTCCTCCCTCTGCCCTTGGCAGGAGGAGGGGAACCCGAGTAAGAACAGGTCTCAGCCAGCCTCTCACCCATCCAATTAGACCTTTCCACAAACTGCCTGCTGATGAGCAGTCCCTTGGCCTTATCTGACTCTTCCACAGGGGCAGGTATCATGTGTTCCTGCTGTGTTCTCTGAAGACACAGGTGGCAGAACTTGGGTGTGGGGCTCTGATGAGGAGAGAGCTATACACAGATGCCCAGGAGCAGATAGTTGAGTGAGCAGAGACAGGATGCTGCCTGAGTCAGTGAACTGCCTGAATGTGTTACATCCCCATGTAGTTGCCATTTCACCAAATTACAGACCCCACCACGAACCTCTCATTTGGATTCCCCCCATGCCCTAGCACAGAGCTCCTCGACTCTGCCTCTGACATTTGTCCCAGCCTCTGCTCCATTTGTTAAATGAACAAGGAAGGTCACACTCCCTGTCTGTTATACTTTGTAGTGGTAAAGAATCTTTTCTCCCATTCCTCTTACCTCCCTTACCCACCCCACCCTATCCAACCATGCTGGTACTTGTCCTGGCTGGACAGTCTTTAAAATCACATTTTATTTTTAGAGGTTCAGAAAAGTCCCATCACTTCCATTCGGAAAAGTTCTTCCCTGGATGCTGGGGGCACTCTGTCTGGGCTAGGTGGGAGGGTGGGGGCTGGTGGACAGAACTTGGAGGAAGCAGTTGCTGAGGTAAGGAATGTGAGATGTGACGAGAGGGAAGTGAAGCCGTGAATATTCAGACGAGGAGGAGAGTGGAATTCAACCTGACACTGATACACAGGAGGATTGGACTGATAGCAATAATCTAAAATTAGAAGCAGTCAGTCATGGGAATTTAGAGATCAGACTCTAGAGACAGACTAAGTTAAAAACTGAATTTGCCACTTACCAGCTGAATGACCTGTGGTGAGTTACTTAACCTCTCTGTGCCCCAGCTGCTTCATCTGTAAAGTGGAGCTAATAAAGCACTTCCGCTATGGGAATGTAGTGATGATGGAGTTCATGCAACAATACCTGACACATAGTACACACTCACGTCATGGACTTTCTGGAGGCCGTCAGGATCTTTCTTTCTGGCAGAGTTTTCTTTGTTTCTTTCCCAAACCCTTCCACTGTCCCTCCCCAATCTTTTAATTTGTTTTGAGGGAAAGGAGGGTCTAGGGCTTCCTCTGTTCTACAGAAATACTATACCAGACACATAACAGGAAATTTAAAAATTTCTAGAAGCCACACTAAAAAGTAAAAGAAACAGGTAAAATTAATTGTATGGGTATATTTCATTTAATTTAGTACATCTAAAACATTACTCTTTCAACATGTAATCAACACACAAAAAACTATAGATTTGCTGGACTGGAGCATGTCTGAGGTGGGTGCTGAGAGTTTCAGATGTTGCCTTGTGCTAGCCCCAAGTTCAAAGTTATCCCCAGAGAGAACTGAATCCACAAGATTTTGGAGTGAAGCCCTGCTCCATTTTTGCTCAGTCGTCTGTGAGGAGGTGGGGTAGGGAGCTCCACCCCTTTTGTCTGCTCCTGCAGAGGAAAACTGAGTCACGCTCTGCCCTGAGGACATTCTGGGTTAAGAGGTTCTGATCCACAGGGAGTAACAGATGAGATGGAGCAGATGGACTTCATCTTTGTCTTTTGGAAGTTAAACATTTCAATGAAGAAGCCAGATTATCCAGGTCTAAATCCTGCTTTGATTCTTAAGTTTGTAACTTTGCTCCTCAATTTCCCCATCTGTAAAATCAGGTAAAAAGAGTACCGAACTCAAAGGGCTGTTAATGAAGATAAAATAAGTGAGTCTTGTAGAGGGTTCAGAATGATGCCTCTCAGATATTACATTTGCCAAATAAATGTAATTACTTAAGGGGCTACCAACCATTTGATTCATTGCAGTATCTCCAGCCTGTATAGGTGCTCAATAAATATTTGTAGGATAAAATCAATGCTTTTAAGGAGAGCTTTGGGAACAGTTAGAAGAACAGTTTGATAAGCCACAGAATGTGTGTACTCTAGCAACATGGATGATTGCTAACATCTCTGGGGGTGATGAGGGGAGGTGAGTGTGCACAGCAGAGCTTACTTTGTGAGTTGGGGGCAAAACTAGGTGCCTTTCTCTGCTCTTCATCCACTTCTCTTATTGTTTACTCCATTTGTTTAATGAATGTTTAAAGGCTGCCAGTTTCAAAAGGTGCCAGTGATGGGGCCCAGGACACCCTAAGTTTCTGTCTGACCCTGACTTCTGGCTTTGTCTGTCTCTGAGTGGACCTTGGTATATGGCAGAGACCAGCTGGGCCACATTAGACAAAAACTCTTTCTAGACAGTTAGAGACAATAAGAACAATCCAGAAGCACAGACCATTCGCTCCACAACATGGGAGTTGACAACACAATAAAACCCTCCCCTCAACTACCCATCCACCCCCAGTCACTGATGATGAAGGGTGAATTAGGTAGAGAGAAAGAGAATAAACTCTGTCTGCCAACTTCCTGCCCCATGGACTCCTATAACTTCCAAGGGAGTCCAAGTGGACTCTGAAATGCGCTCCCCTAGTCCTGCCCCCTTTTCTGTGGGGAGGATATAATTAAAGAAGGTGTCATCTATTGATTATCAAATAAGGACAGCATATAACCCACAGTGTGACCCCCAAACAGTGGGAACATTTAGGATGTCTCAGAAGACTGGAAAGCCCATTAGGGCAGGTGGCACAAGAGAATTACAAGGAGGTGGGACTTTGAGGATGCTAGGGCTATTTTAGTCAGTCTGGAGTATTCATTTGTTTTGGCCAGTAAACTAACGATATCTTAAAAGCACTGAGGAATCACGACCCCTGTTTTCCCAACCACTCAGTACTCTGATTTTATCTCATGGGGACTCTGGGGCCTAGCCCTTCACCCTGGTTTCTGTGCCAGTCCAGGCCCAGCCTCTGGTGTGCACGTGGGCTGCAGTCTGCTCCCCCAGACTGTAGACACTTGGGTTCCTGTAAGCAGCTTTGACAGGTTTCAGGAGTATTCCCAGGATGAAAGCTGGTTTCTTTTAAAAAGCAGATGTTGATGACAATAAAGTCTGAAGAGAAGGCTACAATATAAGTGGATTTCTAAATCACTTCTACTTAGAGGAATTCACAGGACATGTTTTAAAAAATACAGTCCCCTATGTGATCCCTATTACTAGTTCCATTGATGAAAAGACTCAGCCACATTTGGTTGAACATCCTTAATACAAAGGGGCACCTTAAAACACATTTCCAGATGAAAAATGATGTACATTTTTTTTCTTTTCAATTAGGCCTAACTTTCTGTCAATGGCTCTCTGTTGTTACCTCTTTTTTTTTCTTAAAAAAAAAATAAAGCAAGTAGTCTCATTTCTGAGACAATTAAAAAGAGATGAAAAAGAAAATGATTTTGTTGGTATTTTAACTATTTTAAGAGGAAACACATTAATATGATTCAAAATCTAAGCAAAACAAAAATATAATCAGCAAAACCCCTCCCACCCCACTCTAGCCACCCTGTTCCCCTTCCTAAAGGTAACCAGCATTATCAGTTTTGTGTTAACATTCCAGAGATATGTCACTCACAAACAAGTATATACCACTTTCTTTTTTTTCCTTTTTGCATGTCATATTCACATACTGTTCAATCGATTGTTTTTTCATTTAGTGATATATCCTAGAGATCATGCCTTTTCATTATATGAGACTTTTCCATTTTTTCCAGCTGTATAGTAGTATTTCATTGTATTTATTTAATAAGTCAGCTGCAGATAGACATTTGAATTGTTTCCAACCTGTCACAATTACAAAAAAGTCTACAAACAAGTGCCTTGTATACACATAATTTTTTTTTACATATGCTCTTATATCCATAGGGTAAATTCCTAGAAATGATAGCTTAAGGTCAAAAGATATGGGCATTTGTAACTTCGATTAACTCAACTTTCATTTAAAAGTCACTGATAATCCCTTCTCCAGTGTGAGTCATGTTACCATTTTTAAAATGTGTAATTTCCCAGAGTTTCTCATTTAATAATCACTTACTGAGTCCCTAGGGGCTGAATGTCCTGTTAGGCCCTGGGTATACAACACTGGAAACAACCAGCTTGAGCCCAGAGAGGTGGTACACGGTGGGCAGAGCAGCTGGTTGGAACTGCCCAAGACACTTGGTGTGAAAGAGTTATTCCCCTCGAATCCCATCAAATCTGGCTTTAACGCCACCCATGCCACGGTCGGCACTAAGTTCAGCGTTAGTTGTTGGGGTCATTTCCTTTCCCATGAATTGTCCCAAAATCCTGGGGTTTTTGTGGCTAGAAAATCGGAGGCGGCTCTCGCATGCTCATCCCACTACCAGTCCCTGTGGTCCTCTGCTCTGACTGCTTTGTGAGCATCTCTGGCTCCCAGCCTTCTGCTATTCCCATCAACCCCCCATGTGGGTTCCCACTAGCCCAGGCTGCTTCGGAGTTGGACGCACAGCCTTTCCAACCTCAAAGGAAGCCTTCACCCCCACTGCCTTCTGTGCCTGGGAATTACTCAGTTTCCTGGCACAAACCCCTCTGCCTTCTCTCCAAAACATCAGTTTCCATTCCTCCCTTCCCGGGCCTGCTCAGACACCCACCGACACCTGGGAGATGAGACCCTCCCTCAAACCTAGTCTTGAAATGGCAAAGGTCAAGCTGCTTTGGGAACTGGGGGGCGGGAATCCCATTTTCCTTCCTGGGTTTTCTATATCTATGGGAATAAAGCAAAAATATATACTGTTTATGTATCCCATCACGTAAATACATAAATTAAACTATAATTGCCAACTTCAATGAGCTCTGTTTTCTTTACTGCTCTATTCCCTACACCTAGAATGTGTCAGACACGTTGTATCTGTACCTGACACACAGTGGTTTAGTTGCTAAGTCTTGTCCAACTCTTGTGATCCCATGGACAGAGGAGCCTGGCATGCTAAGTCCGTGGGATTCTCCAGGCAAGAATACTAGAGTGGGTTGCCATTTCCTTCTCCAGGGGATCTTCCCAACCCACGAATTAAACCCGGGTCTCCTGCATTGTAGCCAGATTCTTTACCAACTGAGCTACAGGGGACACACAGTAGGTGCTCAATAAATATTTGTTGACTGAGAGAATAAAGTATCATGAAAAAAAGAGAGAATATCTGAGAGAGAAAATTAGAGTTAGTGGTGACTGCTCTGGACTGGTGGGTCAGATCTATTTTGTCCAGTGATCCTTGAGAAATCAGCTCTGTGAACTGCCTGGGCAGGAGTCATCCTGACACAATGTGGCGGCCCCGAGGAGGAAAGGAATCAAGCACAAGAAGAAGCCTTGGGCAGAGGTGGTTCAAGGAGGTGACAAAGGAGGGCTAAGGCTGATGATGAGGGACCTTGGAGGGTGTATTAAAGAGTGTAGACTGTAAGCAAACTGTCATGCAAAAACATCCCATAATTTTAAGAGAAGAAATAAAGCATTTTTTATTCCTTAAAACATTTTGAAAGGATCTTCCCAGAAGCTGTCTAGGAGTGGATATGAGCACTGGATAGAGACGTGGGTACATAAGATCCGTAAAAGAGGTCACTACAATCTTCACAGCAAGAAGAGATGAGGGGTGTGGAGAGGATGGAAATTCGTGGACAGATTTAAGATACATCTTGGGGACAGACTTGGACAAGACTTGATCTAGTGTGGGAGATGAGAGAAAGAGGGACATTCTAAGTATTGTTGTGGGCTGGGAATAATTGGGAGAGGAGGGGTGGGCAGGATGCCATTTAGCAGATGGCTGAGGGAGGCAGGCTGCCGAGTTTGTGTGTCTATATCTCTCGTGTAGTGTGAAGAATAAAGGTTAGACTCAAACTGCATGGGCTCTAGTCCTGTCTGCCAGATCAGCCATGGGTTACTGGGCAAGTGACCCACGTTGTGTGCCTTGATGTTCTTATCTGCAAGGGAATAAAATAACTCCTTCTTACATTTTTGAGGATTAATTGATTAATAAAATGCTTATAATAGTGTCTTTAACATAGTAAATTACCTCATAAAATTTAGCTATTTTTATTATCCACTACATTGTCATTGAAAACAGATGGACAGTATTCCATTTTATGAATAAATTACTTATCAAAATCTCCATTTGTATTGCGTCCAATACTGCAGCTTAGTAATCATAGCATAGGGGTTAAGAACACAGACTCAGGAGCTAATTTGCTTGAGTTCAAATCCTGCCGGTATATTTACTAAATATATAACCTTGGCAAGTTACTTAATGTCTCTGTGCCTCAGTTTCTTCATCACCAAGGTGAGAATAATGATAGCATCTGTCTTAGAAGATTATATAAAAGGGAAGTGAGTTAGTGAGTCTCCATCACTCAGAACACATTAGACACCACATTAGCGCTTGCTTTCGCCATTATGCGTCAGCTTCTCTTTTAAGCATGTGACGCGGTATGTCCTCATTTAATATTTATAACACCCCTGTGAAGTAGAGATCGTTCTTACCCTGATGTTACCGATCAGAAAACAGGTACAGACACGATTTGAACCTAAATGCCAGAGTCCCTGGTTCTAACACAGCTAACAATGGCACATCCGTTTATATTTATCTTCACTTACCCTGCACAATTATTTTTGTAGATTTATTTGTTTATCTTTATTTTTGACTGTTCTGGGTCTTCGTGGCTGCATAGGCCTTTCTCTGATTACGGAGAGCAGGGGCTGCTCCCCAGCTGGGTGTGCGGTTTCCATGGCAACGGCGTCTTTTGTTGCACAGGCTCTAGGGCGTGCGGGCTTCACCAGCTGTGGCGTGCGGGCTCAGGGGTTGCGGTTCCCGGGCTCTAAAGCGCAGGACCGATTGCTGTGGCCCATGGAGCTCAATTGCTCCGAGGCATGTGGGATTTTCCCAGATTCAGGATCGAACCTACGTCGTCTGCTTCGGCAGGTGGATTTTTAACCACTGAGCCACCAGGGAAGCCCCGCACAACTATTTCTTTAGGATACTTTCCAAGAAATGAAATTTCATGATTTAAAAGTTATTTTAAGGTATGGCTTTTGATATAATAACACATCATTTCCCAGAGAGTTTATAGTAGTTTGCAAGCCCATGAAATTTATAATAGCTATGTTTTCTTGGTAAATTACTCTCTTTACTGTTAAGCTATTCTTATTAATTCACTGGATTCAGAGCAGTGGGTGAAGTGACCCAGCCCCGTGATCTTGTTGGAAGTGACTCTCTTGGGGGCGGAATATCAGATAGAGTCGATGGCTCTCCTGGCCCGAGTTGTGGGGCGTGGTGGGGCTGGTAAGTAGGTTCCCATCTGAGGCCGGGCTTGTGGACAACAGAGACTGGAAACGGAGGGCAGGGTCACGCCTTGTGTCTAGTTGTTATGCTCCTTAGTTCTCTCCGACCTGAGACAGTTCCCAATTCTTTCCATGGTCTTGATTTTAAAGAGCACAATCCAGCATGTTGCGGAATGCCCCTCAATTTAAGACAGGGAATAACTATTATGAGTATGTTACAGAATTTATAGGAAAAGATGCATAACTAAATTAAGAATTATATGAGTATTTCAGAAAAAAATGGTCACTCCAATATAGAACCCAATGACAGTTCTAGAACTGAAAAATAAATAATCTGAAATCATTCCACTCAACGGGATTAAAAGCAGATAGAACTTTGGGTATTATAGAATGAAGGATCCATGAACTTGGAGACGGGCAATAGAAACTAATCAAACAGAAGCAAAGTGAGAAAAATATTCTAAAAAGTAACAAATCATCAGTGACACATGGAATAATATCAAATCATCTAACATACACTACTGGAGTCAGAAAAGAGAGAGAATATGATAGAAAACTTTTCAAAAAACCATGGCCAAATATTTCCCAAATTAGGTGAAAAACAGTTTTCTCAAATTAGATGAGAAATTTAACAAACCTCAAATGGGATAAATACTGATACCTAGACATATTATTGTAAAATTTCTCAAAAAGATAAGGAGAAAATTTTAAAAGAAGGCAGAGCAACAAAGATTACATACACAGTAACTTGGATACAAATTATGACCTTTAAAAATTAGAAACAGCACAGCCCAGCCAGACCACAATGGAACAGTATATTTAAAATGCTGAAAGAAAAAAAAAATTCTTCAAACTTGAATCCTAGAGCTAGTGAAATAATACATTCTTCAAAAATTAAGGCAAAATAAAGAAAGATATTTTCAGATAAGCAAAAGTTGAGAGGATTTACAGCCAGGAGACCCTCAATACAAGAAATGCTAAAGGAAGTTCTTCAAACTGAAGGGAAGCAATCCCAGATAGGAACACAAATGAACAGGAAGAAATCAAGAGTTTCAGGAAATAGCAAGCATGGAGATAAATAGTTTTTTTTTTTTTTTGTCTCTTTCTTCAATTTCTTTAAAGTACAGTTTAACGCAAAAAGAATAAAAATAATCTCTCATGGGGTTTATGACATAAGTAAAAGTAAAATATATGACCACAATAGTATAAAGCACAGAAAGAGCTAAATGAAAATTTATTGTCATTTAGTTTTTCACTACATGTGAAACAGCATAATAGTGATAAATTCTAGTCTCTGAAATGTTAAAGTTGCAAACTGCAATCCCTAGAGTAAGAATCAAAAATAAAACAAAGAGGTAAAACTAAAAGTCCAATAAAGGGGATAAAATGGAATGCTAAAAAATAATCTCCAAAAAGTCAGGAAAAGTGGGAAAAGTGAACAAAAACAGCTGAGGGACAAATAGAAAGTAAATAGTAAGGTGGTAGATGTAACCTAGCGTAAGATAATTATTTATCGATAATTCCATAAATGTAATTAGGCTAAGCACCTCATTTAAAACCTGACTACCTTGGACATATATCTGGTTCTAATAATGTTGTTGGCCATTTGGTTCCTAATTCCCTTTTACTGCTTTGGTTTTAACTTTCTTTTCAAAAGCTCATTAGTGTGATACTGTATTCAAATAATTTTTCTTGCTCTTTTTTTTAGTCAGCTATTTTTATAGTTGGATTTCCTTTGTGAATTCCCTCTTTGTCCTGAGATAGGCCAGGTATGAACTATATTTAAGGTATAACCAGGGTGGTGCAGTGGTAAAGAATTCTCCTGCCAATGCAGGAGATGCAAGAGACACTGGTTGGATTCCTGGGTCGGGAAGATCCTCTGGAGTAGGAACTGGCAACCCACGCCAGTATTCCTGCCTGGAAGATTCCGTGAACAGAAGAGCCTGGCAGGCTACAATCTGTGGGGTTGTAAAGAGTTGGACATGACTCAGCACACATCACTGATCACTGAACTGTATTTAAATTAGAAATCCTATGTGTTTGGAAGTAGGATAGGAAATCCAGAGGCTTCTTGTAACAGTTTAGCCCATCAGCTTTCTGGCAGCTTTATTTTTAGAGTTGAAATAATTAATCCATCCTGAATTTATGTGTTTTAAGCGTGTAACAGATAAGTTTCTAACTTTATAAATTCCTAGGCCACTGCCCTTATTCATTATATAATCTAGACTTTCCCACTGATTTGAGAATCTCTCTTTGAGTGTGTGCTTGCGTTCTGTCGCTCAGTCGTGTCTGACTCTCTGTGACCCCGTGGACTGCAGCCCACCAGGCTCCTCTGTCCGTGGAATTCTCCAGGCAAGAATACTGGAGTGGGCTGCCATTTCCTACTGCAGTGGATATCCCCAACTCAGGGGCTGAACTTGTGTCTCTTGTGTCTTCTGCATCAGCAGGTGGCTTCTTTACCAACTGCACCTTACTGAATTTCCATCCTGTTGCTCTGCTTGTTTGTTTTGTGCTATTATTTCTGCTTTACATTATTTCAGTTTTAGTGCCTGGTAGGTGAAGGCCCCTATCATCACCCTTGTTTTAAAACATTGCAGCTATTCTATTTCTATGAACTATAGGATAATTTTTTATTAAATTCAAACATTTTCTGTTTGGATTTTATTTTGGGATAATGTTAAAAATGTAACATAATTGGTATTGAAGAGGAAGAATTGGTAGTGAAGCAGTATTAGATTTTTTTCTCCTAGAAATATGACATGTTTTTCCACTTATTCAAGATATAAATATCTCTCCAGGAAAGTTTTACAGTTTTCTTTGTGTGGATTCTGTATGTTTTTCAGAAGGGTACTCTTCCATCCACATTTAGGAAATAGTTTTGCTATCTTCAATGAAACTGTTATTGTATATATTCATATACACATAGAGTTTTTATTGTCCTGAACTTATGCTTTTTTAAAATATAATTTTGTTTATTTTTGGCTGTGCTGGGTGTTCGTTGCCGCAGCGGCTTTGCACTAGTTGCAGCCGGCGGGGGCGCCTCTCTAGCTGCAGTGCATGGGATTCTCATTGCAGTGGCTTCTCTTCTTGATGTGGTGTGCGGGCTCAGTAGTTGTGGCTCCTGGGCTCTAGACTCAATCGTGTGGTGTGCAGGCTTTGTTCCTCAGTGGCATGTGGGATCTTCCCAGATCAGGGATTGAACCCGTGTCTCCTGCATTGGCAGGCAGAGTCTTTACCACTGAGCCACTAGGGAAGCCCCTGAACTCATGTTTAAAGAAACGAAGTATTACAAGGAAAGTTCTTTTTAAAAGCTCATTAGTGTGATACTGTGTTCAAATTCTTTTCCTTTCTTTTTCTTAAGCTAAGCTAAGTCACTTCAGTCGTGTCCGACTCTGTGCGACCCCATAGACGGCAGCCCACCACCAGGCTCCCCTGTCCCTGGGATTCTTAGGCACGAACACTGGAGTGGGTTGCCATTTCCTTCTTCAATGCATGAAAGTGAAAAGTGAAAGTGAAGTCGCTCAGTCGTGTCCAACTCTTTGAGACCTCATGGACTGCAGCCCACCAGTCTCCTCCATCCATGGGATTTTCAAGGCAAGAGTACTGGAGTGGGGTGCCATTGCCTTCTCTGTTCTTTTTCTTAGTCAACTATTTTTATTGAAGTATAACATACATACAGTCAAGTGTATAAATATTTAATCTTGTGTTCATCTTGATGAATTTTTCTGCATATATACATATACCTAGGTCAAGATATGGGTTCTTTCCTGTATCCTCAAAGAGTCTCATGCTCCTCCATCCACACTAACTCCTGAGGTAACTATTGTTCATTTCTCTATCAACAGGGAACAGTTTCACCTCCTTGTGAATTTAATGTAAGCCGAATCATGCAGTATGCATTTTAGTGTCTGGATTCTTCCACTCAATATAACATCTTGAGATTTATTCACTTTGTTGCACTATTAGCAGTTTGTATTTTACAGTAGTCTATTGTGTGTGTGCATATGTGCATATGGATATGTCTACGTTTGTGTGCATGTGTGCATACTAAGTCTCTTCAAGTAGTGTCTGACTCTTTGTGACCCCACGGACTGTAGCCTGCCAGGCCCCTCATCTGCAGGGCTTAATAATCTGCTGCCTGTTGCTCTGGCTAAGCCATGAGAAAATCACCATGGGAAAAGAATAAAAGCAAAATATAGCATAACTCAAATAAAAGTACATTGGGTTGATCAGCTGGGGTTGTCATGCCCTGCTAAGCTAGGGAAAAACATAGTGTGGACCTTGGAACGCTGGGTCAGTGCAAGTTCAGAACACTGCTTGTGCACACACTAAGATGTTTTCCCAAGGCATATGTGGGTCTATGACTCTAGGTGATAGCCCTTGTACAAGAAAATAACCAAGATACTTTAAAGTAATCAATAAAATAGGAGATGTGACTGAGGCCACAGGAGGCTGACTTCATCGTAGCACAACAGATACTTTCTGCTTGCCAAGACACTAAATAAGAGTGCTGTGGCTCCGAGGAGCAGGGCTCTTGACCCAAGAGGTCTTGAGTCCCCTGGTCCCATCTTTAAAACGTTAATTCTGTCTCTAGTTCCTTTTTCCCAATCTGTGCATCAACCATTTTCAATCCCTACCTGCTGTGCTGGCCGCAGCACTTGTCCATGGGGTTCTCCAGGCAAGAATACTGGAGTGTGTTGCCATGGCCTCCTCCAGGGGATCTCCCCAACCCAGGGATGGAACTTGTGTCTCTTATGTCTCCTGCATTGGCAGGTGGGTTCTTTACCACTAGCGCCACCTGGGAAGCCCCTAGGTATGTGTACACATACACATAAATATTTATATACTATATACCACAATTTATCAATTGTTTAATCTGTTCTCCTATTGACAAGTCTTT
The DNA here is from genome assembly GCF_042477335.2 of Ovis canadensis. Taxonomy (NCBI): domain Eukaryota; kingdom Metazoa; phylum Chordata; class Mammalia; order Artiodactyla; family Bovidae; genus Ovis; species Ovis canadensis. The sequence continues at coordinate 79,418,428 of NC_091247.1, read as the reverse complement.
GGGTTGTTTCTTGTTTGGGGCTGTTGAGATTAAAGGTATACGAAGATTCTTGTACATGTGTTTTTGTGAATATGTGTTCAGCCTTCAGTTCAGTGTACAACTGGGTGTAGATTTGCTGAAATACAGAGTGTGCACATGTTTACTTTAATAGATACTATCAAATAATATTCCAAAGTGGTTATACACTCCCACCATCAGTGTTTGAGAGGTCCAGGGGACATTTGGTATTTTCAGTCTTTAGTTATAGTCATTCTAGTGGATGTGTAGCAATATCTCATTATCATTCTAGTGGGTTCACAGTGGCATCTCATTCGGTTTTTTCTTTCTTTTTGTGTTCTTTTAGGGCTCTTTAAAAAAATTTTATTATTGGAATATAATCGCTTTACAATGTTGTGTTAGTTTCTGCTGTACAACAAAGTGAATCAGCTATCTGCATACACATGTACAATCCTTCCTGACCCTCCCTCCTACCACCCCTCTATCCAGCCCCTCAAGGTCTTCACAGAGCACTGAGCTGAGCTTCCTGCGCTATACAAAAACTATCTCATTAGGTTTTAATTTACAATTACTTGGTAAGTAGTAACATTCAACACCTTTTCATATGCCCATTGGCCATTTAGATATTCTCTTTTTAAATGCCAGTTCAATGTTTTTATACATTTAAAATTGAACTGTTTGAATTTTCTTACTGACTTGTAGCAGTCTTTTATAGATTCCAGATGTGAGTACATTGTCCTATCTATTTAAAGATATTTGTCTGGGGCTTGGTTTTTATCCTCTTCATGATTTCTATTGATGAATAGAAGTCTCAATTTTAGTGAAGTTCAGTTAATCAGTTATTTTCATTTAGGGCTACTGCCTTGTTGCATCCTGATTAAGAAATCTTTGCTAACTTAAAGGTCATGAAGATATTCTTCTACAGTTGCTTCTAGAAACCTTATTGTCTTACCTTTCATGTTTAAATCTATGATTTATCTCAAATCAATTCCTGTATGTAGTATCAATAACCTCAGATATGCAGATGACACCACCCTTATGGCAGAAAGTGAAGAGGAACTCAAAAGCCTCTTGATGAAAGTGAAAGAGGAGAGTGAAAAAGTTGGCTTAAAGCTCAACATTCAGAAAATGAAGATCATGGCATCCAGTCCCATCACTTCATGGGAAATAGATGGGGAAACAGTGGAAACAGTGTCAGACTTTATTTTTTGGGGGCTCCAAAATCACTGCAGATGGTGATTGCAGCCATGAAATTAAAAGACACTTACTCCTTGGAAGAAAAGTTATGACCAACCTAGATAATATATTCAAAAGCAGAGACATTACTTTGCCAACAAAGGTCTGTCTAGTCAAGGCTATGGTTTTTCCAGTAGTCATGAATGGATGTGAGAGTTGGACTGTGAAGAAAGCTGAGCACTGAAGAATTGATGGTTTTGAACTGTGGTGTTGGAGAAGACTCTTGAGAGTCCCTTGGACTGTAAGGAGGTCCAACCAGTCCATTCTAAAGGAGATCAGTCCTGGGTGTTCTTTGGAAGGACTGATGCTAAAGCTGAAACTCCAATACTTTGGCCACCTCATGTGAAGAGTTGACTCATTGGAAAAGACCCTGATGCTGGGAGGGACTGGGGGCAGGAGGAGAAGGGGACGACAGAGGATGAGATGGCTGGATGGCATCACTGACTCGATGGACATGAGTCTGAGTGAACTCCGGGAGTTGGTGATGGACAGGGAGGCCTGGCATGCTGCGATTCATGGGATTGCAAAGAGTCGGACACGACTGAGTGACTGAACTGAACTGAACTGAGTATGAGGTAGGGGTTCATACTTTTTTCCCCAGTATGGATATCCCAAGTTTCAGCACCAGTTGTTAGAAAGATCATTATTTCCTGCACTGAACTACAATGATATTTCCTTGTGAATCAAGTGAGCGTAAAAGTGGGTCTATTTCTACACTTTATGTTATTATTGGTCAAGTTATCTGTCTTGTCATTAATATCACTCTGTCTTAATTACTATAGATTTTCCTCATTGTAAGACTTGAAATGCAGTAGTATGAATTCTTCAATTATGTTCTTCAAGATTATCTTAGCTATTCTAGGTCCCTTGCATTTCTCTGTAAATTTTAGTATCAACTTTTCAATTTCAATAACTATAAACTTTCTGGAATTTTGATTGGGATTGTACTAAATTCATGTATCATTTCAGGGAGAATTAATGCTTTAACAATATTGAGTCAGCCAATCTCTGAGCCTGTGTGTGTCATTTAGCTCCTTTTAATTTCTCTCGGCAATTTGTTGTTGCATTTTCAGTATGCAATGTGTCTTGTACATATTTTGTTAAATTTATCACTAAATATTTTATATTTTGATGCTATTATATTGCTATATGGTTTTTCAGTTTTCATTTTCTATTTTTTGTGGCTCTTTTATAGAAATATAATTTTATAGATTGATCTTGTAGTAACTCACTTATTAGTTCAAATAGTTTGTTATAGATTCTCTGGGGATTACATATGTAATTGTGGCAGCTGCAAATAAAGAGTTTTAACTCTTCCTTATCACTTCTTAAGGACTTTTATTTATTTTTCCTTTTGAAAGGACTTCCAAATAATCTCTTTGTAGACTGATGGCCCTAATTTGAGTCATATGTGAAATGATCTCTAAAAGTGTCAGGACAAAGAAGGCTTAGTTAGACAGAATATTGGATAATTTAATCGAAGCAATGGCATGACTTTGATTCCTCACTGAATGCCCCTGTTGATAGAAAATGTTTACCTGCACAAAAAGATAAGAAGAAAATAGCAAGAGAAGGCAGAGCAACAGAGAAAGATTATATACAAGGTAACACGGACATGAATCATGATTTTTTAAAAACTAGAGTACAAGCCAGACCGAAATGGAACAGCATCTTTAAAATGCTTAGAGACAAAAATCCTCAACCTTGAATCCTAGAGCTAGTAAAATGATATATTCTTCAAAAACTAAGGCAAAATAAAGACATTCATGCATAATAAATATGCACACCAGCAACCACATGGTGAGGTGGGTGGCGAATCACCTTCAAAGTAAATGCAAGAAAATTTTGTGTGAAGGAAAATTTTTGTTAAATAACCAAAAACACTCAAGAGCTTGACCACGAGGCCTCGAGACAAACTTTGCTTATTTCAGACTTTTCCTCTTGATCTTTTGAGGCTCTTCTGAAAGCAATTTCCCCTGTATTTATCTACCTAAGCACAGACAAGATAAAGGCAGGATTCCTGTCTCCTATTCCTACCCTGTCATTTGCCAACTAGATGTTCCATGAATGTTCTTTGCATGAGTGAATGCATGAGCAACTGAAAAGAGTGAATAAGTGGAATTATGAATGAGAGAAGTCAGCCCCAATCCTCAGTTCTCTTTGACAATCCACCCTGCTGAATTTCAGTTTATTGCCATTTTCTGTTCGATGTTCAAATAGCCCCAAATTTGTCCCATTCACAACTTGGTTCCACTAGAGGAAGATTCTCATTTATGGCAGACTGCTCTCAAAGATGGCCTTGGCAATCCTTCTCCCCTACCACTTCAGTCCCACTTCTCAGAGGCTGCTAATGGGCACTGCCAGACAATAAAGCAGAAGTGGATTTGGACTGAATTAGGCCATTTTTTAAAAGCAGAATTTGGCTGCATCAATCTGTGTCTGTACATTGTGTAGTTATGGAAGAGAAGCCATAATTATGGTCCAGCTTCAGTGAGTTTCAATCTGCCATCTGTCAGCTCTGGTAGGGAAATGAAAGAAGTCCCTCTATTCCATCTTTTTTTTTTTTTGGCTGCCCTGTGTGGCATGTGGGATTCCAGTTCTCCCACTAGGGATCAAACCCAGAAGCCCAGCATTGGGAGTGTGGATTCTTAACCACTGGACTTCCAGGGAAGTCCCATGTTACATCAATTTTGAGCAAGTGCTTCCACTCTCTGTCCACATTCAACACTCCTGCCAATGTCCACCAGCCCTCCACCCCTCATGCTGATAATTTACTCATTAATCATATTCGTGTCCATCTTGTTATATAACTTCCCTAGATCCTAGAGTGCCCAGCACAGAGCTTTGCAGAAATAGGCCTTTGGAACAATATTTGCTAGATGCCCAAAATAAGGAAGGAGAAGAAGAGGGGGGTAGGGATAAAAGATGAATTGCAACTAATCTTGGATATTACATTCTGCAAGGTATACTATACATACATTAAATTACATTGGATTGCTTTCTAGTAATTACAGTGCTGGGCTTAAAATGGTTTTTAGAAAGGCATTAGAATTTCCTACTTTAACTTAATCACTGTGTTTAGTTTTCCCTTGGAAGGTACTTTATTTATTTAATGTCACAATACTAAAGTCATTTCATTCTGCAAGGTTCAATAAACAGAAAAAAAAACTCCTCAACATCTATACTAAATTGTTACTAACAAGGTAAACATTTCTTCCCCAGTTTTTTCTGAGTTGATTAAGCACCAGTATATTTAAAATGTTTCCCAAGCCTGAGAAAAACTCCCCTCTGAACATACAACTATTCAGTGTAGAATGTTTTTCCTACCACTTGATTACAATTTGGCAGTAGTTTCTGAATAATTTACAAATTTTAAATTTCTGTGCCCCAAACACACATGTGTTGCAGCTAAACAGACTTGAAAGAATATGCAAATTGCACTTTTATGTCAAAAATGAGTGAATGCAGCTTCATGCAGAAAAAAAAAAGCTAACTGTCACCCTCATGTTTTTGTTTAGACTAATCTGTGTGCTGTCGCCCCCACATCAGACTGCATCAACATTTTCTTTGGGATATTAGACGTAAATGTTTATGGCTGCAGATAGCCTAGAAGGGATTGGCACTTATTAAAAACGACCCTGGAGTATTTTCTTTGGTTTCCACATAAATATCCCAGGGAAATGTTCAATCAAACAGGGCTGCCAGGTAGAGGGAAATGAGCACTGCAGCAGAGCTCTGGGGTCCCTCGGGTCCTGTCAAGTGAGGGGCCCCATCCAAGAATGGAGTAAGAAGGCTGAGCCCAGAGAACTGGACTTCTTTTCGGCATAGAAGGCAATGCAGTTGCTAACTGGAAATGTCCCTTGCTGAAGCTAGGAACCCTCTCCACACCAAAAAACTTCACATTTTAAAGAGTCATCAAAAAACTATTGATGCTATATGTGGGTTTTAATTGCATCTATAGCTGTGAGGTCCAGGCCTGCTTGTGTTATGGAGATGGGACAACTTCATGGCACAGTTGGCTTTATTCATGGATTGAAGCAGGTGCGAGCCTGTTGTAGCCTCACAAATGGTGGGAACTGGTTTGTAAAGTTGAGGTCTGGAAATGTCCATTCTTGAACCCAGAAAAAGCTGAGAAGTGTATTCTAGGCTCTCAGACACTGAGGACGTACTTCTAGTCTTTCCTGCTTCAGCTAAAATGTATTTGAAATCCACTATGTAAAGGCCCAGTAAGTTCTCCTGATACTAATCACTTTAAAGTAATCACTATCCTCCAGCTTTTATCCTGCTGCTGCGGCTGCTGCTGCTAAGTTGCTTCAGTCATATCCGACTCTGTGCGACCTCACAGACAGCAGCCCACCAGGCTCCTCTGTCCACAGGATTCTCTAGGCAAGAATACTGGAGTGGGTTGCCATTTCCTTCTCCATCAGCTTTTATCCTAGATTCCCTGAAATCTAGGGAATGTCATCCCACTCTCAGTGGTCTTCTGCCTAGTCTCATCCACTGCAATGGCTATCATCAAGGTTGCAAACAACCTCCACAAGCCAATCAAAATAAGCAATTTTCAGTTCCTGTTTTATCTTACCCATCAATAGTATTGATGCGTGCGTATATTGGTATGTCGCACTCAAATCTGTGTGACCCTATAGACTGTAGCCCGCCAGGCTCCTCTGTCCATGGGGACTCTCGAGGCAAGAATACTGCAGTGGGCTGCCATGCTCTTCTCCAGGGGGTCTTCCCCACCCAGGGATCGAAACTGCTTCTCTTACATCTCCTGCATTGCAATGCAGGCGAGTTTTTTTTTTACCACTGGAGACACCAGGGAAGCCCCAGCAGTAGTGACAGTCGTGGCTTCTCTCTCCCTCTTGAAGCCTTCTCTTCTACCATCTTCAGTGACATCTGGGTCACTTGGTTTCCATTTATGTCTGGCTGTTTCTGTCACCTTGGCTGGTTCCTTTCTCTCTACACAGTCTTTTTATTTAAGTCTTTATTAAATTTGTTATAATATTGTTTCTGTTTTGTGTTTTGGTTTTTCTGCGTGAGGCATGTGGGATCTTAGCTTCCTGACCAGGGATCAAATTGGCACCCCTTGCATTGGAAGGCGAGGTCTTAACCACCAGACCACCAGGGACGTCCCCGACACAGTCTTCTTAAGTTGACAGACCAGAAGCCACGTGATTTCAAGAGACACAAAAAACCATTTGACAAATTCTAATGCCCTTAGTGCCCTGACCACTTCAGTATTCTTGCCTTGAGAACCCCATGAACAGTATGAAAAGGCAAAATGATAGGATACCGAAAGAGGAACTCCCAGGTCAGTAGGTGCCCAATATACTACTGGAGATCAGTGGAGAAATAACTCTAGAAAGAATGAAGGGATGGAGCCAAAGCAAAAACAATACCCAGCTGTGGATGTGACTGGTGATAGAAGCAAGGTCCAATGCTGTAAAGAGCAATATTGCATAGGAACCTGGAATGTCAGGTCCATGAATCAAGGCAAATTGGAAGTGATCAAACAAGAGATGGCAAGGGTGAATGTCAACATTCTAGGAATCAGCGAACTAAAATGGACTGGAATGGGTGAATTTAACTCAGATGATCATTATATCTACTACTGCGGGCAGGAATCCCTCAGAAGAAATGGAGTAGCCATCATGGTCAACAAAAGAGTCCGAAATGCAGTACTTGGATGCAATCTCAAAAATGACAGAATGATCTCTGTTCGTCTCCAAGGCAAACCATTCAATATCACGGTAATCCAACTCTATGCCCCAACCAGTAACACTGAAGAAGCTGAAGTTGAACGGTTCTATGAAGACCTACAAGACCTTTTAGAACTAACACCCAAAAAAGATGTCCTTCTCATTATAGGGGACTGGAATGCAAAAGTAGGAAGTCAAGAAACATCTGGAGTAACAGGCAAATTTGGCCTTGGAATGTGGAATGAAGCAGGGCGAAGACTAACGAAGTTTTGCCAAGCAAATGCACTGGTCATAGCAAACACCCTCTTCCAACAACACAAGAGAAGACTCTACACATGGACATCACCAGATGGTCAACACCGAAACCAGATTGATTATATTCTTTGCAGCCAAAGATGGAGAAGCTCTATACACTCAACAAAAACAAGACCAGGAGCTGACTGCGACTCAGATCATGAACTCCTTATTGCCAAATTCAGACTCAAATTGAAGAAAGTAGGGAAAACCGCTAGACCATTCAGGTATGACCTAAATCAAATCCCTTATGATTATACAGTGGAAGTGAGAAATAGATTTAAGGGCCTAGATCTGATAGATAGAGTGCCTGATGAACTATGGAATGAGGTTTGTGACACTGTACAGGAGGCAGGGATCAAGACCATCCCCATGGAAAAGAAATGCAAAAAAGCAAAATGGCTGTCTGGGGAGGCCTTACAAATAACTGTGAAAAGAAGAGAAGTGAAAAGCAAAGGAGAAAAGGAAAGATATAAGCATCTGAATGCAGAGTTCCAAAGAATAGCAAGAAGAGATAAGAAAGCCTTCTTCAGTGATCAATGCAAAGAAATAGAGGAAAAGAACAGAATGGGAAAGACTAGAGATCTCTTCAAGAAAATTAGAGATACCAAGGGAACATTTCATGCAAAGATGGGCTCAATAAAGGACAGAAATGGTCTGGACCTAACAGAAGCAGAAGATATTAAGAAGAGATGGCAAGAATACACAGAAGAACTGCACAAAAAAGATCTTCATGACCCGGATAATCACGATGGTGTGATCACTCATCTAGAGCCAGACATCCTGGAATGTGAAGTCAAGTGGGCCTTAGAAAGCATCACTACAAAAAAAGCTAGTGGAGGTGATGGAAATCCAGTTGAGCTATTTCAAATCCTGAAAGATGATGCTGTGAAAGTGCTGCACTCAATATGCCAGCAAATTTGGAAAACTCTGCAGTGGCTACAGGACTGCAAAAGGTCAGTTTTCATTCCAATCCCAAAGAAAGGCAATGCCAAAGAATACTCAAACTGTCGCACAATTGTACTCATCTCACATACTCATCTCCAAGCCAGGCTTCAGCAATATGTGAACCGTGAACTTCCTGATGTTCAAGCTGGTTTTAGAAAAGGCAGAGGAACCAGAGATCAAATTGCCAACATCCGCTGGATCATGGAAAAAGCAAGAGAGTTTCAGAAAAACATCTATTTCTGCTTTCTTGACTATGCCAAAGCCTTTGACTGTGTGGATCACAATAAACTGTGGAAGATTCTGAGAGAGATGAGAATACAAGACCACCTGACCTGCCTCTTGAGAAACCTGTATGCAGGTCAGGAAGCAACAGTTAGAACTGGACATGGAACAACAGACTTGTTCCAAGTAGGAAAAGGGGTATGTCAAGGCTGTATATTGTCACCCTGCTTATTTAACGTCTATGCAGAGTACATCATGAGAAACGCTGGGCTGGAAGAAACAAGCTGGAATCAAGATTGCCGGGAGAAATATCAATAACCTCAGATATGCAGATGGTACCACCTTTATGGCAGAAAGTGAAGAGGAACTAAAAAGCCTCTTGATGAAAGTGAAAGAGGAGAGTGAAAAAGTTGGCTTAAAGCTCAACATCCAGAAAATGAAGATCATGGCATCCGGTCCCATCACTTCATGAGAAATAGATGGGGAAACAGTGGAAACAGTGTCAGACTTTATTTTTTTGGCTCCAAAATCACTGCAGATGGTGACTGCAGCCATGAAATTAAAAGATGCTTACTCCTTGGAAGAAAAGTTATGACCAGCCTAGATAGCATATTCAAAAGCCAGAGGCATTACCTTGTCTACTAAGGTCTGTCTAGTCAAGGCTATGGTTTTTCCTGTGGTCATGTATGGATGTGAGAGTTGGACTGTAAAGAAGGCTGATCGCTGATGAATTGATGCTTTTGAACTGTGGTGTTGGAGAAGACTCTTGAGAGTCCCTTGGACTGCAAGGAGATCCAACCAGTCCATTCTGAAGGAGATCAGCCCTGGGATTTCTTTGGAAGGAATGATTCTAAAGCTGAAACTCCAGTACTTTGGCCACCTCATGCGAAGAATTGACTCATTGGAAAAGACTTTGATGTTGGGAGGGATTGCGGGCAGGAGAAGAAGGGGATGACAGAAGATGAGATGGCTGGATGGCATCACGGACTTGATGGACGTGAATCTGAGTGAACTCCGGGAGTTGGTGATGGACAGGGAGGCTTGGCGTGCTGTGATTCATAGGGTTGTAAAGAGTTGGACACGACTGAGCAACTGAACTGAACTGAACTAAATGCCCTTCCATGTTAATGACACTCAACAAATTTGGAATAGAAGGGGACTTCCTTAATCTGATAAAATACTAATACTCATTGAAAATTAATAGAGATTTTGATACCTATAAGTGGAAGTTGCTGTAACGAATACCTGAAAATGTGAACGAAGGAAATTTTTGCCATTGGTGACAACATGGACGGACCTAAGGATACTATGCTGAGTAAAATAAACCAGAGAAAGACAAGTACCATATGATCTCACTTATATATAAAGCCTAGAAAACAAAACAAATGAACAACCAAGCCAAAACAAAAACAGAATGATACACATGGAACAAACTGGTGTTTGGGAGAGGGGAAGGAGCGAGAAGTTGGGCAAAATAGGTGAAGTGGATTAAGGAATATTAATACAAACTTCTAGGCAGAAAATAAACAAGCCATGGGGATGTAATACACTGCATAAGGAATATAGTCAATGATACTGTAATAATTTTGTGTGGTGAAAGATGGTTACTGGACATGTATTGATGATAATTTTGCAATGTATTTGATTGTCAAATCACTGTGTTTATACCTGAAACTAACATAATATTGCATGTAAACTATACTTCAATTTTAAAAGTTTTTTGTTTAATTTTTTTTATGTGGACCATTTTTACAGTCTTTATTGAATCTGTTTCAATATTGCTTCTCTCTCTGTTTTTTTTAATGTTTTGGTCTTTTGACTGTGATGCATGTGGGATCTTAGCTTCCCGACCAGGGATCAAACCTCCACCCCTTGGATTGGAAAGCGAAGTCTTAACCACTGGACTGCCAGGGAAAACCCTAAAAAGTTTTTTTAATTAGAAAAATATCTGAAAATGAAGAACTGGCTTTCTAATTGGGCAATGGGCAGAGGCTGGAAGAATTTTGAGGAACATGACAGAAAAAGTTTAGACTGCCTTGAACAGACTGTTAATAGAAATACAGGTGGTAATAACTCTGCTAACAAGGACTTGGAAGGGGATGAGAAGCACAGTAGAGAAAACATGACTTGCCTTAGATAATACCTACATCATTACCAATAGACTGTTAGTAGAAATGTGGATATTAAAGGTGGTGCTGTTGAAGGTTCAGAGGGAATGAGGAACATGTTACTGGAAGGGAGGAAAGAGGATTCTGGAAAACTTAGCAGAATTTCAGCCTACAGTAATGTGGAAAGCAGCTCTGGTAAACGATGGGATTCAACATTTAACTGAAATTCCCAAGCAAAGTGTTGAAGGTATGACCTAATTTTCTTGCTGCTTAAAATACAAGAGAAAAGAAACAAATTGAAGTGAGAACTGTTCTTTTTTTTTTTTAAAGGATCTGGGACTTCATGATTTGGGAAATTTTCAGCTAAACCAGATTGCAAAAGATGCTAAAATTAACAGATTCCCTTTCAGGGAAGAGTATTATTGGAAAAGAGTTAAGAGTGTAGCCGGATAACTTCTTGCTAATGCCTCAGAGAAATAAAAAAGCTAGAATATTCATTTACACAGAAGGCTCTTAGAAATGAAGTGTATAACACATAAATGCCCTCAGCTATCCCAGCAGAAGCCACAGATAGAGGTGGGATTATTTAGGAAGAATCTAGTGAGGGACTTTTGTCTAAAGGGAAAGAGGCAAATTCTTGAGAACTTTATACCAGCAGAAATACTGCCAGCTTGGGCCAAAAGGGACAGAGAACAAAATTAAAGAAGGTTCTTGGATTCCTAAAATTCTGTAGGCAGGAAATAGGCTGATGAAACTACTCAGCTCTAAGCACATGTTACCTTTCATAAAAAATGAAGGATGACTCAGAAGATGGAGCCTCAGGCCCAGAGTTAGAGCCACGGACCCAGAGGTTGGAACTGAGAGCACCAGAACATTATTTCTAGGTCTTGAAGCCCAGTGGAGTTGGCCCAGCTGAATGCATACATTTTGGGGGATCAATGAATTTTTCCTTTGTCATTTCTCCCTCTTGTAATCAGAATGTCTATGCCTGTCTTACCTTTATATTTTGGGCACTTATAACTTGCTTCTTTAGCTTCACTTGTCCACATGGAGAGGAACTCTGCTCCAGGACAGATTATACTGAAACTAGCTCACACCTACACTGATGATTTAGATGATGGTATTTGGAACTTTTGAATTGCAGCAATATAGGTAAAGTTTTGAATTTGCTGATGCTGTAATGGGTTGAGAATTTAGGGGATTTGGGGATGGGGTAAAAGTATTTTGCATATGGGGCAGACATGAATCTTTGAGGGTCAGAGAACGGAATGTATGGTGGATAGAATAATTCCCTCCCATCACTGCAGATGGTGACTGCAGCCATGAAATTAAAAGACGCTTACTCCTTGGAAGAAAAGTTATGACCAACCTAGATAGCATATTCAAAAGCAGAGACATTACCTTGCTGACTAAGGTCCGTCTAGTCAAGGCTATGGTTTTTCCAGTAGTCATGTATGGATGTGAGAGTTGGACTGTGAAGAAGGCTGAGTGCTGAAGAATTGATGCTTTTGAACTGTGGTGTTGGAGAAGGCTCTTGAGAGTCCCTTGGACTGCAAGGAGATCCAACCAGTCCATCCTAAAGGAGATTAGCCCTTGGTGTTCTTTGGAAGGACTGATGCTAAAGCTGAAACTCCAATACTTTGGCCACCTCATGCGAAGAGTTGACTCACTGGAAAAGACTCTGATGCTGGGAGGGATTGGGGGCAGGAGGAGAAGGGGACGACAGAGGATGAGATGGCTGGATGGCATCATGGACTCGATGGACGTGAGTCTGAGTGAACTCCGGGAGTTGGTGATGGACAGGAAGGCCTGGCATGCTGCGATTCATGGGGTCGCAAAGAGTTGGACACGACTGAGTGACTGAACTGAACTGAACTGATAGATATCCACACCCTAACCCCGGAATCAGTGAATGTGTTACTTTACATGGGAAAAGGAACTTCACAGATGGGATTAAGGTTACAGACACTGGGACAGAACCAGTATAATCACTTGAATCCTTAAAATAGAGAACCATTCCTGATGTATTCAGCCAGAGGAAGAGCTTTTTCACTGTAGAAGAAAAAATGAGAGAGATGTGCTAGCTTTGAAAATGGAGAAAGAGGGCCATGAGCCAAGTATTGTGAGTGACCTTTAGAATTGGAAAAGGCAGAGAAGACTCCCCTAGATTCAACAGAATGGAAAACAACCCATCTGACACCTTGGTTTTAGCTTGGTGAAGCTCATGCTGGACTCCTAAAATATAGAACTGGAAGATAATAAATGTGTGTTGTTTTAAGGCATCGAGTTTGTTACAATTAGTTACAGTAGCAATAGAAAACAAATACAGTTGTCTATGAAAAACCCGCAGTCAACAGCAGCTTATAATGAAAGAAAAGGATCAAGAACAAAAAAAATAAAGAACATGATAAGGATGTTCTTTCTTGCCGCTTCTATTCAACACTGTACTGGAGGTTCTAACCAGGGCAGCTAGGCAGGAAAAAGAAATAAAATGTATCAAGACTGGAATGGGAAAAACAAAACTAGCTGTGTTTACACATGAAATGATCTTATCTCCAGAAAATCCTAAGGAATTCATTAAAAAAAAAAAAACTATTAGGGCAAATAAATGAGTTCAGCATGGTTGCAGGATACAAGATCAGTATGCAAAAATCAATTTTTATAATACTGGCATGAACCATCAGAAAATAAAATTAAAATAATTTCTAACAGCATCAAAAAGAATAAAATACTTAGGGACAAATTTAATGAAACAAGTGCAAGAGATGCACTGAAAATTACAAAATGTCACCAAAGACTTAAAGAAAACTTAAAAAAAATGGAAAGACATCTCATTCCCATGGATTGGAAGACTTTGTCTTGTTAAGAGTCCGAACTCTTCAAAGTGATCTTCAGAGTCAATTCAATTCCTATAAAAATCCTAGCTGGCTTCTTTTCAAATATAATGAACTTATTTTAAAATTCATATGGAAATTCAAGGACCTAGAATACCCCAAACTTGAAAGAGAACAAACTTAGAAGACCCACACATTCTCATTTCAAAACTTACTACAGTAATCAAGACTGTACTGTTTGCATAAAGATAGATATGTATTGATAGATCAATGAAATAGAATTGAGAATCCAGAACTAAACCTTTGTTTTTGGTCAACTGATTTTTGTCAAGGGTGTCAAGACAAATCATGGGGAAATAGTAGTCTTTTCAATAAATGGTGCTGAGACTACTGGATATTCACACACAGAGGAATGAATTTGGATCTCTACCTCTAAAACACATACAAAAGTTAAAAAGTATCAGAGATTTAAATGTGAGAACTAAAACTATATCTTTGGAAGAAAATGTAAGTTTAAATCTTTGTGACCTCTGATTAGGCAATGATTTCTTAGATATGCCACCAAAACCACAAGAGGAAAAACAGGTAAGTTGAAGTTCATCAAAATTAAAATGTTTGTGCTTCAAAAAACACTGTCAATGAAGTGAAAAATACAATCCAAACAGAATGGGAGAAATTTTTTTCAAATCACATATCTGATGAGACACTTGTATCCAGAATAAAGAAACGTGTACAACCCAATAATAAAAAGACAACCAATTTTAAAATGGGTGGAGGATTTGAATAGACACTTCCCCAAAGAAGATACACAAATGGTCAATAAGTCTATGAAAGAATATACAACACCATTAGAGAAATGAGAGTCAAAACCACAATATGTCACTTTATATCTACTTGGATGGCTATAATAAAAAGAAAAACAGTAACTAGTGCTGATGAGGATGTGGAGTAATTAACTCATACATTGTTGGTGGGGACGTAAAATGATGCAGCTGCTTTGTGAAAATGGTTTGGCTGTTCTTCAAAAAGTTAAACATAGAGTTACTTGATGATGCAGCAATTTTATTCCCAGATTATAAGGGAATTCAAAACATGTTCACACAAAAACTTGTTCAAAGCAACCTTCATCATAAATGCCAAAAATGGAAACAATCCATATATCTATCAATTAACAAATGAATAAACAAAGCATAGTATCTATCTTATATTATATATAATAAATATTATTCAGCCATAGAAAGGAAAAAAATGCAGCTACATGCTACAGCATGAACAAACCTCAAAATCATTATGCTAAGTGAAAGAAGAGAGAGATAAATGAAACGTTCAGAATAGCAAATTCATAGAGATACAAAGTAGACGTGTGGCTGCCAGAGGCTGGGGTTGGAAGTGGAGAGTGACTGTACAGGGTTTCTTTTTGAGGTGACAAAACATTCTGGAATTAGATAACTGTGGTGGTTGCACATGACTGGGAATATATTAAAGTACTGAACTGTATACTTTAAGAGGTTGAATTTTAGGTATGTGGATTATATATTTCAATAATGTCATTACATATTTTGCGGGGAGCGGAGTGGGGTGGGGTAGGGCTTCCCAGGTAGCTCAGTGGCAAAGAATTTGCTTGCCAAAGCAGGAGATGCAGGAGACACAGGTTTGATCCTTAGATTGGGAAGATCCCCTGGAGGAGAAAATGGCAACCCACTCCGGTATTCTTGCCTGGGAAATCCCATAGACAGAGGAGCCGGGCAGGCTTCAGTCCATGGGGTCACAAAGAGTCAGAAGGCTGAGAAATTGAGCATGCACACACACACACTTTAAAAACAAACAAACAAAAAAATAGTTTATGAGCTTCAGGCCTTGGTCCTAAATTCTATTCTTTTTTATACTCTCTCTAGGCAATCTCTTTAAGAACCATGGCTCCAACTGAAATTGACATACCTATTAACCTCAAGCATATATCACATATCTCTCCTCTGAGTTCCTCTGAGTTTCCTACTTGGAAGTTTCAAAATCACCTCAAATTTATCACGATCAAGACTAAATTTTGCTTTCCCATTTGCCATCAAAGCCTGGTCTTCCTTCAGTGTTACCTGTTTAAAAAAAATGGCATCCACATCCACTGAGTGGGAAATATTATAGAAATGGCATTTCCTTTTCCCTAATGCCTTATTAGTACTGAGGAAGTCTAATAAATGACAGCCATTGTCTGCTCAAGTTTATATTCTATGATGTCAAGTTGATAGGGACAAATATTTCAGCATCATTTTCACGACTGACAAAGCCAATACTGGAAAATGTAGCTTGGCTACATAGAGCCTGGTGATTTCTCAATGCCAAAACCTGGATGTAGGCAGACTGAACATCCATCCATGAGCAGAGCCAATTACTGCAGCCTCCCACACAGGACCCTGCCTCTGCAAAACTTAGGTTCTCAGTAGAAAATATACTTGCTTACTATGCACATTTCCTACTCAAGAAAGGTAGTTAATAAAATGCATTCGGGCTTGGAGCTGAACTTGAGTGAGTTTTCCTTCCAAGAGGCATGGCAGAGATTATTCTATTGTTCCTGTTGACCTTCCTGGAAGATTTTTGAAAACCCACACCTGCAGATGGGAAAGCCCTTCATGCTTCATGAGTGTTCGGTGAGTGACACTGAGTACTTGACAGTGGGGAGGTCTGTGCACTCTTCTATAAAGATTTTACGACAGTGGCAATGGGAGGGAGGAGAGCATTCCCCACATGTGGCCAAGCAGAGGCAGCCTCATGCAGCTCTCCCGCGCCGGCAGCAATAAACCTGTTATGGCAGTCTTGCTATCTTGCACACCACATATATACCTGCCTGTGCTAATTGTGGTCTTAATTTACTCTCCCTAAAGGAGGAATCGGAGAAGGCAATGGCACCTCACTCCAGTCCTCTTGCCTGGAAAATCCCATGGACGGAGGAGCCTGGTGGGCTGAAGTCCATGGGGTCGCGAAGAGTCGGACACGACTGAGCGACTTCACTTTCACTTTTCACTTTCATGTACTGGAGAAGGAAATGGCAACCCACTCCAGTCCTCTTGCCTGGAGAATCCCAGGGAAGGGGGAGCCTGGTGGGCTGCCGTCTATGGGGTCGCACAGAGTCGGACATGACTGAAGCGACTTAGCAGCAGCAGCAGCAAAGGAGGGATGCACCCATATCTGATCTCACAACTGTGTTTGTAGCCATAACACTTTTGAGCCTAAGCCCTCTTGAAGTTGGAGGTTTTCCTCCTCCACTTGTGGGGGGGCATATTTAAGTTATGTGATTCCAGTCACTCACTGGATGTGTGCTAGGGTCCTACATGGGCCGCATCTGGGATATCCTACCTATACCCAGTATTACATGGTGTGGATACTTGAACCTGGCCATCGTCAACCATCTGAGCTGTAACATGCCTCTGCTCATTTTTAGGATATAACCCAATAGCAGTACAAGCTACCATGTGTATAAGCTACCTTGTGTATTTGCTGAAAAGCATAACCTCCAGAGCCCTGCAGAGACACTATGCTTCCAGACTCACCATTCTGTCCTTTCTCCCAAAACTTTGCTGGAGAAGCCTTGGGCCAGGGATAGAGAGGAGAAGTGTAAAGGCAGGCATTTTGGAGAAGGATCGTTTTCTCCTCTCCTTCTCTGCTGAGAAGAATTGCTGGGTGTCCAGTTCAGCATGTTGCATCCTGACCTACACCCTTGGCCTTTCGTGCTCTTTCAGAGCCTTTCTTGTCCTACAGCAGCTAAACACACACTGCAAATTACTTTACCTTTCTGAATCCTTGTTTCCCCATTTGGGAACAGGTAATAATACCAACTCCCTCATGAGGTGGGGAGAGGAAGAAATGAGCTAATGTAGGTTAAGCAGAGTGCTTGGGATCTGCAGGGGCCCAGTAAATGTTGGCTGTCATCACCACCACCACCACCATCATTAATCTTCATCATTATCATGATTGTATTCATCAGTTTTAGTTGCAAGTGACAGAAGTCCATCTCAAATGAGTTTAAGCAAAAAGGAAAATATATTGCCTGAGATAATTGAAAAGTCCAGGCATAGGCTGAATCCAGAGTTGCAACAAGATCATCTGTACTAAGTCTCTCTCTCCAAATCACTCTACTTTCCTCTGTCTTAGCTTCACCCTCCAGCAGGGGACTAAAGGACAGCTGAGGGGACTCTAGCCTGCAGAGGCCCACTTACCTTCTCTTCCCCCCAAAACCCTTGTATATGTACATGTGGAAACTCCAGCCTACAAGCGCAAGCTCCATCCACAAAACTACCTCCCAGGAAATGGCCTCCCTTGGCCACCCCTCCTCCTCTGAAAGAGAGACGTTGGGGAGGGCCTTCCACAGGCTCTGGAAATAGATTTAGGGCTGCTTGGGCAGAAAGGTCCAGGTTCCTGGTATCAGGAACATGGTCTATAAATAGGAGTAAGAAGCATGTGGACTCTAGATGGGTGGGCTCATTTGGTCCAACACAATCATCACCCTATAAGGAAGGGTGGGGATGGATGAGGGCTGAGTGGAGCCTTCTAACATGCAAGGGCTCTGGCTGCCAGTTCTAAGAGGGCTATTTACTTTTTATACAATTTTTGTTGTTGTATTAATTTCTCAGGCATGTCTGACTGTCTGAGACCCCATGGACTGTAGCCCACCACGTTCCTCTGTCCATGGAATTTTTCAGGCAAGGATCCTGGAGTGGGTTGCCATGCCCTCCTCCAGGGGATCTTCCTGACCCAGGGATTGAACCCAGGTCTCCTGCATTGCAGGCAGATTCTTTACCATCTGAACCACCAGGGAAGCCCTTTTATATAATTTACTCATAATATAGTGATTGTTGTGGAAGAGTCTAAAAACAGTTCAAGACAGGATATAATTCAGTGTTGTGGAATTTCAGTGAATAGAGAGGATCACTGCTAGAAAGAAATGACTCCTTGAGAAGGAGGCCTTGGAGGATGGGAAGATCAGGATAGACCAGAACATAGAGAAAAGCGTGCCAGGTAAGGAGAGCAAGGTGAACAAAGGCCATGAACTCAGATTGAATCTACTGTTTGGGCCAATGGGGAGCTTAGCCTAGTAAGACAGAAGGTGTGGCTGGGAGAACCAGAAGGTGGCCCATGGGGCCTACTGGTAGAAGCTTTTTAGAAAAGGGGAGTCTAGGTCTAAATCTAGTCTAAGAAGGAGTCCAAGTCCAAATCTGTGGTGATAAGAACTGGGAAGACTTTGAAGGTCTGTGAATAGAGGATGATGGTTGAAAGTGGTGTTGGAGAAGCTGGACATGGCAACACCATGTTGGTGGACCAAGGGGCCCACCCAGAGCTGCTCTTTGGAGGAGTGGATGAGGAACCAGACAAGGGCTATCATGAGGATGATGAGTGGCGGGAGAGTGGGGAAAGTGGAAGGAGAAAGGTAGCCCATATACATGGTCAATGGAAGAGGCTAAGACGGCAAAGGGACCAACTCCAGAGCTGATATGATCAGGAAAAACAAATCCCTATCCCAAGTAAGTTACATACAAATGTCTTCTCAAGATGAGCTGTCAGGACAGACAGGATGGACACATGTCCCAACTTATTTGTGGTTGAGATGACCAACTTAACTGTACCAGGTGTTTGCTTTTCAGTTTTGTTCCAGTCCCCTGATGGGCAAATGAAATTCAGTGAGTCCCTGTGACCTGGTCTGGCCCAGGTTTACAGCCTCTGGATGTCCTGGGAGCAGAGCTGTTGTCTCAGACTCAGGCTGACTCGTTGGTGAAGTTCCTGTGGGCAGAACTGAGGGCTTTTTTCCTGGTTGGTGTTTCTGGGTGGTTTGTAGGGCCTTGTCTGTCAGCCAGGGTGAATGAAAACTGGAATGTATTTGTAAAGGTGGCTTCCAGGTCTGGCTTGTGCCCACCAGCTTCTCATTTGAGCAAGGGGAACCGCAGGTGCCAAGCCAGCCACGTGACTGCAGCTGCGGGGCCATCAGGTCCAGGCAGGTCCCTTTGAAGCCATGGCTCCTGGAGCATGAAGCACTCAGAGGGGCCCACAGATATTCCTGGGTGAGAATAAAGTCATGCTGGGCTATGTTATTTCACCCCAGCCTTTAAGCCAGGCAGTTTATAACTATGTGGTATCCATCAACCCACGTTTATTTATTGACTCCCTATTGTGTCTGCGTTGTTGGTGCCACATGAGAATAGAAGAAATTCAAATGACTTCTAGGAGTTTAAGTATAAAGACTTGGGTTCAAGGCCAGCTCTACCCTCTTCCTCATAAATGGATGTTAGCAAGTCCTCTAACCTTTCTTGTCCTCGGTTTCCTATAAAACAGGCACAAAAACACAATCTTTCTAACAATGTTGATGTGAGAAATACATGAGTTAAATAATGATGCATAATAAGCGGACAGGTATATATTCTAATCTAATAAATGGAGATTAATATGATTTCTAATTTTACAATCTGTTTTTAAATAATAAAATTTGTTCTGAATTTCAACGAGCTCTGTGAAACTTTTCCTTGCTCTTACAAAACAAGTAAACTGATCAGGGAACTAAAACTAACACACATGTGTAACAGCAATGAATACAAGACAAAGAGAGTACATCATATTTTGTGAAAAAGAGGCTAAGAGCCACTTGATATTTCCTCAAGTTTGGCTTAATAAATTTGGTCATTTTCTTCTTTTCTTCTTGCCACCTCTTTGGGAGCACTCAGTTTCCCCATAAGTTCTTAAAGGTGGAAAATACCTACAGTCAGAAGCCACTGTCCCTTTAGTCTCTGTTTACAGATGGGACATCCAAGACCCAGGGAAGGAAGGAGCCTTGTACTGCAAAGACTGCACCTTAGGAAGTGGTAGGGCTGGGACTTGATCTCAGGACTTCTGTCTGTTTCCATCCACTTCTGACCTGGCCATCAAACATAATGTGTAAGTCTGGGTCATTGAAGGGGGATCACTGGCTCCTTCCTCCTTCATTACAGGCTATGTCTTGCTTTCCTTCCCTGCAGGAGTCCCTCACATATGACCATAGGGACAGAAATCACTGTCTTTGGAAATGTTAATTTTGGAGTTAAAAAAAAAAGCAGACAGAATTTCCCTGATGGTCCAGTGGTTAAGAATCTACCTGCTGATGCTGGGGACATGGGTTTAATCCCCGGTCAGGGAAGACTCCACATGCTGCAATACAACTAAGCCTGCATCCTGCAACTACTGAAGGCTATGTGCCTAGAGCCTGCGCTCCATGACCAGAGAAGCTCACACACCACAATGAAGAGTAGCCCTCACTCATTGCAACTAGAGATAGGCTGAGCACACCAATGACGACCTGGCAGAGCCAAAAATAAATAAATAAAATAAAAATTTTAAAAGCCACGGGAAATGTACACACTACTATATGTAAAATAGATAGCCAATGGTCATTTGCTGTATGACTCAGGGAATTCAAACCAGGATTCTGTACAACCTAGAAGGGTGGGATGGGCTGGGAGGTGCGAGGGAGTCTCAAGAGAGAGGGGACACAGGTATACCCATGGCTGACTCATGTTGATATATGGCAGAAACCAACAAAATATTGTAAAGCAATTATCCTTCAATTAAAAAATAAAAATTAAAAAAAACCACCCCAAGCAATAAAAATGAGCAGTGGGGATTTTCAAATGGCAGTGAAGTATAGAGACAGGTAAAACCTGCTGTAGTGCTTTTCTCCCCAAGGAAGGGCTTGTCCACTCTGACCTTAGCTCTTCCCGGTCCACACAACCCACAGCCCATAGTTGTAACTGCTCTCTGAGCAATCTCCAACCAGAGAGAACTTGCAGAAACACCTGACTCTGACTTATGGCTGGGAAGGATGAGGAGGGTTGGGGCTGTTGGGACAGTTACAAATGAGGATGTGCCTTCAGCTGCTTCGGTGGTGGTAGTGGGAATCGAGGCAGAGGAGAGAGGCCACCAGCCTCCCCCTGAGCTGAGCGCTAGAGCTGAGGGCGGCCAAGAACTCGGCTTGGGTTTGCCATTTTCCTATCTGGCAGGAGTTACCAGCTTTTCATTACTGAAAATAACTTCTTGATCCAGGACCCAATCACCATGAAACCTCATATCATTAGGATGCTATTTGTTCCAATTCTGTATGGTTACTGATTTTCCTAATGATGTCCCCAAGGCCCTGCAACACCCTGGAATGCTTTCTGAATCACTAAGGGAGAATTCGGCTGGGTTCAGTTTAGTTTTAATGGGAAGCGATACTTACGTTTTTTTCCCAAAGATTGGAGTGAAAGGCAACTCTCATGGGAACTACTCAAATGTTAGAGAGAAACAAAAGACACCTGTCTATGGGATGACAGTACATCTGGTCATTTCAGCCACTTCCAGGTACCTGCACGCCCACGTCAATCCATGCGTATCTACTCAGCTCTGCTTAGAGCTGTGATGCTTGGTGTTTGTTCAAGGGGTGTGAGGCAGTTTTTGGTGTATCCTGCTCCCCTTGTTTGACTGCAGAGTTCTCAAGGGTGAGGAATGTTTCTCATGCTTTGTCTTTCACACATGTTTGCTGATGACTGTGATCACTCCAGGAGCTGAGTCCTGGGCGGTGCTGAGTTCATGGCAGGGTCAGATAAATGCCCACTCCTTGCAGACATGCGTCATCTGCATAAATGTAAACCTGCCTCCCTCAAGCAATCGAGCCTTGGCCCTTCTCCTGCAACTCAGTCTGCCAGCGCTTCTCTCAAGGAGAGCTGCCCACTCCCATTTCTGCCTGCTCTCCTCACACGCTGCCTAAATTACACCATCTGCCTGCAGGGGCCAGAGGTGGTGAACGGGATGAAGGAAACTGGCTGGCAGGGCAGAGGCAGTAGGAAGCCCTGGCAATGAGATAGTAGAAGGCACAGATGGGTGTTGCCCTCTTTCCATGAAGTGGCTCCTTAACCCAAGGCCCTTAGGAAAAGACTCTTCTGGGCCCAGTTCACCTTTCTGTTCTCAGCACTGACAAAAGGGCTCTGCTTATGCTCAATAAATATTTGCAGAAGGAATAAGGCTTGGAGTCCCGAGTCAGCTCAGGCTTCCATGAGCTCCGTGCCTCATTCACTGTCCTCATGTCTAAACTGAGGGCACTACTTTGTAGTTCATTTACTGCATTATCTTTCACTTCATATATCTCAGAAACATAATGCTGAATGGGAAAAGAAAGTAAGCAGTAGACGATGACATGCAATATTATCATTTCCCAAAGCTCAAAAACAGGCAAAAGAAAATGATGTTATCTTTAGAGATTCATTGGGCTTCCCAGGTAGCTCAGATGGTAAGGAATCCACCTGCAATGCAGGACACCTGGGTTCAATTCCTGGGTTCAGAAGATCCCCTGGAGAAGGGAACAGCTAACCCACTCCAGTATTTTTGCCTAGGGAATTCCCTGAATGGAGGAGTCTGGCAGGCTACAGTCCTGGGGATCGCAGTCCTGGGGATCGCAAAGAATCCAACACAACTGAATGACTTTCACTTTCACTTAGAGATACATTGTATTTCATCAGCCATTACCACAATAACGCTGCCTACCTCACTAGTCTGAACCTCAGCGGCTTACAGCATCCATGCATTCTCACTAGAGTATCTGTGGATTACCTAGGGGTTGGCTGATCTAGTCTGAACTCAGTTGGATTTGGTTCTGTCTTCAGGTTGGGCCCAGGTCTGTTCATCCTCCTTGGACCATCAGGTAAGACCTGGTTCATACTCTTCTTGTAGCAAGGGCAGGAATATAAGAGGAGAAAGTGAAAATGTGATACCTCTTGAGACCTGGGCTTAGAATTAGCATCCATCAATGCCTACCACAATCTACTGGCTAAAGAAAATCTAACATTGCACAAGGAAATGTATTTTAGCTCTCATGGGAGGAACTGCAAAGTCATATGTCAAAGGGTATCTAAAGGACTTGGAACAAACATGGTTAGCAAAATTATGAAAATAATCAAGGAAATGATAAACACAAAATTCAAGATGGTGGTTATTTCTACGGAGGAGGTGTGAGAAAGGAAGGGGAGGAGACTTAATTGTGATGGTCTAGTTCTAAAGGGGGTTGTGGTGGGTTCACAAGTTTTATGATTACTCTGGGTAGGGCTGCACCCCACAAACCTGCAAGCCTATTAGTTGCCCAGTTGTGAGAGTGAAGAAAGAGCCTGGAGGCAGAGATAGAGATGTCAATGGATTGTTGGATAGGAAATTTTACAATCTCTGAAGTAAAAGTTCTGGAGTGACACGCTACTGTGTACAGCAGACAGCAAGCAGGACAGGGCAGCAGTCTTTACTACCAGAGGAGTGTGGAGGGAGAAGGCGGCTACCAGCTATAGGGGGAAGTGATGTCAGGTTGGCTCATCAGTTACCAAGGAAACCAGTGGCCGTGGCGGAGGGCAAGTATGTAGGCAGTTACTGATCAAGTCCCATAATTAAAAGGATTGGATGGTCATGTGAATAGTGTGTAGGTGAAACAGAGACTAGCCAAGTAGGTGTGAACAGAGAGAGCAAGAGAACAGCCATTTTGAATGCCCTGACCTTACACTATAGTTTGCAATTTGTGTAGATACTATTCCGTCCATGTCAAATGTTACCTGATAAAATTACTAAGTTTAAAGGAATACCAGTGCCATCCACTGATAGAAGCTTGATGTAAGAGCTCTTCTTTGGTGATGGCAAACCTCTGAACATTCAACAGTCACCCTGATTACACAGAACCCAGAAACAACTCATGCTGGTTCTGTCTCAGGCCCAGAGAAGGAACTGGCAACCCACTGCAGTATTCTTGCCTGAGGAATCCCATGGACAGAGGAGCCTGGCAGGCTACAGTCCATGGGGTTGCAAGATTCAGCCACAACTGAAATGACTTAGCACACATGCAGTACGGAAAAATGAGAAGATATGTTCCCTGCACTTAGAACTATAGGAAGTTTCTAACTTCCAAACTCATTCTATGAGGCCACCATCACCCTGATACCAAAACCAGACAAAGATGCCACACACACACACACAAAAACTACAGGCCAATATCACTGATGAACATAGATGCAAAAATCTTTAACAAAATTCTAGCAAACAGAATCCAACAACATATTAAAAAGATCATACATCATGACCAAGTGGGCTTTATCCCAGGGATGCAAGAATTCTTCAATATCCGCAAATCAATTAACATAATACACCACATTAACAAATTGAAAGATAAAAACCAAACGATTATCTCAATAGATGCAGAGAAAGCCTTTGACAAAATTCAACATCCATTTATGACAAAAGCCCTCCAGAAAGCAGGAATAGAAGGAACATACCTCAACATAATAAAAGCTATATGACAAACCCACAGCAAACATTATCCTCAATGGAGAAAAATGGAAAGCATTCCCCCTAAAGTCAGGAGCAAGACAAGGGTGCCACTCTCACCACTACTATTCAACATAGTTTTAGAAGTTTTAGCCACAGAAATCAGAGCAGAAAAAGAAATAAAAGGAATCCAGATTGGAAAAGAAGAAGTTAAACTCTCACTGTTTGCAGATGACATGATCCTCTACATAGAAAACCCTAAAGACTCCACCGAAAATTACTAGAGCTAATCAATGAATATAGTAAAGTTGCAGGATATAAGATTAACACACAGAAATCCCTTGCATTTCTATACACTAACAATGAGAAAACAGAAAGAGAAATTAAGGAAACAAGCCCATTCACCATTGCAACGAAAAGAATAAAATAATTAGGAATATATCTACCTAAAGAGACAAAAGAGCTATATATAGAAAACTATAAAACACTGATGAAGCAAATCAAAGAGGACACAAATAGATGGAGAAATATACCATATTCACGGATTGGAAGAATCAACATAGTGAAAATAAGTATACTACCCAAAGCAATCTATAGATTCAATGCAATACCTATCAAGCAACTAACGCTATTTTTCACAGAACTAGAACAAATAATTTCACAATTTGTATGGAAATACAGAAAACCTCGAGTAGCCAAAGCAATCTTGAGAAGGAAGAATGGAACTGGAGGAATCAACCTGTCTGACTTCAGACTATGCTACAAAGCGACAGTCATCAAGACAGTATGGTACTGGCACAAAGACAGAAATATATACCAATGGAACAAAATAGAAAGCCCAGAGATAAATCCACGCACCTATGGACACCTTATCTTCAACAAAGGAAGCAAGAATATACAATGGAGAAAAGACAATCTCTTTAACAAGTGGTGCTGGGAAAACTGGTTAACCACTTGTAATGGAATGAAACTAGAACACTTTCTAACACCATACACAAAAATAAACTCAAAATGGATTAAAAAACTAACTGTAAGATCAGAAACTATAAAATTCCTAGAGGAAAACATAGGCAAAACACTCTCTGACATAAATCACAGCAGGATCCTCTATGATCCACTTCCCAGAGTACTGGAAATAAAAGAAAAAATAAATGGGACCTAATTAAACTTAAAAGCTTCTGCACAACAAAGGAAATTATAAGCAAGGTGAAAAGACAGCCTTCAGAATGAGAGAAAATAATAGCAAATGAAGCAACTGACAAAGAATTAATCTCAAAAATATACAAGCAACTCCTGCGGCTCAATTCCAGAAAAATAAATGACCCAATCAAAAAATGGGCCAAAGACCTAAACAGACATTTCTCCAAAGAAGACATACAGATGGCTAACAAACACATGAAAAGATGCTCAGCATCACTCATTATCAGAGAAATGCAAATCCAAAACCCAATGAGGTACCATTTCATGCCTCATGGGTGCTATCCAAAAGTCTACAAGCAATAAATGCTGGAGAGGGTGTAAGAGAAAAGGGAACCCTCTTACACTGTTGGTGGGAAAGCAAACTAGTATAGCTGCTATGGAGAACAGTGTGGAGATTCCTTAAAAAACTGGAAATAGAACTGCCATATGACCCAGCAATCCCACTGCTTGGCATACACACCGAGGGAAACAAAATTGAAAGAGACACATGTATCCCAATGTTCATTGCAGCACTGTTTATAATAGCCAGGACATGGAAGCAACCTAGATGTCCATCAGCAGACGATTGGATAAGAAAGCTGTGGTACATATACACAATGGAATATTACTCAGCCATTAAAAAGAATACATTTGAATCAGTTCTAATGAGGTGGATGAAACTGGAGCCTATTATACAGAGTGAAGTAAGCCAGAAAAAAAAAAAACCCACCAATATAGTATACTAATGCATATACACAGAATTTAGAAAGATGGTAATGATAACCCTATATGCTAGATAGCAAAAGAGACACAGATGTATAGAACAGTATTTTGGATTCTGTGGGAGAGGGCAAGGGAGGGATGATTTGGGAGAATGGCATTGAAACATGAATATTATCATATATGAAATAAATCGCCAGTCCAGGCTTGATGCATGAGACAGGATGCTCGGGGCTGGTGCACTGGGATGACCCAGAGGGATGGGATAGGGAGGGAGGTGGGAGGGGGGATTCAGGATGGGGAAAACATGTACACCCATGGCAGATTCATGTCAATGTATGGCAAAACCACTACAACATTGTAAAGTAATTAGCCTCCAATTAAAATAAACTTATATTAAAAAAAGAACTATAGGAAGTTTCTAGAAAACAATTTGGATGGCAGCTGTGGGACAGTACTGAGATCCCTGGCTTTGACTCCAATCTCACCTAAATCTTCACTGACATACTCACCAGCTGTGTGACCTCGGGAGTATTACTTAGCCCCTCTGAGTCTATTTCCTATACAAGAGAAAACTATACCTTGGAGGGTCACTATGGATGTTTGAATAAGTGTGTTTCTATTTTCTTTTTGATGTTGAGCAGAGAGGCCATGTTAGTTGGTTAATCAGTTAGATAGTGAGTTGTAAATTCTGATACGTGTGTTTGAGTCTAACTTGTGCTGTTTATAATGATGGGCAGTGATTTAATGTTTCCAAATCTCCATTGCCTTCTTTAATGTGGTGACACTAATATTTTTCTTCAAAAGGCATGTTGGGTGGTTTAAATTAGATAGTGTGTATGATGAATCTGACTCGTACCGTGAGGGGTTCTCAATAAATGTTAATCCCTTTTCTCTCCTGCCTCCAGCCTCTACACAGCTTTTTTCTAGCTGTGACTCAAAGAGGGTAGGGGAAAGAGGTCAAGTTCACAGTCAGGTGTCTTAAGGAGAATCCCAGTCCTCTTGGCTCCAATGGTAGGGGTGTCTCAGGTGTGGGTACTGAGACAGGGGTTGGGCCCAGGGAGGAATTATGTTTTCCATTACCCAAACATCTCCAATTTCAGCCTCCAATTTTGGGAAGCAAAATCATTTTGGCCCCCCACACAGTATCTGTCTCTGGAACTGATTATCTGCTTTGTTAAGTTCAGAGGCATTCTGATAAGGGTAATTGAATTAGGCTTCTCGGGGCTCCTACAAGCAGGCCCGCTGCCACAGTAGGGGGTCTCCATCAGGACCTGAACGCAGGCTCTCCCTACACACGCCTCTCTGGGGCACGCCCCCCTGGGGTGCTCAGTGCCTTGGGCTTTACCTTTGAAGATCTTTGCAGAGAAACCTCTCACATTCTCCACACTCGCAAGGCCATCCTGCTTCCCTGGGGTCCTGCCCTGAATCTGTTCCCAGCCCAATTTGGAGGCCCCGGGTTAGGGGGAACGGAGGAGAGACGAGTCTTCCCTCGAGGCAGAGGAATTTCTGGAGGTCAAGGTTCAAATGATGTTGACCTAAAGTTTTCCCAATTCCAGAGAGTTTCTCTCTCAGGAGAACTTGCCTCCACATCTCCCCACAATCTTGGCAGGACTCTGCCCACCTGAAATGAGAGAAGCCTGGTCATTTGTGGGGATGACTGTGAGTTTTCAAAAATCAGCAGGCTGCAAGAAAAACTGTTTGACCCCCAAAATGTGTGCAGACTCAGCCGCCATTTCTCACACCTCATTATGGTCTCCACATCCCCATCCCCTCCCCGTTTCACGACCAGTGCTGAGAAAATCACAGTGTTGTTGTCTGTTGCTTCATGCTTCTGAAGGTGGTTTCTTCTTCCTCCCACCAGACCAGGGTCCCATGGAAACTCAGCACAAAAAGGGTGACAGAGAAAATCGACTGCCAAGTTCATCCCTCAAGGTTTCAGTTCCATGATCTGCGGGCCCCACCTCACTTCTCTAACTTCTGCTGCAGCAACCACCCTGTCTATCCATCTCCAGGTGAGGCCACTGAGCTGCCATCATCATTATAAACAGAGGCAATGCAGTTTTAGAGACCATTAGAAGAGACATGGGTTCGAGTTCTGACTCTGGAACTTAACTACTGGTGTGATCTTTGGCAACTTATTAATAGTAACCTGGGAAGACTGGCAATAAAACAGAGGCTCTCAAGGTTTCTCAAGTTATGGTATCCTCAGTATATCAGTCTTTTTTTTCACTGTGTCTCTAGTCCATAAGGGAGAAGGCAATGGCAACCCACTCCAGTACTCTTGCCTGGAAAATCCCATGGGCAGAGGAGCCTGGTAGGCTGCAGTCAATGGGGTCTCGAAGAGTTGGACACGACTGAGCATCTTCACTTTCACTTTTCACTTTCATGCACTGGAGAAGGAAATGGCAACCCACTCCAGAGTTCTTGCCTGGAGAATCCCAGGGATGGGGGAGCCTGCTGGGCTGCCATCTACAGGGTCCTACAGAGTCAGACATGACTGAAGCGACTTAGCAGTAGCAGCAGCAGCTAGTCCATAAGAAACAACTCAGAGTCCCTTTTACTAAATGTCAGAGGCCAAATAGGAACCTTCCTACATTGTTGGTAGAAATATAGGTTTGTGCAGCTATTATGGAGAACAGTGGAGGTTTCTTTAAAAACTCAAAATAGAGCTACCATATGATCCTACAATCCCACTCCTGGGCAATGTATCTGAAGAGAAATATAATTAGAAAAGATAGTGTTCGTAGCAGCACTATTTACAGTAGCCAAGACATGGAAGCAACTTAAGTGTTCATTGACAGATGAATGAATACAGAAGTTGTGGGGTATATATATATTTACATATATGAATATTACTCAGCCATAAAAAGAATGAAGTAATGCTATTTGCAGCAACATGAATGGACCTAGAAGTTACTGCACTAAGTGAGCCAGACAAAGACAAATATTATATGATATCACTTATAAGTAGAATCTTAAAATGATACAAATGAACTTATTTATAAAACAGAAATGAAAACTCACAGACATAGAAAACAAATATATGGTTACCAAAGGAGGAGAGGGATAAATTAAAGAGGGGGATAAATTGAAGAGAGGAGTTTAGAATTAAAATATACACACAACTATGTATAAAATAGATAACCGACAAAGATCTACTCTATAGTACAGGAAACTACACTCAATATCTTGTAATAACTTTCAATGGAAGATAATGCAAAAAAAGAATATATATATATATATATACACACATTATACATACATATATATATATATATATATATATATATATATATATATATCTGAGGGCTTCCCAGGTGGTGCTAGTGGTAAAGAATCAGCCTGCCAATGCAGGAGACTTATGAGACGTGGGTTCAATCCCTGGGTCAGGAAGACCCCCCGGAGGAGGGCATGGCAATCACTCCAGTATTCTTGCCTGGAGAATCCCATGGACAGAGGAGCCTGAAGGGCTACAGTCTGTGGGGTTGAAAAGAGTTGGACACAACTGAAGCGACTTAGCACACATACATGTATATATGAATCACTTTGCTGTATACCTGAAACTAACACAACCTTGTACATCAACTATATTTCAATAAGATTATTTTTAAAACTTAGGACCAAACAACATAAATATCTATGTCCTGACAAAATAGTAAACATATATTTATTTTAAATTATTAGTTTTATTTCACTCTTAATGACAATTACTTACTAATGAGATGCATGCACTTCTTGGGCACTATACAACTTCTCAGACCTTGCAGTCTGATGGGAGCCTGTGGCTCTCATCCTGTGTTCCACGCTGATTTTCATATGGTTCTGGTTTATTTATTGCAGCTGCCACCAAAGACCCAGCTCCACAAGATATGACGTCCTCAAAAGGAATGCAGAGTGATCTCACGTTAAAACCGTGAACTACCTCAAGCTAGTAGTTTGTGCAGTGTCTAACAGATATCAAATATCACTATGTTTCCTTCAAAATCTAAAAAAACTCACAGTTTTCCCATGAGTTTGCTTCAATACCCAGAGTTGGGACTACAAGACCAATGTTTGAAGAATGCCTAATATATTACAGGTGCTTTAAAAAAAGGATTCTAAAAAAATTTTAGAATCAGTGTTGGTTGACTTATGACTGCATTGCCTTGCCACTAGACTAGACTACGATCTCACTGAAGGCTACTTTTCCAGCTAAGTATCATTTATGACTGGCACTTAGTGAGTGTTCAATAACTGTTTCTAGAATGGATGGATGGATGCCTTTTGGACCATCCATCTATTATATCATTCATAGTAATATCCATCCATCCATGTACCCTGTGAGCTGTAGAAAGCTGATTCTGCTCTTAGCTAGAACTGCCTCCCAACCTCTAGTCCCTCTCTAGTGAATGGTGTTGGCTCCTCCCTGTCTTCTGGTTCCACCTCATGTTGCCTTGAAGAACCATCGTTCTTTGAGCTCCAGCTCTGGAATTGTCCTTTCATGTACGTATCTTTTTTTTCTCAAAAGTCTCTGTAAACTCCTTAAGGATAGAAACAGGTCTTATTATTGAATCCCATACTTTTTCTGACATGAAATTTTCCCTACACCACTGAAAAAAAGATAGGTACTCAGTAAGTATTTGTTAAATGAATTCTTTGATTTATGCTATGGCTCTACGCAACAAACCAATGTCAACATTTTGGTCAGCTTGTCTATTGACTCATTAATAGCAAAAAATGGGCCTGTAGTGATCATCTCATACATAGATGGAAGTAGGAACTAGGGCGACATCAGCCATCAGTGAGGGCTTCGCTAAGGAGACCAGAACTGAATGTTTAGAGGTGGGCAGGATTCAAAGGTGCTGAGGAAAGAGGCAGGCATTCAGAATCGGAATGGTGAGCACAGCATGAAATGGCCTGAAGGAGAAAATGGGCTTGGGGTGGGAGGGGCCAGTGAAGCAAAAGGCTTAACTGGATAGTGAAGGAATGAGATGGCTTCATGAGGAATAAAGTTGGACTAGCAATTTCTAAGATACTGAAAGCTAGGGAGAAGCATTTAGAAATGTGAACATTCATAGTTAAGTGGGAGGTATACCATAGAGTTGATTGTGTAAAG
Organism: Ovis canadensis; assembly: GCF_042477335.2. Taxonomy (NCBI): domain Eukaryota; kingdom Metazoa; phylum Chordata; class Mammalia; order Artiodactyla; family Bovidae; genus Ovis; species Ovis canadensis. The sequence goes on along the minus strand of NC_091247.1, from coordinate 79,386,813 downwards.
GTGTTTGCACCATATTGAATCACTTTACCTAGAGAAGAGGGACAAGGGGCGGGGGGAAATTCAAGTAATATGCCCTGTTGCAGGAGACATCCAAATGAAAACATTTTGCTGGGGTCTAACTGGCCATAGGTCTGATGGTTTTCTATCCACCGCACAAGTAAATAGCTCAAGGGCAGGCTGCCCGCCAGCATAAACCTTTGTGTGGAAAATACTGCCAGTGTGGCTATGGAAAATGCCCTCTTGCTGACCATAATTATACAGAATGTGTGCAAATAAAAGCTGAAAGAAAACACTTTTGCAGAGGTGTATTTTTTCTGTTCTTATTTTGACAGAGTGGAAGAGAAATTCACAGACCATTTTCTCAGTCTCCCAGGCCGGGCAGAATGAGCTCATGCGTCAAGGCTGGCTTGGAGGCTGGGTTTCAGTGAGAGACCCCAAAGTAGCTTCTACACACAGACTTGCATTTATGGGTCTTTCAAACCTGAGATGTCCTTGGGGCAGCAGGGGGATTGTTGTGCTGGGGCCTGAAGAGGCATTGCCTTGTTTAGCTCTGCCTAAACCAACAAGGTTTGTTCTTGTTCAGCCAAAGGGAGGTGGCAGAGGTGGGGTGTTCAAAGAATGATTCCCAACCTTTTCAGATTAACTTCAGTGGAAAGTAATTCCTTCCTGTCTTCAACTGTTTCCTGGGGCTCCCATCAGGGATAACCTCTAACTCCGAAAGCCCAGAACACAACAATGGCCTCCAAGTGAGCCCTCTACAAGTCACAAGATGGTGGATTTTGTGCCTTCAAATTTTACACCGGCCCTTCCAGAAAGTTGCCCTTCTTCTTTTTGACATTTTTAGAACTACTTGAGTGAAAACTCCTCCGGTGAAGAACCTGTATTTGTCAGTCTGACTGTGACCATTCACAGATTATCTGGCCCCAGATCAGGGCTGGGCTCCAAAGTGCCAAGGGGCAAAGGATAGACCATCAAAGAGAGACACACCCAAGGACCCAGCAGTTGTAGGTTTGCTGGATCAGGAACTGGCAAACTAGGAGGAACTGAGGCAGCCCTGGAGCCCCGCCCTCTCTGCCAACATTTGTTATTCTGTCTGTCTGTCCCATTCCCTCTGCGCTCGCTCACAGTTTGTTACTTCATCTTGCCTATGGGCGTCCCATTATGACGACTGGTTCACTTAACTTGTGGCGACTCTTATACAAATTTTGGCCTCTGTTTCCAAAGCTGGCTGTCTGTCTCTCTGTGTCTTAGAAATATGACTGGCCCAATTGGTCTTGATCATTTCTAGGGGGCAGGGCCTAGTGCCCTGGTTAGCCTGCAACTTGGCTGCCCTTGTGTTGGGCACCCACTCAGAGTGCAGTCAGCTGAGGGGTGGGCGATGTGCCACTTAGGAGAGGAGACTGTGAACAAAGTAGACGACAACTGCTATCTCTAATGATTGTATTCTGATCACTGCTGATGAAGAAGGCTGTGGCAGGGATCACACACACACACACACACGTGCATAGTTTTTACCAGTTTGACTAACATTTTTTTACAGGTAAAAATAATTATAAGAAGAGAAAACCTGGCTATGAATACCATGTGACTGTGATATAGTCCAAGACACATAGATGTATATAAGTCCAATAATATCCAAATAACTTGGCAAAGAATAGAAATGATTTAGTATCATGTTGGGAAAAAAAGAATACATTCCATTAAAAACAAAGAAAAACTATTTAGCTGACTGAATTTTTAAAAATTTGCTTTTTATCCAAGGGAGAGAGGAGAAATAGTAATATTTAGGTTTTAATCTTGATTTCTTTTTAAACTTAACTTCCCAGGAGGACAACCCTTCTTTGTTCCAACCTATACTTTGGGATACATAAGTGTAGCCATGACCTGTACACATGCATTCAGCAACTCTGGACCCCGTGAGTGGCAGGTCCCCTCAATTACAGTAGATGTTGTACTCAGGCATAGCAGAAGGACACATGAAAGGGTGCATATGTCATTTAGGATTAGGTTTGGCTACTTTAACATACAAAATGTCAGTGGATTACACAAAGAAGCTCATTTCTCAAGTGAAAGTTCAGGACAACCAAGTGACTTTGCTTCACAAAACCCCCAGGAACCCAGATTCATTTTGGGTTCTTTCCATTTTGGGGATTTCTAGTTCACAGGTTTGTCTTCCTGCTATGGCTGAGGATGGAGCACGCCCTGGTATGTCTTTGGTTCAAGCAGCAGGAAGGAGGAAGATGGCAAGAAGTAGGAAAGGACACACAACAGCCATCTTTTAAGGAAGGTCCTTTAGAATCTGCCACACAAACTTCTATTTATATCCCATTGGTCACATGGCCACACTGAGCTGCAGGAGAGGCTGGGAAATGTGTTCTTTATTCCAGATGGCCATTTGCCAGCTCAAATTTCTACTCCTCTGTGTATTAGTCAGGGTTCTCTAGAGAAACAAAATCCATAGGATGCATTTATATGTAAAAAGAGATTTGTTATAAGGAATTGACTCATTAAGTATGGAAGATGGCAGGTCCAAAATCCTCAGGGTGGGTAGGCAGGAGAGCCAGAGGAGCTGGGGCTGGAGATCCAGTTTGAAGGCCAGCAGGCTGGAAAAGTCTTTCTTGCTGCCAGTCTTTCTGCCTATTCAGGCCTTCAACTGATGAGATGAGCTCACCAACATTATGGAGGGCGAACTGCTTTTTTCAGGGTTCACTGATTTAAATGCTAATCTCATTCAAAACCATCCTTACGGAAACAAACCGAATATTATTTGATCAAATATCTGAGCACTGTGGTCCAGCCAAGTTGACACATAAATGACACCTAGATGGCCACTGGGGGACAAGAGCAGTCCTCATCACACGGGGGACCAGCAACTTCGACTTTGAGCAAGCATGTTAAAATTCCTGAGGGTAATGACTGTTTGTTTGGTCACCATTGTATTTCAGTGATTTTCATAACACTTTGCCTGATAATGGTGACCATTAACTGTTGAGTCAATATTTGTTATGTTAATAAGGAACAAAATTAATGTGTAGAGAGGAGTAAAATGAGTTGGAACCATACATGAGAACAGGATCAACAAAATCTAAAAATGGCCCAAGAATAAATATTTTCAGTTTTGTGGGTCTGTCAAAGTCCTCTGCTCTGTGACTGTAGGTGAAAGTGACCACAGACAATATGTAAATGAATGGGTGTGAGCAAATCTGACCCACAAACAGTGGTTAGCCAACCCCCGGACTAGAATATCAGAGCTGGGAAGGACCTAGCCTCTCATTTTATAGGAGACTTGGCTTGGTCTAGGTTACACATGGGTCAATGGCAACAGAACCAGGAAAAGATCACAGGTCTCATAACTCCTTGTTTGGAGCTCAAGCCCTATCATTCGAAAATTAATTTCTGAAGGTCAACAATGTAGAAGGAACAGCTCCTGCTCCTCAGTAATGTCACAGGCCTTTGAAGAACAACACTGTGTCTCTGTGTGGTGGTGGTGGGGGTATGTGTCTGTGTGATACGTGTGTATGTGTGGTGGGTGGGTGAGCATATATTGTGGATTGTATGTGATGTGTAGGGTGCATGGGTGTGTGTTATATGGTGTGTGCTGTGGAGGACTGTATGTGGATGTGGTGTGTGTTTTGGTGTAGCAGGCTTATGTGGTTTGTATATATGTTGACATTCATGTGGAAGGACTATTATCCTTCTATGGGGACGAGAAGACATTTTTGTGCCATGACAAATGTCAACTTTTTTGTCAGAGAAGACAGGAATGTAGCATGACCAACCCATACCCACTTACTGAGCTTACCCGGTGCCTTAAAGGGTAGACTGAGGCCTTGTCCTCTCAGTAAGCAATCACACTGAACAGGATAACAAACGGAAAGGAGGTGCCAGAAGGCACATGATGGAAAAGAGAAGACCTGATGCACTTCCCAGTCTGAAACTACAGAAGGCCAAGATTCTGCCACTGTGGCTATCATTATTACTCTATGGTTGAGCTATCTAACATGGTAGACAGGAGCCATGTGAGGCTGTTAAGCACTTGAAAGGTGTTCAGCATGACTGAAGAACAGAGTTTTAAATATATTTACATTTAGTTCATTGAAATTGAAATTTGAAAAATAACACTTCAGTTCAGTCGCTCAGTCGTGCCCAACTCTTTGTGACCCCATGAATCGCAGCACGCCAGGCCTCCCTGTCCATCACCATCTCCCGGAGTTCACTCAGACTCATGTCCATCGAGTCCGTGATGCCTTCCAGCCATCTCATCCTCTGTCGTCCCCTTCTCCTCCTGCCCCCAATCCCTCCCAGCATCAGAGTCTTTTCCAATGAGTCAACTCTTCGCATGAGATGGCCAAAGTATTGGAGTTTCAGCTTTAGCATCATTCCTTCCAAAGAAATCCCAGGGTTGATCTCCCTCAGAATGGACTGGTTGGATCTCCTCGCAGTCCAAGGGACTCTCAAGAGTCTTCTCCAACACCACAGTTCAAAACCATCAATTCTTTGGCGCTCAGCCTTCTTCAAAGTCCAACTCTCACATCCATACACGACCACAGGAAAAACCATAGCCTTGACTAGACGGACCTTAGTCGGCAAAGTAATGTCTCTGCTTTTGAATATATTATCTAGGTTGGTCATAACTTTTCTTCCAAGGAGTAAGCGTCTTTTAATTTCATGGCTGCAGTCACCATCTGCGTGATTTTGGAGCCAAAAAAAATAAAGTCTGACACTGTTTCCACTGTTTCCCCATCTATTTCCCATGAATGATGGTACCGGATGCCATGATCTTCGTTTTCTGAATGTTGAGCTTTAAGCCAACTTTTTCACTCTCCTCTTTCACTTTCATCAAGAGGCTTTTGAGTTCCTCTTCACTTTCTGCCATAAGGGTGGTGTCATCTGCATATCTGAGGTTATTGATATTTCTCCCAGCAATCTTGATTCCAGCTTGTGCTTCTTCCAGCCCAGCATTTCTCATGATGTACTCTGCATATAAGTTAAATAAGCAAGGTGACAATATACAGCCTTGACATACTCCTTTTCCTATTTGGAACCAGTCTGTTGTTCCATGTCCAGTTCTAACTGTTGCTTCCTGACCTGCATACAGGTTTCTCAAGAGGCAGGTCAGGTGGTCTGGTATTCCCATCTCTTTCAGAATTTTCCAGTTTATTGTGATCCACACAGCCAAAGGTTTTGGCATAGTCAAGAAAGCAGAAATAGATGTTTTTCTGGAACTATCTTGCTTTTTGGATGATCCAGTGGATGTTGGCAATTTGATCTCTGGTTCCTCTACCTTTTCTAAAAGCAGCTAAAACATCAGGGAGTTCACGGTTCATGTATTGCTGAAGCCTGGCTTGGAGAATTTTGAGCATTACTTTACTAGCATGTGAGATGACTGCAACACTTCAGTTATTAGAAAACTTTTAAGTCTGTAACAACCTGTACATGTGAATCTACTTTCTCAATTGGATAGTTAATGGAATCTAAAAGTGAAGAGGAACTAAAGAGCCTCTTGATGAAAGTGAAAGTGGAGAGTGAAAAAGTTGGCTTAAAGCTCAACATTCAGGAAACGAAGATCATGGCATCCGGTCCCATCACTTCATGGGAAATAGATGGGGAAACAGTGGAAACAGTGTCAGACTTAATTTTTGGGGGCTCCAAAATCACTGCAGATGGTGACTGCAGCCATGAAATTAAAAGACGCTTACTCCTTGGAAGAAAAGTTACGACCAACCTAGATAGCATGTTGAAAAGCAGAGACATTACTTTGCCAACAAAGGTCCATCTAGTCCAGGCTATGGTTTTTCCAGTAGTCATGTATGAATGTGAGAGTTGGACTGTGAAGAAAGCTGAGCACTGAAGAACTGATGCTTTTGAACTGTGGTGTTAGAGAAGACTCTTGAGAGTCCCTTGGACTGCAAAGAGATCCAACCAGTCCGTCTTAAAGGAAATCAGTCCTGGGTGTTCATTGGAAGGACTGATGCTAAAGCTGAAACTCCAATACTTTGGCCACCTCATGCGAAGAGTTGACTCATTGGAAAAGGCCCTGATGCTGGGAGGGACTGGGGGCAGGAGGAGAAGGGGATGACAGAGGATGAGATGGCTGGATGGCATCACCGACTTGATGGACATGAGTTTGGGCAAACTCCGGTAGTTGGTGATGGACAGGGAGGCCTGGCGTGCTGCGATTCATGGGGTCGCAAAGAGTCGGACACAACTGGGTGACTGAACTGAACTGAAACTCATCTCATTGTGTACATTAAATATTTATACGTCAATTATACTTCAATGAAGCTGCTAAAAAATTTAAAAGTAAACTACACATGACGATCTCAAAGGTTTAATGCAAAATGAAAGAATTTAAAACATTTCACAAATAATTTTGCATATTGATTATATATTGGATATGTGTTGATAATACAGGGTTGGCCAAAAATTTGTTGGATTTTTCCATAATAACATCTGTTGGAAAAACCAAGACAAATTTTTGGTCAACCCAATATTTGGGTTATTGTGTGTTAAATAAATTATTATTATTTTTAACATTATGTTTTTCTCAGAGTTAATTGGGAGGACTTTTTTTTAAATCTTAGTTGACCATATCATGCAGCATGTGGGATCTTAGTTCCCTGACCAGGCATTGAACCTGTGTCCCTATAGGGGAAATGCAGAGCCTTAACCACTGGACTGCCAGGGAAGTCCCTAAATGTATTATTAAAATTAATTTCACTTGGTTCTTTTTACTTTTTTAATTTTCATTTTGTCTTGGAGTATAGCTGATTAGCAAGGTTGTGATAGTTTCAAGTGTACTGTGAAAAGACTCAGCTCTACATACACACGTATTCATCGCCCCCGCCCCCGAGCCGCAAATCCCCCAATTTTTACTTTTGCAGTGCAGCTACTAGACAAGGTAAAATGACATGTGACTCCCTTTGCATGACTGTGGCATCGTGCTGTTCTACGGACACCAGTCCCACAACCCCAGGACTTCCTCATCTACCCTCTCGTTCCCCTCTCAGGTCCTACAGCCAACTTTGTCCTAATCAGGATTCAGCAGCTTCTCTGTCAAGTCTCTGATTGCGTCATAAAACTCTCTCTCTCATCCCTCGTTAGGTAGAAGTGGAAAGATTTCCACACTCTTGGCAGACCCCAACATACCAACACACTTTGTTGCTGTGTAGTTGCCAAGTTGTATCCAACTCTTGCGACCCCATAGACTGTAGCCCACCAGGCTTCTCTGTCCATGGGATTTCCCAGACAAGAATACTGGAGTGGGTTGCCATTTCCTTCTCCAGGGGATCTTCCTGACCCAGAGACTGAACCCGCGTCTCAATACAACAGGGATGTGCTAAGGACTGAGTGGAATGATTTCTAAGCTGGAACTCTGAAAGCTGGAACTTTGCTCTGACCTTACAGTAAACATGGGGTGATTTTTGCAAGCTACCCCACTGCCCTGCACTTCAGATTCCTCACCTCAAAGATGATTCCTTGTACTCTTCTCAGAACTGTTTTAAACGTAAGTATTAATACCTGAGGATAGCTGGAGAAAATGAAAATGTTATTATAATATTAAATTAATTTGCATTCCAAAATGGAGGGATTCTGCTCGAGCCAGCCCTCCCTTCCTTTTCCTTCTATCCATTTAGCAAGTGCTGAGTGCCAAATACCCCTGATGGGCTTGGGCTACGCTGGGCTTACCTGCACTTCACAATCTCCAGTACCTGCTTTGACTCCACCACCTTTCCTGTCTAGTGGCTCACACCATCTCACCTCTTATAATCACCTGCTGTTCACAAACACAGCCTTGGGGCAAACAGTAGTTTGCCCATTTCATCTTCATCATCCCTGCGTGAAACCCTGAGGAAGAAATCAGCTTGCACACTGTGTTTCAGGCCCACTGTTACCCCCATATGATGAAATGTACACAGAGACCCTCAAAATTGGTGTTAAAAGCACATAAACCTCTTGGATTGTTGAGATTCTAGCCCAAGCAGGGTGTGTGTGTAATATCACTAAAAGCAGGTATGATGGATAAAAATGAATGATGGCCCCTTCTCAACGTAAACCAAGCTGCTCATCCCTCAGGGTTGTTTATAAATAGAGGGGAGTCCATTTGTTCGGTATTCCATGGACAGGCCGGCACTCAATTTAGATAACGACCACACTTTGTGCCCAGCCATCACTCTCTGGCTTGCTGGGTGGTGATTAATCAAACAGTGTTTTGGTTTCTCCTGATATACATCTAGTTCTTCCGGTTTAGAGTGAGCTGAAGATGGCTTCAACAGTTTACAGAACAGCCCTGGGCCAGTACATTAGAAGGGTGTGAGGATGAGCGCCTTGGAGGGCCTATCGGGGTGGACATTCCAGTTGGAATTGTGAGTTGAGAGCAGCTGAGTGAATATGGATCCCAGAAGTCTGGTCTCCCCGAGGCCTGGCCTTCTGGGGGCATCACTGACTTATTATGATCAGTCTGAGAGAGTAAATAACACTGGTCATTGAGATAGAGACGCATGAAGCTGAAGGGACACCAAAACTGGATTAATCAGAAGGCAGCTTTTCCTGATAACATACTCAGATACTGCCCCCAGCCTCCTCAGCTCCATCAGCAGGAGCAAGAAGGGGTCCCAGATTCCATGTGCTCTTACAAGATACTCCGGCCCCAGCACTCACAGCCTCAGAACCATAGTCTGCCCTGCAGAACTTCCTGCTCTTCACTCCTATTTATGTCAAGCACCCCAAGGCATCCAGGACTCCCAGACTATCCTTTACTCTCTAACTCTCCCCTCCAGGTAGATCCACGAAGCCCAGGATCTTAGCCTGTCTCCCACTCCCCCAATTCCTCAAGCTCTCTGGGTCTCATGGCCCACCATGAGTTAAATCCCCTCCATCCTCTGCTGCTCCCTGGTATTCTCTCTATGCTCTTGCTCTGACTACAAGCTGGCCCTCCATTCAGGACACTGGTTCCTCCATACCCCTCAGTGAGGGCTGTTTCCTGTCCTCAATCCCTCCTGCTGTGGAGTCTGGAGCTGGAATAGCGGGTCCTCTCTGATCCTCAGTGCTGCTTGGGCATCACTATTCCTCCCTTTTCGAGAAAATGCCTGCTGTGAAGCGCTGCATCAGCCTACAGACTCTGCAAGAGTCTCTTGTTGCAGTCATCCATAGAGCCCCAGCTCACCACACTGTTTCCCAGACCCTGCAGTAATAAGTTTCAGTGATTTCAACATACATGAAGGGGCTCCCCCCAACATCCGGACATCTCAGCTCCTTGACCACCTCTTCTCCAAATCTCCAATACCTTGTCCTCTCCCCTAACACAGACACTCACACCTTATAACCTCCCATTACTAACGACTGCCACCCTCTCCCAATCTCAATTTCATCCCCCTTCTAGGATCATCACCTGCTGCCTTGTAGCATATCCCTCTAGTGCTTGGTTCCAACCATCTTTTGACCTGGGGTTGCCATACACAATTGCGCATTTTGGGTACTGCCCAAAAGTCCTTGGCCAAGGGGACAAGTGCGCCTTGGCCCAAGCTCCAGAAGGACCTAGAACTTACTTCTCTCACTGCTTTTCCAATTCCTTTCATGCTCTCTCTCTCTTTTTTTAAATTTAGTTATGATTTATTTAAGTTCACAAAGGTTAATACATTTCCCTTTTATATAACATATAAGTTGAAATAATCTGAAGACATTTATTTTCATGACTTTCAATTTATCTATTTTATAAAATCAATCACATTCTTTCAATAATTAGCAATTATTAGCAATTAGCCAATTCCTGAAATGAATAGCTATCTATCTCCCTCGTGCTCTTCCCTCCTTCCCCATCTCTACGATGCTCTATAGCCCACATTCTATGAGTGTAATTCCTCCTCTCTGGTACTGATGAACCTATTTGCAGGACAGCAGTGAAGATGGAGACATAGAAGGACAGACCTGTGGACAAAGTGGGGGAAGGAGAGGATGGGGCGAATTGAGAGAATAGCAATGAAACACATATTAGCATAACTAAAATTAGATAGCCAGTGGAAATTTGCTGTATGAGGCAGGGAAGTCAAATCCGGTGCTCTGTGACAAACGAGAGAGATGGGAAGGGATGGGAGGTGGGAGGAAATTTCAAGTTGGATCATATACCTATGATCGATTCATGCAGAAACCAACACAATTTGTAATGCCGTTATCTTCCAATTAAAAATAAATTTTAAAAAGCAATTTCTTCTCTCAGCTCCCTGGCCAGCTTTCTCCCTTCATATTCTTGGCAAAAGCCCAATCCTTTCATTTATGTTTTGTATTATTCTTATTTTTCTATTGGAGTATCATTGCCTTATATGGCTGTACAGTGAAGTGAATCAACTATATGTATACATACATCCCCTTCCTCTTGGATCTCCCTCCCATTCCGTCGGGATCTTGCTCTCAGTTAGATCATCACAGAGCACCGAACTGAGCTCCCTGCGCTATACCGCAGGTTTACACAAGCTATCTGTTTTACACATGGTGTTATATTTACGTCAAGCCTAATCCCCCAGTTCATGGCATCCTCCGCTGTGTCCACACAACCGCTCTCTACATCTGCATCCTCCATGCTTACACCTGGGCAGGTGACTATGGCTAGAGAGAGACCTACACAAGTTCACAGTCACACTCATGAACACTAACTTCAGGTGGATCCTGAGCTCTGTCTGGGACCCCTAGTTTAGTCACTCCCCAGTTTTCTCAGATATCCACCTATGGTCCATACCCAGTGAGAGCCTTGATCCCCATTTCTGTGAAAACACAATCAGCAGAGACCTCCACGTGCTCTGGCTGTGACATCCACCCATGTGCCTGCATCTGTGTCCCCTACATTGCCTTCCCTCTGCACTTGGGTGAACTGTCCCTGTTCATAACCAAAATCAGCCCCTCCACTAGTACATCAAATGTATCCCTTTTGCTTATGCAAGGGCTTTCTGTAATAATCCTCTCTCTTGCATTATCATTATTTTTTTCTCCTATTGGATCCTTTATATCAGCATACTAACAGGTTATTATATCTCCTGTATTTTACTATTATTATTATTTTTTGGTCGCACTGCACAGCTTGTGAGATCTTAATTCCCCAACCAGAGATTAAACCTGGGCCGTGGTCGTGACAGTGCTGAGTCCTAACCACTGGACTACTGTGTATGCTTAGTCCTCAGTCATGTTTGACTGTTGGTGACCCCATGGACTGTAGACCGGCAGGCTCCTCTGTCTATGGAGATTATCCAGGCAAGAATACTGAAGTGGTTGCCATGCCCTCCTCTAGGGATCTTCCCATCCCAGGGATCAAATGCAGGTCTCCCGCATTGCAGGCAAATTCTTTACCATCTGAGCCCCCAGGGAAGCCCACTGGACCACTAGGGAATTCCTTTTCATCTCCTATATTTATAAAACCTCTCTCTTCACCCTACAACCTCATCCAGCTACTACACCATTTCTCTGCCTCCCACAGCAAACACCTTTCTCAAGAATGGACAGTACCTGCTGCTCGTTCCCATTCTCCCTCCAGTTCAATCCAGTCAGGCTTCTATCCTCATCGCTCCACTGAAATCTTTCTTGTCAAGGTTCCTGATGAATACCACATTAAAAAATCTCGGTGAATTCTCAGCTGGTCTCTGCCTTCTAGATGCTTACAACATATTTCAAGGGACCAGACTCAAACACCTGAATCTGTGAACTGAAGTCACAGGATGTAATCACGTGTTCCAAATGCCAGGATGAAATGTACAGACACTGAGGAGGGGGAGGTGGGGGCAAGGAGCTGGGTGGGAGGCTTCCATCCTCTAGAAGCTGTGGTGGTCAGAGGCATCCGTGGCCTGCCTGTTCAAGTTTGACTCTGCTAGGGCACAGGCTGTCGAGACACAGTCACCTTTTATTTTTTTTCCAGCTGTTCCTTCCAAGGTTGCAACTTTCTGGAAAGGAAGTGCCATCTGGACCCTAGAGCCATCAGACCAGATGCATCAAAGGGCCTGCCCCACATGCTTTGAGGATTAGAGTCAGTCTTATTTAACAATCTAACTAATGTTTTGATAATTTAACAATTTTGTATGCTTTCTGGAGGGCTTTCGAGGGGAGCGACCTTGGCAAATAAAGCCACATTTCCTTTCATTCTCAGAGATGTCTTTTCTGATCCTATTAATGAGAAACATCCTTGCTATCTGGGTTGGGCCAGGAGAGTGAGAACAGGCTTTCCTTCTAGTGGGACGGAGTAAAGGATCCCCAAGAGCATGTCAGGCGAAGGGTGAGGAGTACGGGGGGCAGAATGGCAACCAGCCGTCCTCTCGGCCTCCAGCCACCCCAGGTTGAGGGCCAGTCCTCTTCACTTCCTACTACAGTCATCAGAGCGCAGCACCATGAGAGGCACTCTGCCATCCCGCTGTGCAGCCTGGACTGGGCATTTCCACTCTCTGGGACTCCATTTCTTCGTATTTCAAGTGGACGTGGTAATCCTTACCTTACCTGCCTCAGGGGGTGATGAGCCGGGTGCCTGGAACAGCATTGGAATCCCTGTGTGTGTGTGCTCAGTCGCTTCAGTCGTGTATGACTCTTCACAGCACTATAGACTGTGGCCCGCCAGGTTCCTCTGTCCATGGGATTCTCCAGGCAAGAATACTGGAGTGGGTTGCTATGCCCTTCTACAGGGGATCTTCCTGACCCAGGGATCAAACCCATGTCTCCCACATTGCAGATGGATTCTTTACCCACTGAGCCACCTGGGAAGCCTGGGGAAGTTCAAATTACACCCTAAAACCCAAGGACAAAGAGTGTGATGAGGCTACTTAAGTTCTTTGTAGGATGAGGTGCTCTCCCACGAAAGGCACAACTACCTTCCTCCTTCCAAATCAATGCTCTGTGGAGCAGTGGTGAGGAGCGCAACCTCCTCAGATGGGGGTTCCAATCCTCGTTCCATCACTACCTTGCTGTGGGCTGAGGGGGTGCAAGTTAGTTCACCTCCCTATTCTTTCTCATCTACAAATGGGTACAAGAATAGCCTCACCCTCATCTTTCATAAAGCTTATGTGAGAACCAGATGAGATGATGGATAGACAGCACTCAATCTGCAGAGTTCAACTAAGCAGAAGTTTCAATTATTGTGGTTTAGTTCAATAACGCCAGTCCCAACAACATGGTTCCAATTTCATTTATCACATTTACTTAGCTGTGAGTAATTTCATGAAGAACAAACTTCTCTGCTAGCTCTTTGACCCACAGATCTCCAGGTAAATGACAGAGACTTATCGAGATCGGAGACCAACTGCATCACTTCTGCATGTTTGTTACTCAGTTCACACACACAGGCAGCAAAGCATGTAGCCGTGCTGCCTCCTTGTGTCCCAGTGACAAACCCATGTGATGATCACAAGGGGGAGCAGCCCAAGAAAAATAAAAATGCAGCAAAAAAAAAAAAAAAAGATAGTGTTGGACGTGAAACTCAAACTCAACATAAATGGAGTCATAGAAAAAATGGCTGACCACGGAAATATTGATGCTGCTGCTCTCTGAGGGACTCTTGTATGCTGTGGGAGGAGCAAATGAAGGTAAACTTAGTAACAGAAATGTGGAGAGTGGTTGTGATAAAGAGAGTGAAGATGTCTCAGAGGAAGTGACACCAACAAAAGCTTCACATGAAAGGAAATCTCAGAGGTACTCCACAACAATGAAAGTGCAAATAATAACGTGTTGGAAGCTGATCCAGACTTAAGAGAAAGGCACATGACTCTTTGCCAAAGCATAGAAAAGATGCATGCTCTCTATTGTATGTTCTATAATGAGAAGGCGGCGAGCACTATTCAAACGTTCCTTGATAGAATTTTTTTTAAAAAGAGACAGAACACAGTATTTCTCAATGTTTCTAATGTTTTAAGTTACAGTGTACTAAGTAAATATTGTTTTTTACTATCTCATTTCATTTCAGTAAATGTTTATAAAAGAGAGTTCTAGAGGCTCCCCTAATGGTTTAGCAGGTAAAGAACCCACCTGCAATGCAGGAGACAGAGGAGACTCAGGTTCGATCCCTGGGTCAGGAAGATCCCCTGGAGGAGGAAATGGCAACCCACTCCAGTATTTTTGCCTAAAAAATCCCATGGAGCCTGGTGGGCTAGTCAGTCCAAAGTGTTGCAAAGAGCTGGACACGACTTAGTGACTAAGCAGCAGCAGAGTTCTTCTGTTTTGACAAAGATTCTAAAGTTCACAGAACAATCAACATTTTTCCCGTGATTATTAAGATGGTTTGGAAGGGTTAGCCAGCACAAATAGCCAGCACAAATGGCTATTTTATAGTACCTCACTACAAACAAAGTGAGGACTCCCTGCATATAAAGATAAATGATGGTAGGTGATGGCTGTCCTTATTATCACTATATTGACCCAAGGAGTCCAGAGGAGCAAGCTGTACTGACTCTTTCATCGCCTTTTCTACTCACCTATCAGGTCAGAACAGGACTGGGTGAGGAAACTCTGGGACAATGAGAGGTTATAATAACCAGGAGGAGGAAAGGTCCTGAGCTGGCAAGTCTTAGCCAAGAAATTTTTACTTGGAATGAGTAGATGACTGATCTTCAACCACAGGCAACACAGTCTATGGAAATTTGCAAATGCTTTCTACCATCTTCAAAGATGCTGTTACTCCATATTTGGTAGAATCTTCAAATCTCAAATTTAATTGAACTGACATTAGAAGAGATAGAAACTTTCTGGTTGGGTTCAAGAACCTTCCTCAACCAACTCAAAAGAAAAGGTCTGTAGAGGGGGTGCAAAACCTAAGGCACAGATTGGTCCTAAATTTCCAAGTCTCTCTCATTTGCCTAGTGAACTGGTCAATCTCAATTACTTATTTTATGTTCAGCTCCAGGCAAAAAGAAGGTGTGTGAGACAAGGAGGCAAGGGTTGTAGACAATTTGTGCCAAACTGCCAAGGCTCAAATCTTGGATATACAACCTTGTATTTGAGGGACTGAGGGTGAGTTACTTAACCTCTTCATGCCTCAGTTTCTTCTCTTGCAAATTAAAGATAATAGGAATGTCTTAATCAGCTCAGGCTGCTATAACAAAAATACCATAGACTGGGTGGCCTGAACAACAAACATTTATTTCTCAAGGTTCTGGAGGCTGAGAAATCTAGAATCAAAGCACCAGCAGGTTCAGTGTCTGACAAGGGCCTGCTTCCTGGTTCACAGATAGCCATTTTCTCGCTGTGTTCTCCTATGGCAGAATGGGGCAAGAAAGCTCTCTTGTCATTCAGTTGCTAAGTTACGTCTGACTTTCTGTGACCCCATGGGCTGCAGCACGCCAGGCGTCCCTCTCCTTCACCATCTCCCAGAGTTTGCTCAAATTCACGTCCATTGAGTCAGTGATGCCATCCAACTTTCTCTGTTGTTTCATTCTCTGTTATCCCCTTCTCTCCTGCCCTCAATCTTTCCCCTTATCAGGATCTTTTCCAATGAGTCAGCTCTTCACATCAGGTGGCCAAAGTATTGGAGCTTCAGCTTCAGCATCACTCCTTCCAAAGAATATTCAGGGTTGATTTCCCTTAGGATTGACTGGTTTGGTCTCCTTGCTGTCTGAGGGACTCTCAAGAGTCTTCTCCAGCACCACAATTCAAAAGCATCAATTCTTTGGCGCTCAGCCTCTGGAGTCTCTTTCGTAAAGGCAACAATTCCATTCACAAGGGTTCTACCCTCACTTGACCTAATCACTCCCCAAAGATCCCATCTCCTAATACTATTCACATTGGGGATTATGCTTCAATGAACTTTGAGGGGGTACACACATTCAGTCTATAACAAATAGTATCTATTTATACAGATGAGAGGTCTACAAGTGATCACCTATACTAAGCCCCTTTCTGAGTCTCTGGTACACAGTGACTGCTCTCTAATTTTTTTTTAATTAGAAAATAATTAATTAAAAGAAAAAAAAAGATTCACATTCAAACAGAAAGTTTCAGAAGATCAGATTTTTACCATTACCCAAATAAGTGAATTTTATCCTAAGTCACATGACACAGAAAATTTGTGCTGCTGGTATGAATAAGTAAGCATCAGAATAATCATTGGGAAGCGGACTTCCATGGTCCAGTAGAAGCTTCAAAGCATTACCCATCTTATGGGCTAGGCTCTCACTTCCTCTTCACCAGCAGGAACTGTTCTCCTCTGAATGAGATGCTACTACCACTACTAAGTTGCGTCAGTCATGTCCGACTCTGTGCGACCCCATAGACAGAAGCCCACCAGGCTCCCCTGTCCCTGGGATTCTCCAGGCAAGAACACTGGAGTGGGTTGCCATTTCCTGCTCCAATGCATTAAAGTGAAAAGTGAAAGGGAAGTCATTCAGTCATGTCTGACTCTTAGTGACCCCATGGACTGCAGCCTACCAGGCTCCTCCGCCCATGGGATTTTCCAGGCAAGAGTACTGGAGTGGATTGCCATTGAGATGCTACTGAGTTATTTATAAGAGGAAGCTTCCCTTCATCTGTTTGCACCAATAGCAACCATGGTGGCAGTTATTTTATTTTCTAGAATGGAAGAGATTCAGATTGTCTCCTGACCCTCTCCCCATCTACTTATCAGTCGTATGTTTTTGTGAGAGAGTGAGCTAGGGTTAGGAGTTGGGCTGTAGGAAAAGGTGGAGATTAGGTAAAAGCAAGACCTTGTCCATGAAGTTCTGGCAACTCCAGCCCAAGCTGAGCTCTTCCTTCTCTGATCTTATTACCATTGGTCCTTGATACTCAGCATATCCTACAAGTTTGTCAACTGTTGTTCAGAGAGGTGGATAGTATTTCCCTTGATGGTAAGATGCTATCTTACCCCTCACACAGAGATCCTTTAGCAGCTGTAAGCAGTGAGTACATGCTGATTGATTGAGAGGCAGGACCTCTCAGGGAAGCCAAGTGGAAGCTCTTGGGTTGGGAAGAGCCTGGTGGGAGGGTGAGGGTTAGACACCCAGAGCCCACATCCATCTCATTTTTCTCCCCATAACTGACAGTCAGGACAGAGTTTCTCACTTCCCCCAGTCTGCCTGGGAGTGTGTCTTGGATGATTTAATGGTTCCATGAGAATGAAAGTGGGTAATGGGGGAGCTGCCCTTTCTGGAGCCAGTGGGAGGGAAGGGCCCCTTTAAGGACCATGTGACAAGTAGGACCGGCCAGATAATTTGAGAGGCCCCATGCAAAATGAAAATGCGAGACCCATTGTTCAAAAACTGTTGAGAACTTTAAGGCCATGACATCAGGGCGTTAAACCAAGTATGGGCCTGTGTAAGTACCTGGAGTGCTTCCTGGGGGTGATCCTGACTGCTGAGTATTTACATGGACCATGGTAATTGCTGAAAGAAAAATGCTTTCCTATTATAGATTATTTTATTGAACTATGTAAAATGGGTATCAATAAATATATTTACTCAAAAAAAAAAAAAAAAAAAGGGATGGGGCCCTGCAGTGCTCAGGCCTCAAGTCCTTGAAGCCTTCCCTGCAGTGAATCCAGGAGTGCTGCCTGGCTTGGGCACAGCACATTAACTCACCACCCACGGCTCCGAGCCCTCAGTGTCTGGGGGTGGTGGGGTGAGGGGGGAAGTACATAGTGTCCGGCTCCTTCCTCCCTGGCTGAGAGCAGGGATGGGAAAAAAGGAATGCTGGCAGGCCTAGCATGTTGTGTGCCCTCAGAAGAGGCCCCAGCGGCCCCACGGACGGAAATGTTAAACACAGAGTCTCTGTGTTTATCTCACCCCGTCGTCATGCAGCATGACTAAGGCCTGCCTGCAATTCTACCCTGGGTGTGCTCGGGGAATCACAGCCTCTCCATGACAATATTTACTCCACTGTTGCCTGGGGGAGCTCTAAATTCAGAGAATCACGGTGGTTTTTTGGAGATCTCCACCCTCCAAAAACAGCTGCTTTTGCCTGCTGAGATTGTTCTAGCTTGGGTCAAGAGTGGGATGGAAGTCACCTTTGGGAGAAAACCCGGGGAGAACCAAGTACTTCAAACTCGTACCATGGCTACTGACTCTTAGTTCACTTTTCCTACCGCATTTGACTTGTGAGTGGTTTGGTTTTCTCTGAGCTCTTTGAGATGAAGACAGTGGCCAGACCTCTTTCAACTCTGCCCTCTCTATACCTGAGGACCTCTACGTAGGCACTTCTCATAGAACGAAGGAGGAAGGAAGGAAAGGTGGGAGGCCAGGCTGTCTCCCCCTGTACTGAGTGTGTTGGGCATCAGGAGTTGGGCTAGAGGTGGTGCAGGAAGGAGGGCTGAGGAGGATCTATCTGCTCCTCCTGAGAGCCGTAGCCTCCTCAGCTCTTCAAGGCAGCCCCAGCTGACTGGAATTCAGATGTTGACTTTTCCAAATACTTTAAGAGCAATGAACACTTAACAGCTTTGTGAAGCTCCCCACAGAGGCACCAAGGTTTTCCTAAGGATTTAGCCTGTTGTGCATGTGTAACACCTAAGAAAGCTCTGCTTTTGAGGGTGATGTCCCAGAAAAGCCAGGTAATACAGGGAGATGAGCCTCCTGTCTGCAGGAGCCTAGCAAATATAATGTCATTTTGCTTCATACAGATAATTCTTCTATTCTCTTTACCTTATGGCAATACATTTCCTCTGGCAAATGTATGTCAAACCTATCAACCTGTGTTATTAGAACAATTGAACAGGTTTTGTATTTTATCTTAGTAGTATAGGGCTTCCCTGGTGACTCAGATGGTAAAGCATCTGCCTGCAATGCTGGAGACCTGGGTTTGATCCCTGGATTGGGAAGCTCCCCTGGAGAAGGAAATGGCAGCCCGCTCCAGTACTCTTGCCTGGAAAATTCTATGGATGGAGGAGCCTGGTAGGCTACAGTCCATGGGATCGCAGAGTCAGACATGACTGAGCAACTTCACTGGTTAGCTGCATAAGCTGATGTATCTAACTGATGTAAAGGAGAAATAAGAGGAAAGAAATTTGTTATAAATTGAATTGTTACTATTTTAATCTATGTAATATATATGTAAATGCTATATAGACTATGTTATATACATCGTATATTATATGTTAATGTTGTATATTGTATATTCTGTCAATTTCAGTTACTTAGAGGTAACTTAGGGCCCTTTCATCCAGACTTTCAAATATCCAGATCCTTCTATCTTAGTTGGTCCAGATACTTAAGGTTATTATAGGCATCCATTGAAGAGGGAGGCTAATTCTTTCAGCTGGTGGCTTCATCAGACCGCTAGCCATTTTATATATGTGGCACAATTACACTATTCTGTATGTCATCAAATGATCATTTGCTCTGTATCTTTTCAAATAACTTACTGTTAAACATTTCATTTGCAAGCAAGATTGGCTGCAAACTACTTTATGATTTTGTGAAGTCAAGCCTTGAAAGTGGAATACATATGTATAGCTGTCAGTATCTCAAGGGTGACCATGATGATTGCAGGCTCTTTTAATTGTTTTAGCTAATTTTCAGTAAACAGAACTTGCTACAGGGTCAACTTGAGACTCCACTGCTTTCCATAGTGGCTTTACTTCCAAGTTTTCAAGCCTGGAGGGGTTGGGGGAATTTTCTTCAAATCATGGTATCCATAATTCCCAACTTATCCCCCCACCACACAACTTAATGGGTCATTTTTCCCCAATGTAGAGACATTCTTTGCACACAAAGTAACAGACTCTTGGTGACCTCTCCAATATCAACTCTCTACTGCTTTCTGGTTAACAGTGATTATCTCCCACTGTAGAGTTAAAAATGGCTGCCTAGGCCTGGTCATGTGACCCAGTCCTGACAATGGGGCCTAAGGGGAAGTTGACCTGAGGCTTCTGGGAAATATTTTGCTCTTCAAGAGAAGAGCAAAAAGAGAATGGCAAAACCCACCTGTGGAAGATGATGGAGCACAAGAGTGGAAAGAGTCTGGGTCCTAACGTCATGGCCAAGTCTTTGCAATAACCAGTCTGACTCCTGTCCAGCCTTTCAACTTCTTGCTATGCTAGCTGATAAATTCCCATGTTGTTTAAGCTACCTTTTTTTCACTTTGTTAAGAGCTGCCGAATGTTTCCCTTCCAACTAACAGCATTCACTAGTTAATGGTACACATAGTAGAAGAAGAACACTGTATCAGATACTAATGAGAAGTTCAAAAGAAGGAGAAAATTTTCTTCCTTCAGTGAAATTATCTAGTTGACAGAAAGAAAAATACACTTACAAATACAAATTAAGAATTTCTGCCCAGTGCCTCACATTCATATGTAAAGTACTCTGTGTGTGTGTGTGTGTGTGTGTGTGCACTCAGTCCCTTAGTCATATCTGACTCTTTGTGACCCTCCAGACTGTAGTCCACCAGGCTCCTCTGTCTATGGGATTTTCCAGCAAAAATACTGGACAGGGTTGCTATTTCCTCATGCAGGGGATCTTCCTGACTCAGGGATTGAACCCATGTCTCCTGTGTCTCCTGTGTTGGCAGGCAGATTCTTTACCATTGAGTCAACTGGGAAGCCCTGCAAAGTACTAGAGTGTAAGCTAAATACAAACTGCAAACATTTCTGCAAGATTTGTTTATATTGTCAGTTTTCAACAAGATGTTTTCACAGCATAAAGAGAGATCCAAAGAAAACTTAAGATATAAAATGTGGCTCCCTCCCTTTTCTTTTGTGAATCTGCTTGGAAGTTGACATGGTCTTTGAAAGGCACATACTCTGGTACTGTTCTGGAAAGCAATGGGACAGAAAATATTTCTCAGAAATGGGAACTCAGCTATAGAGGCTGCTAATCGCATACACTACCGCTTATGTCTGATTTGAAATATGCAAGCAATTTGCCTCTTTAAGAATTTATTACCATCAGGTTAATAATCTTCACCTGACATCTGGAGAGTAACTCACAGGGGCCGTCATGTTTTTTTAAACTCTATCTGAGGCTGAGGAGTTAGCCAGTGTTAGCACAAACGCCAATCTGATGGTCAGAAATAATAATTTTGGGCCTTTGCATCTTCCTGGAGGCCACTTCCATTAGGCATGTTCTCAAGGTGGTAACAGAGTGTACTTGTAGGTTTGTGTTACACAGCAGTGATTATGGTGGCAGCTCTGACTCAAACTTTTAAAGTTTGGTGAAATAAGCTTTGTTTGAAAGAGAAACTGGACTTCACATGTTTTCCCAGAAATATGATGAAATAAGACCAGAACCTAAATTCCCTTAGAGGAGCTGCAGGGGGTCCAGCAACTGGGGAGCATCAGGATTTGATAGGACCCCTGTCCTGTTAG
This sequence comes from Ovis canadensis, assembly GCF_042477335.2. Lineage (NCBI taxonomy): Eukaryota > Metazoa > Chordata > Mammalia > Artiodactyla > Bovidae > Ovis > Ovis canadensis. Next base: position 79,365,566 of record NC_091247.1, on the reverse strand, counting down.
GAGGAAGCAAGAATGACAAGAAAGGTATTTGTGGATGTCGGTGCTTCTGTTGCGGTAGACGGACAAACTGTAAAGTACCAGACCTGCATGTACTCCAGATCTTTCCTCAGAACTCTCCTGTGATATCTCAAGTTCAAGCTCCTTATCGTATCTTTCCAGCCTCTCTGCCCCACTGTTGGCCCTATTCATCTCCTCATCATTCTCTGAAGTGCATATGTTCTTTCTGGCTTCCCTGCCTTTGCTCATGAAAGGCCCACTGCCTGGAATGCCTTTCCTCCTCCTGTTTTCCTTCTCCACCTGTCCTGTCTGCCCGATCTTCACTGCCTAGTTCAGGTCCCGTTTCTAACAGGACTATCCTGGTCCTCAGTGAGCTCTCTCTTCTTAAGTTAATAATTATAACAACCTATTAAGCATGCGGCGTGTGTCATGTCATCCACATGCGGATGGGTCTTGTTCATCCTTGCAACACCCTTTGCAAATAGATAATTTGAAGAAATTGAGGTCCCAAGAAGTTTCAGGTGACTTGCAAGAAACTATATGAGTTGTTGCTATTGTTCAGTCGCTAAGTCATGTCTGACTCTTTGCAAACCCACAAACTACAGCACGCCAGGCTCCTCTGTCCTCCACTATCTCCCAGAGTTTGCTCAAATTCATGTCCATTGAGTCAGTGATGCTATCTAACCATCTCATCCTCTGTTACCCACTTCTTTTGCCTTCAGTCTTTCCCAGCATCAGGATCTTTTCCAATGAGTCAACTCTTCACATTAGATGGACAAAGTATTGGAGCTTCAGTTTCAGCATCAATCCTTCCAATGAACATTCAGGGTTGATTTCCTTTAGGATTGACTGGTTTGATCTCCTTGCTGTCCAAGGGACTCTCAAGCATCTTCTCCAGCACCACAATTTGAAAGCATCAATTCTTTGGTTCTCTGCTTTCATTATGGTTCAACTCTCACATCTGTATGTGACTGCTGGGAAAACCATAGCTTTGACTATATGGAACTTTGTCGGCAAAGTGATGTCTCTATTTTTTAATACACTGTCTAGGTTTGTCATAGTTTTCCTCCTAAGGAGCAATCACCTTTTTATTTCATGGCTGTAGTCACAATCCACAGTGATTTTGGAGCCCAGGAAAATAAAATCTGCCACTGTTTCTAATTTTCCCCCCTCTACCTGCCATGAAGTGATGGGACCAGATGCCATGATCTCAATTTTTTGAATGTTGAGTTTCAAGCCAGCTTTCTTACTCTCCTCTTTCACCCTCATCAAGAGGCTCTTTAGTTCCTCTTCACTTTTTGCCATTAGAGTGGTATCATCTGCATATCTGAGGTTATTGGTATTTCTCCTGGCAATCTTGATTCCGACTTGTGATTCAGTGGCTAAATCTGGATTCCCATCAGCTCTATCTGGCTCTAGCTGTTTCCTCTCTTCTACCCTGCCTAATTGTATCAGCTCCAGTGCCTCCTACCCAAATAGCTTTGTCTTTTGGAGAAAGAATAATTAGAACTTGGCTTTCCAGAGTGCTAAATCCTCCTAAATTATAGGCAAAGACTGTGCTATGGTGGACTATATGGGCAAGGAGGGGTGTTCTGGATGTGAAACCTTCTGTGATGGGATGGAGGTTTTCCGCTCTCTATACGCTGTTTCCATCCATCCCCACCTTGGGACCTGGTACACACAGTAAAAGGGCATTTGGTAATGAAATTCAAGGGATTTGGTCATTAGAGCTCTCAGCAAAATGCTGATTAGAGTGTCTTACTAACCTCTAGGAGCTAAAGGCACCAAACTGCTCAGAATGGAATGAGATAGAAATGCAAACTGATTAATATTTATCAGAGGCTAGGGAGAGGCTATAGGACGCAAGGATTAGGGGAAGAAGGGTTAAAGTGGAGAGGGCCTACAGACATTAATGATTTGGTTTCCTCATAATAGAATGAATGATGGCCCCATAGCTATTTGACCAAGAGCCATGATCAAAGGCCTTGCTGGTCCTAAATGGATCCTCAACGATCTATTGAGAAGCTAGGGGATGGGTTGAACAGGCAGAGAAGCTACTCCTGAATTTCCATCCTACTGAAGACTTGGGGTGAGAAATCTACTTGAAAAGGAAGAGTTTTTTTGTCTTTTACTGCTTTGCATATTTTAAGTTTCAGGAAAAATTGTCCCACTCTTGGAAATGAACAAGAGTGTGCTTTCCTGGGTTACTTTGAATGGGGTACTGTCCATTTTCTAGTGAACCCTCTAGGGATTATCTGACTCAAAAGGAGATGTAGCTTTGACTCTCAAGTGATTAGGCTAATTGACAATTCTAGGAATACAAGTAAAGTGGCAGAGAGTTCATAGCTGAAAATGATTCTAATCTATAGGAATCAAATACATGTTATCCAGTAGTAATACAATTATTTAAACCCTGCTGAAAGAGCAATCCCAAATAATACATTTTGTTGTGTTATAGGCTATTACCTAGTTTTTCAACTAACTAGCAAATTTGTTTCGAATTTCTGATAACCTAAACATGAACGCCTGTTCTTTAAATTAACATCTTATTTGTTCTTCTATTTAATGAGTTAGATAAAACCCTTGACACATGTTCATTCTGTATTTGGATAAAGATCATGATTTTACCTTTTTGAAAATTATAGTTCAGCATGGACTCAGTGTGCTTGGCTAGCTGAGGGTGTTTGATGATGAATTCTGCTTCACCTTCTGCCTATCAGTGAGCTGGACAAATGGTGAGAGAGGCAGGATTCTATATGTTTCTCTTTCAGCTATCATACCTCAGTAACTTATGGGAATCATCAAGGAGTTTTTGTAACTAGAGTAACTTCTTAAAGCATTTTTAGCTCTTCTTCCACCTTCTCAAACCATCTGTGGTAAAGGATCAGTATTTTTATTTCCAGTCCACTGCAGAATAATATTTTTGTCAAAATACAATAAAAGTGAATTACTAGAAAAATAACTAAGTGTTCAGATGGTGCAGCTATATCAAATCACTATAAAACTTGTTGAGTGCTTACCCTGAATTCTTTTTTTTTTTTTAAATCCTGAATTCTTATACTTATCTCATGGAGGATGACTACAAATAGTTTGAGGGCTAGCACTAGTTCATGGTTTATACTTTGGGGCATACTGCTCTATCTAAAGGGCAGAAAAGACTTCTATTTTCCTGAACCAACTTGTCCTGCAAAATCCCAACAGACCAAACAGATTCCAGGTATACAAATTTCTTTCCTGTGGTTCAGCAGCTTTTGGTGAGTATTATAAACTATGGGCACATACTTTATAATACGGTTCAGTCAGTTCCTTACTCTGAAACAGTGACCCTTCCAGGCTGAGGCTCCTGAAAGGAAGGTCCGCCATGGACATTCTTTCCCTCCAAAGTTTCCTCTTCCAGATCCAGTTTCTTGTTGTTATTCCTCTTGCTCCCTGTATTAAGTCAAAAACAGGTCTGGCTCCTATAATAAAATCCAAAATATCAGTGGCTCAAACAAGATGAGAGTTTATCTTTCTCTTTCTAACAATCTGAGCATGAATAGTCCCTGGCTACTATGGCATTTTTACTGGGTGCGAAGCTGACTCCTGTCCTGCTGCTCTGCTATCCTATCCTCAACATACACCTTCCCTTTCATGATCTAGGAGCCATTCCAGCTCTCCTGTCCCCACAGCTAGAGTCTAGCCAGTGAAAAGAGGGGTCAGGGGAGAAGAGGGAGACCATACTCCTTCCTTCTTGGGACATGACTCAGAAGTTGCACGCGTGACTTCTGCTTACATCCTATTGGCCAAAACCTAGTCACATGGTTCAGACATACCAGGGAGGTTGGGAAATGTAGTCCTTATTCTGGGTACCCATTTGCCCAGTTAAAACTCAGGACTCTTTTACTAAAGCAAGAAGAAGAGATGGATATTGGGTGCCAGCTGACAGTCTCTGTCACCCTCTTCTTAGAGTTTCTGAGTCAGGTGCCTGTGTTTTTCCTTTCCCAGGTCCTCCTCCCAACAAAGGGAGGAAACTCTGCCTCTTAGTACCTTGTTCTTTACAAAACTTAGGCCAAATGCTCATAGAGGCGTTCTCCTGATTGTGCTCTGCCCTCATCGGAGTGAATGTGAATTTTCTCATTCTAGTTCAGCCTCCCTGCTAGAAAGGTATGGTTATTTTTCTTACTAGAAAAAGTAAACACACCTAAATAGACAATTCTTTAAAATGTGAAGGCACTATAGCATACTCTTACATGGTGGGAAGCCTACTTCTCATGTTAGGATGCTTTGGCTTTGTTTGAGAACAAAAGACCTCAATATCACCATGCTAAAGAGCTCCAGACTCTTCTCTTGTCCCACTTGAGCTGGCTTGAGCTTCTCTCCCTAGGAGGGGTTACCTAAGAGAGGTGGTACAAACTGCTCATTCTATATTCCAAGAAATCTGGGGCGATCATAAACAACTAAACTTTTCTGAAATTTACCAAAGGCTAGATGCTCCTCTAGCAGCTTTACTTGGTTTATTTCACTTTATGCTCATACCAACCCTTTGAGGTTGGTGGTATGATTGTTTTTGATTTACAGATGAAAAAAACTGACACTTAAAAAGGGTAAGTAACTTGCCCAAGAGAATACAGAACCAACATCTCAAATGGTTAAGATTCAAAAAAACATTATATCTTTATTTTTAAATGAATAGTTATTGAGCCTTTTTCTAATGATCAATCTCTATGATTTTTTCCTAATTATCCATTTGTATTGTGGAAAAGTATGGTGAAAAAAATCAATATCACTCATCATACTGCTTTCACAAAGATGATGCTGTAAAAATGTTGCTGTATTTTCTTACAGCCTTATGCCTCTGTCAGTCTGTCTCTCTTTATGTATATCCACGGTTTTACTTGAATAGCCAATAACCTAGCTCTTCCCAGCAATAATTTCAGCTTATAGGCACACCACGAGCCCCCTTCACTGTTAATGCGGCTTCATCTAAACCTTCAGCTTTAGTGTGACCTTCAGAAATCGCTCAGTCTGGATGGGGCCCCTTGTCGTGTAATATCCACACAGGGAAATGCCTGGAGAGCTTTTTCAGGCAACAACAGAAATGCTCAGATATTTTTAAAATGTCATCTGCGTTCTTTGAGTCGTAACTCAAATCCTCCCTGGTGGCTGCAGCTTGAACCCCAGGGCTGCAGAGGAGACAGGACGTGTGGCTTGGTCCCAGTCTGAAGGCCTCAGCTATCAACAAGGAATTCCCTCAGAGGAGATCCCAGGCTTTTTTCAGGCAGGAGCCAAGAAGTTGAATCATATGATGACATTAGATAATTTTAAAAAAATGAAGCACCTCCAGAAGGATAAAATGCTAGGGACTGTGCATCCACAGGCGGTAACTTGTCCCACTCTGCCTGATGTTGGGGCCTAGAGACTGGGGACATGGACAAAATTTTAACTGAGTAAAGATACTAACTGATGCGAAGAGCCTGATGCAAAGAGCTGACTCATTAGAAAAGACCCTGATGCTGTGAAAGATTGAAGGCAGGAGGAGAAGGGGACGACAGAGGACCAGATGGTTGGATGGCATCACTGACTCAATGGAGATGAGCTTGAGCAAGCTCCAGGAGATGGTGAAGGACAGGCTCCCCTAAGCCTGGAATTTTGCCGTCCATGGGGTCATAAAGAGCTGGACAAGACTGAGCGACTGAACAACAGTGACAATAACTTTCCTTGAAGCCAGTTTAATCTTGAATTGTTTAGGCAGTGCAACATTGAGGATCCTATGACTCTTTGAACTTGGGCGCATTTGACCAGACTTTTAGAGGGCTTCCCTTGTGGCTCAGATGGTCTCCCGCAATGTGGGAGACCCAGGTTTGATTCCTGGGTCAAGAAGATACCTTGGAGAAGGAAATGACAATCCAATCCAGTATTCTTGCCTAGAGAATTCCATGGACAGATGAGCCTGGCTGGCTACAGTCCATGAGGTCCCACAGAGTTGGACATGTTGCTGCAGGAAATATTCCCAAAATGCTAAAGAGACCAAGATGAAGGATGTTGAAGAGAACAAGATGAAGCATTCTCAAGACCTCTTTTCTCTCTAAAAGAATCTCTCATCCATTAGTTAATACCCATGCTTCTCTCCTCTGGGTTCTTTTCAACATTCCTTGATTCTTAGCAAAAGATGCCTTGTTACCTTAGCCATCTTCCGAGGGCGTTGGTGGCTTGTCTTCAGCCCTGGATGCTGTATTCATGGTGGCCTTTCTTGCTCTCCCAGGTGTCACCCTCAAGGCCAAGCAAAGTGTTACAGCACACAGCAGCTGCTGTTGTATACGTTCCTGTAGGAGGCTGCAGCAAAACATTTCTGAACCCAGATACTCCAAAGAACTCCTTATACAGGCTTCTGGAGGCCCTTCCCCCATTTATTTATTAAAAATTTTTTTTGGCTGCACTGGTTCTTTGTTGCTGTGCGAGGGCTTTCTCTAGTTGCAGCAAGCAGGGATCACCCTCTAGTTGTGGTGTGCAGGCTTCTCTTTGCTTTTGTTGTGGAGCACAGGCTCTAGGGCACAAGGGCGCAGTCGCTGTGGCATACATGCTTCCTTGCTGGGAGGCATGTGAGATCTTCCTGGACCAGGGATCAAACTGGTGTCCCTTGCTTTGCAAGGCAGATTCTTAATCACCGGACCACCAGGGAAGCCCCATTTACTCCATTTAAGCCTCATAATTTACTCCACTGACAAAGGAGGAAGTTGAAACTCAGGCAGAGAGATTTGCTGAAGGTTTCCCAGTGAGCAAGTGGCAAAAACAGGGCTGGAAATGAGATTTTCTGAGCCCCCCAAGTCCAGCGTTCTTGCCCTGATATGACAGCTGTTCTTACTTCGCCCCAATTATCGAGCTGTGGGAAAACTTGAAGCAATGCGTGTGTGAGGAGGGGGCCGCAGGAGCCCTTCCATGGCCTTTGCATTGCTTTGCTGCAGGCCCATCACACTGGGCCCAGACAGGGCTCCACAGAATGCTCCCAGCAGCCTCAGGCTCCTCATTTTTCGACTGAGATTCTTTCATTCCTTTTCCCCTGCCCCCTTGCCTCCCTACCAAACACAGGAACAACCCCAGGAATAAAATGCAAGCGCTCCACCAACACAAAGGAAAGGTTAGAAATTGAATGCCACCCCTCCCGAAGCCAGGAAATTCCAGAGACGGGGTTCTCATGGCTAGGGGACTCCAAGTTACATATTTTGCAGTCTGGCTAACCAGTTGGACTTTTCAGTGTGAGGCTTAAGACAGGGTCTGCCTGTGCCACGAGGGTGCCTCCAGGGCTCCCAGACCCATATTAGATTGCAGGCAGGCTGTACTGTGGATTAGCTGTGAGATTTGCAAATGTATAGTTTACAATGTGGTAAGAGCCTTGTGGCCCCGGGAGCAAGCTCTGAGAGTGGTTACTGTGGCCGTGCTGGTGTTTGGGGGGGGATTTGCCCTTCAAACCTCAAGGCTGCATTAGCATAGTTGGGGCCTACGGAGCTCCCCTGCTGTAAGAAGCAGTCTACACTTCATTTGAAGTGATTTTCATGAGTCCTCCCTCTTGCCACGCAACCTGATGTGTGTTTCTGGGTAAAACCCTGAGTGCTTCTCAAATTCAGATAAGCCAGGATGCCCAAGGTTTTAGCATCAGAAGACTGGTCTCTATTGGAAGTAGTTTCCTAATCAGGTGTGAGCTAAAGATGAGGTCCTGGGGCCCATCTCCCCCTGCCTGTGTGCCCCAGGGGGCAATGCACTTGTTCTAAATGTCTGAGCACCTACTGCCCGCTGCTCTCTGGCCCTGAGACAGGGCCTAGAAAGTTCTGTAGCCCATGGCAAGTCACAAGGAGGAGACTCATCCCAGCCTGGAGAACAGCAGTGGGGAAACCCCAAGCTTTTCTCCAGAAGTCACCTTAGATTAGAAGCTAGAGAGGTCAGCATCCCTTCCCTGAGTTGGCCCTGGCCCCCACAGAGCAAGCCTGGGCTCTATGTATCATTTCTGGGGTCCATGTTTCAGCAATGGAAGCTGAACCCACGTCCTTCTGCACTCATTTCTTCTTTCAAGACCTCTCTCCTATTTCCCTGTGATCTTCTGTGTCTGGCAGGTCCCAGTCGCCTTCCAGGCGAGGCTGTCTTAGACCCTATCTCCCTCTGGAGCTCTCTCCCTCCCATCATCTAGCCTCACTTCCTCAGGCCTTTTGCCAAACTTCTTCCAGTGAGCTGTCACTCACAAAAAGATCTGATAAAAGTGAGTAATAAAGATGGAAGTTATTGTGTTCTATATCTGAAAAACATACCAACAAATATTCTCTCTTAACTCTCACATTAGCCTATGACATTCTCTCTGGATGATGGAAATGAATATCTATCTTTCAGACAAGTCAATAGGCCTACCCCAGATCAGGAAACTAAGAAGGGATGGGATTTGAATCTAAGTCTTCTGATCCCTAATACTCCATACCCTTTCCTTTAGGAGCTGCTGCTTTCTCACCACTGCCTGGCCAGAGGTTCGTGACTTGTTACTTATCCTAGTGGGGCTTGTGTTTTAGGAGCCAGCACTTCTGCTAGATGGTAAGCCAGCATCAGAGTGAGGCTGATGGGAGGGCCCTTCTGAATCTCTTCCAAGCAGACCTCAGAGCAGACGGCTCCCACTTGACCTGCTCAAGAGAGAAATGAGCTGTGCTCAGGCAAAGAGCTTCTGAGGGCTGTCCTCTGCCAAATTCTAGAAGGCAAAGCTACGGAGAGGAGATGTTACTGGAAGTACCATTCTGAATGACAGGCTGACACTGTGGGGCCCACAGGCTCCCCTCCTCGTTCTCCCCTCTAGGCAGAGAGCCTTCTCTCAGAGACTCTGATTTCGGTTATAAAACTGGTCCTGTTGGCTGTGAGCTTCATTCCTAACTGTGAAGCTGGTAACACTCCTCCCCTAATCCCCTAGAAAGTCTTGATTCCCCTTTCCTTGTTGTCTTTCTTCCTTCCCCTCTCTTGTTAAATATTTGTTGCATGAATAAGTGAATGGATGCTGCTCTATACCTGTGCTCTTGAAACCAAGTCGCCCGGACAACTTATCCTTGTAGATGGAGCCTGAGGAGTATAAGAGGTTACCTTGTACTGGAGCGATGCTCAATTGGAAAAAAAAAAAATGAGTTATTAATGTAATCCATAAGGTCCTTAGCTGGAGAAGATAACTCACCAGGAGTCACTTTAGTTTATAAGCAAATGCATTCAGATGACAGTTGATGCTGGCTCCCTTCTACATTACTGGACTAGATGGTTGCGTGTCTGGCATAACTGGAGAGGGACTAGAATAGTGCTGTCACTCACACCAACCTGTCTCAGTGCCTGGGATTCTACTGGGATATATTACTTTTGCAGTTATAAGAGCCTCTTAAAACTCCTGGCAGTTGACAAACTTTGTCAACAACTCAATATGCGGTTGGTATGACTCTAAGTATTCTGATAATGCATCTCTATGGTTGGGGTTGCATAAAGATAGCATCATTATCCTAATCAAATTAAAGAAAATCCACACATGATGAAATTCACATGCTTCTTATTTTCTGAAACTGAAGGCACTTGGCTGACTCTGATTCTGCCTTCCCTTTTCTTCCCTCTCCCTCTTTTGTCTTCTATATTAGGAGATGGACTCAGCAGCACCTTCTGCTCTTTGGAGTCTCCAGCAGGGCAAAGTCATGTCTATGGATCCCAGACCCAAAGCTTAGAAAGGGTGGGTGTATGAGGAGGAAATGGTGCTGGAGAGAAGAAGGATGGGAAGACGAGGAGGCAAGCAAAGAATAGGACAGGAGAGAGGTAAAGAAAGGTGCTTCCGATGGGGAGAGGAAAGAGAACTATGCGCCCATCTCATACAGGAAGCAAAGATTTGTCTTGGTGATGCTCAGGGTCTAATCCGTCCACTGGACGCCTCCTATTCCAGTTCATTCTGGGGCCAGGAATCCTCCCTTCAGAGATGAGCTGTTTGGTAACTTGACAGCTCTTCGGCAAACCTCACTGGTAAGCCTGGGGCTGGTTTCCTATACTCTGCTTGGAACTGCCTGTTTGCAGTCATCTTCTGCTCCTCTAATTGAAGGTCAGACAGTGAGGCAGAAAGGCTGGGTAGACCCGGCCTCTCATAGCAATGCTTTGTTCACACCTTCACTGGCATCTTCACAACCAGAAAAAAAAAGTTCTAGAAAGAGTGAAACGTGTGGCTTGGTTGGGTCTGATCAAGTTGCTCAGTCGGACTGTCTACCCCAAGTGCAGGATGCTGGGGATGGAGACAGGAAGTTCAGCATTGATCCGCTGGTGTATCTCCTCCTTCGCAGCATCCAGCTCGCAAGTCTCCATCTCCCGGTCATCATTCAGAGATCTGGGTGTGAATTGGGGAGCGGGTCCTGGGGGGCATGGTGTTCACTGCTTTTGGAGGACCAGGCTAATGAGTAGATGTTGCTTTGCCCATTTTCTTTTCTGAACCAAATGTGTGTGTAGATGTTGGGTATTTGGAAACCAGCCCTGACCCTATGTCCTTAGATGTCAGGGCCACCCACTCGTCGCCCTGGGCTGCGTTTTCTAAAGCGTTGTTCTCCAGTGTTAATGGGAGTTTCAGTCCCCATAGCATGACCTGGAGTGGGCAAAGCCTGCCTCACCCTTTGAACCTCTGCTGGGGCTTCTGGGCTACAGGCTTGGGGAGAGAAGTCCTGTTTGACTCTGGCTTCCAGTGGGATATTCATGGTCCCAAGGGGCTCTTTCCTCTCAGCCCCCACAGCAGTTTATTCTACCTCCTTTAGAACTTTGAAAACACTCACTATAACTCAGGAAAAGACTTCTACCTTTAGCTTCTCGTATGGAGCCAGAGGTTTATAACTTAACTTCCACCCTCACAGTACTAAAAAAAGTCCTGCTATATGTTAACATGAATAATACTTCTATGAGAAATAACTAGAGATTCAGAAACGACAACCAGAAACCTAGTGAGAAACTCAGCATTATGTTCCATTTTTGAAAATCTTTTTTTTTTTCTTTTTGAGAGTGCTTTATTCAAAAAGATCTAAGTCAGGTGCTTTAAAACATATCAAAATGTTACAGAAATTCACAGTTCCCTACTGAGGACTTGTCAAGTTACATTAAGATATCTAAACACATCAGTTTATAAATTCAGAACCAAACATTGAACCAGGTCATGTACCATTGCTTGAAAAGCAAGTTATGATTATGATAAAAGATACTTCACAAAGCTAAATCAAATGGGGAAACCCTTAAGAAACACTAGCAGTTATACACCAGAAACCAGCAGCTTGGAAAACAGGTCTGCGATCCGCTGGGGAGGCTCCACGGGTAAACTGAGATTCTCCCTTTACAGCTGGTCCATGTCTAGCGCTCGGCTATAACACAGCGGGAGCTGTAACCTCCCACGACAGGGTTGCTGCTGCTGCTGCTAAGTCGCTTCAGTCGTGTCCGACTCTGTGCGACCCCAGAGACGGCAGCCCCGGGGATTCTGGGGCTGGGATTCTCCAGGCAAGAACACTGGAGTAGGTTGCCATTTCCTTCTCCATGAAAATCTTTTTAAAGGTGGTTTGAATCTCACATGTATTTCTGTCTGCAGTCTGTTGTGATATCATGTCATATGGTCTGTGATAAACTCTGATATACACTTGTCAGAGAATAAGAATGAAAAAAACAGCAAATAACGTCTTCATATTGTTCTGAAAATAGTTTCAGCTTATGAGCTGCATTAAGAACCACTGTTTTACAACATCAGATTTCATAGGTTTCTCAGTATGAACTGCTTTCTCTTACACAGGTGTGGGAGTGCACACATACACACACACATGCTTGCACACACTTGTCTGTCTAGTACTTCTGTTTTGGTAATGTCACAGTGTTCTTGAGATAACTGAAAACTATGCATAGGGAGTTAGCATCCTGCATGGCTAACTAGTGATAGAACAGAGTGTGGGGCTCCACGTTAGAGCCACATAACCTCAGCTTTGGATCCTGGCTCTGTCACTGATACATTATGACCTGGGGATGTTATATAACAACTTTAAAGCCTTAGTTTCTCCTTCTATAAAAGGGAACAAGAATTTCCCTTCATAGAATTGTTGGGAGGGTTAAGAACACACACATACACATACACACACACACACACATATATAAGGCAACAGGCACAGTGTCCAGCAGTGAGAGAATGGGTGTTCAATCCACAGCGGTTATGACTGTCATCATTGCTATTATTATTCAATAATGATGTAAGCTCCATGAGTCTTGGGACTTTGTTCACTACTCTAACTCCAGGCTTGCAGCGAGTGTTCCAGGAATATGAAGGCATGACATTTGACACAAGTTCAGCTTCCTTCAGAACCTTTTAGCCTGACTCAGGGTAATGCATATGAGAGAAAAACAGGCGGTCCCTACCCTTGGGAGCTCTTGGTCTAATTAGAGGGGAGAATAAAGACTTACATTTGAGAAACAGAGCAGTAAGCAAAGGTGTGTGATGAAGAGTCAAAATGAGCAGAGCTGCCAGTATTATTGCAGTGATTCACAGATGGGAACTTCATACACCTAATACGGGGACTGTTGTTGGCTCTAAGGTCTGTTTGCTGGCTGCTGCTGTTGTTTTAATCTCTCCAGCAGTTCGCCTGCAAACCACGCAGTACGGAGGAGACAAGCAGGCAGTCCTCAAAGGTGACTACCATCAAGCCCTCTTCTGAACATGGTTCTCCTCCCATTAAGAGGCTTACTTCCCCTGGGCTGGCCTCAAGACTTACTTTGAACAATGGAAGGCCATGGAGATGGTATTCTGGCACTTCCAAATGCAAGTCTTCTTAAGGCAGATTCTGCTTCCTCCCTCTAGGAAGCCAGCGACCACAGGAGAAGTTTGGCCATCCTAAAACCACCCTGCTGGGAGGAAGGGCCACATGGAAAAGCACCAAGGTACCAGACCTATGCATGAAGCCTTCCATGATCTGCCAGCAGCTACGTGAGTGACCCCAGTTGATATTATATGGAGCAGAACTACCTGGCTGAGTCCAGCTAAATTGCAGAGTCATGAAAGTGAAAGTGTTAGTCACTCAATTGTGTCCAACTCTTTGGAACCCCAAGGACTGTAGCCCACCAGGCTTCTCTGTCCATGGAATTATCCAGGCAGGAGTACTGGAGTGGGTTGCCATTTCCTACTCCAGGTGATCTTCCTGACCCAGGGATTGAACCCGAGTATCTTGCATCTCCTGCATTGGCAAGCAGATTCTTTACCACTAACGCCACCTGGGAAAACATGGTGTAATGAGAAATAATAAATTGTCATCTTAAACCATCATGTTCTGGAGAGCTTGGTCACAGTAATAGAAAACTGAAGCAGGAGGGCAGGGGATGGGCAAGAAGAAGAAAGGTGGCAGAGTTACAGTGCTCATAAATCTCTGGGTCTGGTAGATGGCACCCTTCCCCTCCAACCTCTGGGCACAGAGCAGATAAAGAGACTAGACATACCTTAGCAAAGGTGTGTCTGGATTTGAACTTATATCCTCAAAGGAAATTTCATAAACTATTGTCAAGTAGGAAAACTATTTAGGAAACAGCAGAGCTACCAGGATAGACATGCCCAAGTTTCACTATTAGTAAATGTGATTATCCCTCCTGAGGGTAGTTGCTACTATTAGGAGTTTTCTCTTGAATATTTTTATTTTGCATTCTACTTCAATTGTTGTTTTTCAGTTTCTATGTCTCATCCAACTCTTTGTGACTCCATGGGCCACAGCACGCCAGGCTCCTCTGTCCTCCTCTGTCTCCTGGAGTTTGTTCCAATTCATGTCCATTGAGTCGGTGATGGTATTTAACCATCACATCCTCTGCTGCCCCCGTCTCCTTTTGCCTTCAATCTTTACCAGCATCAGGGTCTTTTCCAATGAGTTGGCTCTTCACATCAAGTGTCCAAAGTATTGGAGCTTCAAATTCAGCATCAGTCCTTCCAAAGAATATTCAGGGTTGATTTCCTTTAGGATTGACTGGTTTGATCTCCTTGCTGTTCAAGGGACTCAGGAGTCTTCTTCACATCACAATTCAAAAGCATCAATTCTTCTACTTTGATTGGGATTACCTAGTTCTTGCCGCCAGACCTTTGCTCATGTTTTCCCCATTCTTTAGACTGCTCTTTCCCTTTTTTCTCTTTCAGTTGAACCCAACCATCCTTTTGTTGCAGGAAGGAGGACCCCTTCCAGGGCCCAAAACTGGGCTCTTCTCTAACACTCGGAAATGAATTGTCCGAGGAGACACATGTGCTGGCAAAGCAAGAGACTTTATTGGGAAAGGGTACCCGGGTGGACAGCAGTAGGGTAAGGGAACCCAGGAGAACTGCTCTGCCACGTGGCTCACAATGTTGGGTTTTATGGTGATGGGATTAGTTTCCAGGTGGTCTTTGATCAATCATTCTAATTCAGAGTCTTTCCTGGTGGCACACGCATAGCTCAGCCAAGATGGATGCTAGCGAGAGGGATTCCGGGAAGTGGATGGACACGCGGTGTCTCCTTTAGACCTTTCCCAAACTCTTCTGGTTGGTGGTGGCTTATTAGTTCCGTTTTCCTTATCATGATCTCCTGTCATAAAACAACTCATGCAAATAGTTACTATGGTGCCTGGCCAGGGTGGGCGGTTTCAATCAGTGTGCTTCCCCTAACACTTTAACATCCCACCTGGCCCATCAGCTCCACTGCAGGACTGCTCTAACTCCAGCTGGTCACACCCTCCCATGAAGGCACACAGCTCCTGTTGTATGTCACATGCATTTTGCCACTTAGAATCCAAGCACTACCAGTGGTGTGAGCTAACTGGACCTCAGAAGTGGAGCCCGGGATAGGAACCTGGAACTCAGGGTAAGTGACTTGCCTAAGGTTTTGTAGTTCAGTGAAACCTGCAACACCGACAATGCAGCTCTATGGTTTTAGTAGCCCCAATATGCCAAATATCTGAGTTAGAATGGAACTGAACCAGGACCACTGAGAACTGGTAATTGCAAAATAGGTTTATTCAGAGGCAGTTCGGAACATGCACAGGATCTTGAAGAGCCAGGGGCAGATCCAGAAAATATGGAAGCCCAATATGACATTTGGGACCATACGTTGGCCTTGGTGCCAAGAAGTGTTTCTACACCTATTGCAAGAGCTTTAGAAAGTTGATCATTCTGTGGTGGAAAAAGCCGTTCCTTTATTTGTATAGTGTGTTATTCTGCAATTAGCGGAAAACACGGTGAAGTGAATCACCCTGCTTTTCCATCCCTGTTAAATCGGGTTGTGTTTGGAAGAGCCAGTAGACTTGCAAGCAGTGAGCATTTTAAAAAGCAGCTTACTGAGTTATTTCAAAACAATTCCCTTTTCTCCGAATGGAGTCAGTTGATACTAAACACAGTACAACTGGCTGATGTGGGAGGAATGGGAAATGGCAGGAATATGATTGCCAGCAGGAGCTGACTGTGCTGAGGATAGTGTGAGTCCTAGGCATTGCTTTAAGCACACTGTCTCAGTGAACATCCTGTCCCAGGAGGTAGTACTGCTGTTAACAGGTGAGGAAGTAAGGCCTGGAGCAGTTCAGGAACTTGCCCAGAAGTGCTGGGTGATAATACAGGTCTGTCTGACCCCAGCGCAGCTGAGGATGGGCTGCCAGAGACGACGGCATGCAGATCTGAGATGAGGCCACAAACAAGCCTTAAACCAAGAACAGTTTTGATGTGCTTACCATCAGGAAGGATGGAAAATCTGCACGTTAGTGGCTATATCCCTTATTGGCCACCTGAGACTTCCTGCTTTTTCTGTTATTTACATTTTCATGTGTTTTAACTCCCAAAGAAGGGGACTTTCTAGTGGGTCTCTTGCCCCCTGTATGGTATGCTCAGAAGCCCGTCAGTGAAAACATAACTGACTAATTAACCTTAGCAGCTTCTTACTCTACCCTCTTTGGAAATGAACAACAGTCAGACCCGTGTATTTTTAAAATGTGGTAAGCAAATTTGGTAAACACTTGAATGGGGATTCTCTAAAATTCTCCCTCAGTACAATGAATTTAACGCTGCCCCTAATTTTAATGAAATTCCCTTCATGCTGTCTTCAGGTTGATGTTTAAAAGTTTACGCTAGACTTTTTGTCAATGTTCCTTTTGCATTTAAATTGTCATTCTTTTATGGTGAACAAAGTGTATATTCTGGTTATTAAAATACCATCTTGGGACTATCAGACTATCCTCAAAGTTGTTTTTTGCTTTAAAGAAAAAGAGGCTCTAGAGTGTCCTTTAGATTTTTTTGTTGGAATAACATATTGATGATACAATACTGAAAAAATGATCAGGAAGCAAAAAGAAAAGACGCACACACACATGGGTTAATGCTAATCCACTACTGTGCACCTGGGAGCATGGAGCCGACTTGATCAGGGTCTAGAATGGTTGACAGACTGTCAACATGTCGATGACTTTCTGATCTGATTCTATTTGTTACTTGTTCCCAGGATTCAGGAAAAAGGGCCATATATTGCCCTTGCTTTAGTGATAACCAGAATATCTTCCTAGCTGGAGAAGAGAAAGCCTCCTCCTTCAGGGAGATGCCACCTCAGAAGGCGAGGAACTGTGGATGGCCCCTGGGCTCATGTGAGTAGGATTTAGTCTGAACATTGTATAGTCTCAGAGAGGGGAAAAAAAAAAAAAAAGGTTTCCTGAGGGAGGCTTGGGCAGCAGTGGTGAATCAGCTATTGTTGTATCGGACTTCAGGGAAGTCCAGCATTAGCAAGACCCCTGTTTTGTGCAAACTGATCAAATACAGATGTTTCCAAGGAGTTGACCTTATTCACCGTGACTTCACTGGAGATTGAATGGCGGACAGCCGGTCAGCAGTGGGGTGAAGGCATGTTTTGGCGAGAGGGTGTAAATGTATATACAATCGACAGGATGTGGATGACACTGGACAAACATCTCTTCTTTCGATAAATCTGTGTTTTATTTCCAGAAGGTTTTATACCAAGGAGATGTAATGAAAAATAAATATGGTTCAGGGCTTTGCTAGGTGTCTCTCGTGTATGTCACACTCTGAAAGAGATGATGGGGAAAATATTAAAAATGAGTTCAACCTTCTGTCTTCCTGAAATATCAGTTTTCATATAAAACTCATCAGCTGAGCTAAGTATTAGGCTTGATCAATGGCAGGAAACTAGGGGATCAAATGCTAATAAATCAGAAACAGATACCCCTTCTTGAGCAGAAAATATATCACAAAACTGAAAACAAGGAAATCATCCGATGATTTTTTTAAATGCATGTGCAAGGAGAAAATGAGCTTTTGGGGGCAGGGGGTGGGCTGCATCTTAAGCAGCAACAAAGAATAAGATTCTTAAACACCATAATCAGACTTTGAACACACGCAAAAGAAACAAGGAAGATCCTGATTTGGGTGAAGTCTGGATCTTGAGGCACGATTTAAGTGTTTATACGGGTGTGCAGATATTAACATGGCAAAGTGAACACATTAAAATCGTACTGCTAATATTTTGCTAGATATTTTAATGTATTTTTTCTCTTCCAGAATTATATCTGCAGCCCTCACCTTTCTATCTTTTAAAAATGTAGTCTCACAATCCCATTCCCTTATTTCTTAGTCTTTTTTCCTCTTATTTTCATTTTGTGAAGACAATGTTTTATTGAAATAAAACATATGTACAGAAAAATGCACCAATCTTAAGTTCACAAATTCATTTGATAAATTATCATAAAGTGGACACACCTGTATAACTAGCACCCAGCATAAGAAACAGAATACCACCAGGACCCCTAGAGGCACCTCTTGTTTTCCTGTTGCAAACAGAAATCACCATTCTGACTTGTCATACTAGATTTCTGTTATCTGTTTTTGAGCTTTATATAAATGGATTCTTGGATGTATTCCCACGTCTGCTTTTTCACTCAATGTTTGTGCGATTCATCCACGGTGGTTTGTTGTAAACTACATTATTTTAATACTACATTATTTTTAATAATACACATACATTCATTTCATTAATGTAGTCTTGTAGGTACAGACACGTCTCTATTTCAGCACATTGACTAGCCTCAGTACTCAGAAGAAAGTTCAAAACAGCAAACAACTCCTAGCAGAAATCACAAAGAATCTACTGATAAAATTCTGAATTGAGTTGTCAGTAATGAAAGGCACGTTATGATCAACACCTTTGAAACATTCATATTTGTTTCCCACTTTTTAAAAAAAAATCGACATACAATTATTTTTTTCTTTTACCCAACTTAATCCAGAGAGTGTGGTCCTGCTGTCTGAATAGCAACTGTCTGCTTCTGTGAAAACAGAGCAAGCTAAATTAAATTAGAAAATCCTGGTGTTCAGTAGGACCAAATTTCCCTTCCTTCCTACTTTGCCATTCCACAATCTATCACCTAGAGTAATTAAGACCAGGGAGGTATCATCTTCACTGGATTAACCTTAACTAAATTGTGCTCATTCAACATGTGCCCTTTTGATTAGTCCGAGCAAGGCCTGCTGTCTCTGATACACCCACCTTGTAATTCTACACACTTAATTAATTTCAGATGAATAGTGGAGGAGCTAAGCTAAATTCTCCAATTAATAAACTATAAGTCCTTATTGTGTGTTAGAGTACCTCAAGATTTTCACTCTCCCCTTATTTCTTTGCCCTGCAAAAGAGAGTGGAGATTGAAATGCACACACGTGAAACACATGTGCACAGCTGCAGTTGTGTGAGGTTGGTGAACAGATCTCTGAGCAGTTTTGACACTGTAGAGGGCAAACCTTAAGACAGAAAATACTGCAAGAATTTTTGGTAAAATACATTATTTTTCTGCCAAGTGTGATTTTTAATGTCCTTTTCCCCCTCAACCTTAGTCTTTAGGTTTTACGTGCACATATTTCCATATCTGTGTACAGATATAAAAATTCAATATTAATGCCACTAATTTTGTATTTTTAAATGTATTTCTCTGAAGTAAAATACTATTAATAGTCTGAGAACCCTTCTGAGAAATGGTTTGAAGTTATGTGTTGAATCATTAAATTTGACAGCTCTCAAATATATAATCAAAATTTGCCCTCATGGGCATCTCTGACAGCAAAGAAAATTATTTCCTTAAAATAAAATAGATCCCAAGGATGTTTATGTGCTATAATTTATCTCATATTAAAAGATGGCTAGAAAATTATATAAGGTAGATTTACAGTCTTTCCTTCAACCCAGAAAATTTATGTGTCTAGTTATTAGTGACTTAAAAACTACTACTAATCTGCATAATTGTATATAAAGAGTTTCCCCAGTAGCTCTTATGTCCTATGAGTCAACTTAATGAGGTCAATTATATTCAGGGAATTTAAATTACTGAAGCTTAGGGAATATAGCCAACATAGCTGTTAGTTTCTTATGTTGGTGTGCAAGGAATTCTAGTTACATAAGACAAAAATAATATATCTTAATATAGCCAATTTTATGTTTAATTAAGCAGAGAGTTTTTTTAACCTATTTTATAGAGAAAATTGTTCAAGATACCATATACTCAACTCATTTATGTCTTTAGATATTGGAACTGTTCCGATTAGTTTCCTCCATTTAGTCTTTGTTCCAAAATGATTAAAAAAAAAACAAACAACTTCAAGTAATTCTGTTAGTATTTTCTATAGTTTAGAAAATGTGTAAATTCTTACACTCCACAACATCACAAATTCTCAAACTACTAAATATTCTTACAAGTTAAAATACTGCTCGATAATTTACCATTAAATGAGTGACAGGGTGTGGAAGATTTTACCATTTTACTAATTGCTGATTTGTGAAAATGTCAAACTGGTGGAGTCATTTGGTTAATTGAATGCAAATATTAAATAATTTTTGATTGATGACATGCATGCTGATAGGTATATCATTTTTCAGGATGCATCAGCTAAATGCTTTATCAGGTTTGTATTATTTCCTGCATCTGAAGCTGGGCACATGGGCATTTTAACTCATGTTGAAAAGTCTTATTCTCTCTGCCTTCCCTAAACCAGATCCTTTTTGACCTTTTAGAAAAGCACAAAAGCAAGTAATTTAAGTCAGCCCACACCTGCACCATCTTCCAAAATCTCATACGAATGCTTAGCACATCTCATTCCTGAGCAACTGAGGTGGCTGAGAAGGGCAATTTATTCCCTCTAAAGAACAAAATACTGACATTGCAGTATGTCTTCTTTGAGGCTTCAGGAAAATTGAGATATTTTTCACGAAAGGGCAGTTAAGCTTGGCCTTGAGATTTAGATTTACTATACAAACCAACGTTCTTTGAATGATGGAATTAGGCATTTACATAAGGGGACTTAGTTGTCTAGCCTGATTTTGTTCTGTTGTTTATGTTACACAATCGGAACCTATGAATTTTTATATTAGGAAAGTAACCGCGTTATCTTAGAATGTTAGCTGTAGTAGTTGTTTAGCTAAATTTCACACCTTAAAAAAGTAACAGGAAAATTCTTTAGAACATCTCCGAAAAATATAATAGTCGCATCACGTAGCGATTTAATCGCCATGTGTCTCGTACTGTTGGCCTCTTTTAACAGGACCTCCGTCAGCAAATTCAAGTTGTTTTTTGCTTACAATCGGTCTTTCAATTCGAACAAGTCCACAGAAAGGAATCAAAGTTTGGATCGTTTTTCGACTTCAGGTGCAGCTGTTCATCACTCTGTCTTTTAAGAATAGCTCCCGTATCCGCACACCCTCGCTCGTTCGGTAAATGATTCTCTGCGCCAAGTAAGGTCGCTCTGGGCCAGTTCGAATTTCTCTGTCTTGACCCTCGGATGGTCGAATCTCCCTCGTCTTTTTCGTGCACATCTCTGAAAAAAAAAAAAATTTTTTTTTAAGTTGGTGGTATTTCTACGCACGGATGGAAGGCAAGCGGGAGAGGCGGGTGCAGGTGCCGGCGGGCGGCGGCAGGGGCGCGGCGGGCTGGAGGCGGCGGCTGCGCGCGCCCGGGGCGGAGGCACGGAGGCTCTTTCCGGCGCCGGGGGCAGCGGGGACGCAGGCCCTGGGCGGCGTCGGTTCGGCGCACGTGGCGCTCGGCGCTGCGCAGCCGGAACGCGGAGGGTGGGGTGTCCGCGGGTAATTGCGGTTTCCCCCTGGAGCCCTACGAGCTGCGCCCAGCCGGGAGGGCAGGACGCCGGGGCCGGCGGGCGGCGCGGGTAACGTTCGCTGCCCCGGGGCTCGGCAGGCGGTGTCCGTGTGGAGTCCCGCCGAGCACGCCCGGCGGCCGAGGGATATCCAGAGGCGCCAAGGCGCGGGGCGGAGAGTAGGCGCCGAAACATCTCGGATCAGCTGGAGGCCGGCGGGAGGGCCGGGGCGGCTGGCTAGGCAGCAAGGCCCCTCGGTGGAGGCCCTGCACCCGGCGGCCCGCCCCTCCGGACCTGCAGGTTTCCGAGGGGAGCCGCAGCCTCAGCGGCGGGGCGCGGGGGCTGTCGCGCTTAGGGCTGGGAGAGACGGGAAGGCACGGGTCTAGGTGACTTTGGGGCGGGGGTTGGTGGGGGCCTGGCCTGGGCGCCTCGTCGGGTGGCGGAGGTGGGCTGCCACCAAATGGTCTGCAGCCCCGACCCTGCCACCTCCTCGGCCACGGGACTAAACCCACGGAGACTGGCAGGGAAAGGCGAACGGAGATTTGTTCGGAGCCGCAGGGCTTGGATCGGAGAGCAAGACCCCAGGGCGAGGATGGCCGCGCGGGCTGGAAGCCCTGAAACCGGACGGCTTTAGTGGAGCCACCCAGACAGTGGGGGCATGGTTGTGAATAAATACGAAATCGGGCTCAGGGGGGACGAAACACCAAAGAAGGCGCAACGTTCCGGGTTCCCCCCCGCCTCCTTCTCCTCACTCCGTTTCCCCCGAAACCCTTTAGACCCGAGAGGTTTGCGGAAACTCGGCTGCCCGGCGCCTCCGGTTTGCACGCACTCCGAGCTCCCACGCAGCATCCCGTCCTAGGGAAGCGCCGCTCAATCCTGACCCCAGCTTGGGAACCGATCTGAGCTTGACTTCTGCCTCTGCTCCGCCCGCAGTCTCGGGACCGCACACCGCGGCCCGCAGGCTAGGACGTCTCCTGCATCGCGCTGGGGTGGGGACCAGGACTATGTATTGCGCAGGATTGAACGGGGGTGTGGGGGTAAGCAGCGGCGAAGATCCCGGCTCCCGGGTGTCGCCAACGGGTCAGGCCCTGAGTGCATCCTTCGCGCCCCCGCTCTGCGGTGGAAGAGCGAGGCCTCCCGGGCCACCCAGGATCGCGGTTTCCCGAGCAAGGTCGGGCATATGGGCCCTTGAACGGCTTTTCCGAGGGTGGGTTGTCCTCTAGCCACTTTAGGGAAGAAGCAATGAGGCCAAGGAAATAACGGGCTAAGGGGCACACACAATCCCAGCGATGCCCTTAAACTCGGGGGCTCCATTCCCTTCGCGGTTGTTTGCGGGGCACACCCTTCCTCCGGCCACATTCCCAGCAGCGCACACGGCTGCCGTGTGCACCGGCCTGTGCGGGGTGGAGAGGCGGCCATCCTTGAGTCTCTTGCCTGTCACATCTGCACTTATTTAAAGCTCGGCTGGTGGTCCTAGCTCTTTGGAATGCCAATTGCGGGCCTGGCCGCCTACGACATTTGCATTGATTAGCAGGCCTGTCTTGCGGGAGGCCGAAGGCAGGCGGGGGGAGGGGCATTTGGGGAGACATGATGTTCACAATAGTCTTCTTGATCTCGTTCCGAGAGACAACTTAAAGCCCAGCGATTCCCACCAACCTGATAGCTGAGTGTGTCAGGGAACAGAGAACTGAACTTCCAGACTGTTCGACTTGTATGGAAACTGGCCATTGCCATTTAGGATATAGGTTATGGCCCGCGGGCACACACAATGGTAAATCTCTGAAGGCTCCAACCACTGAATCAGGCAGAGAGGGTGGGCAAGTGCTGTGACCCCACTTCACTCCAGACCCTGCAAGTGTGGCAGTGTCTGAAATTTGTAGTTTACTCAATGCACAACTCTCAAGAAATGTTTGTTGGTGCAAGTCCATAGAGATTGACCTGCCTCACTTAAAATACTGTACACAAGCTTTTAAAAGGCACAGGCAACCTTGCCCGGGAGTCCACACCCTAAGGGTAAGAGGCCTGGGGCAAATTCGTTGGTGAAAAACAAGACCTGTTGCAACTTACTGTGACTCACAGGCACAGGGTCAGAGAGAAGCAGTTTTTATTCTATAAACCTGGGAGAGTTCAGTCTGATTTTGCATTTGCCTCTGGACTTGGTATAATTACGGGTGAAAATAAGGCCCCTCTGTATTTCTATTCCCCTTGCTTTCTGTGAAGCTCTACCCCAGAGGAAAGTTGTTTTAGTAATCTGGAAATGAGAAACCATGTGCTGAGTCAGCAAAGACCCTGCACCAAGCCAGTTCAGTAACACTGCTATGTTACACACTCTCTAGGCCTTGTGGAGATAATGAAAAATATATTGGAATTTTCATGGCATAGAAATGCCCACAAAGTCTGTTGGCATTTGAGAGCTAGATTAAATGCTGTGTCTTCTAATATAAGAAATCTGTTCTGATCATGTTTTTTTTAACAAGCATGAGACCCAACTCCATTGAATATAAGAGGACAAGACAAATGCAATTCTCCAAACAACCCAGTATATATATATATATATATATATATATATATTTTTTTTTTTTCAAACAGTTTTGTTGCAGAATGTTTAAACATTCCTTTCTGCTTATGTTCTTGTGACAGATGTTCAAGGTGGCTCCAGTGGATACAATCTGATTTTTCATTTTGAATCATGAAAAGCATTTCTCAAAAAAGCATCTTTAAATGATTCAAGTTTCCTTGCAAATCCTGTTGGAACCTTGGAAAAGGCAGGAACCTATCGGTCCTACTTTCACCTTTGAGTGCAAGGAATAAATGTTTTCACAGAGAGTTGCTCGGAAGGAAACTCACTTCTTAAGCTGCTAAGCAACTAGTTTGGAGAATTATTTCTTATCTTTTAACTGCAGAAGTCTTACCCAAATTTGCAAAACCGGAGCATTTCAACTTTGGAACAACATTGCAGATCATTGTATTTTTAGTGACAGTATTTCTGGGAATATTTCTTCATAAGTCTTTTAATCGTATAGTTGCAAAATATGTGGCTTTTTTCTTAAACTAGCATATTGCATAAAACAGCCAAAAGTTGGCTTTTTTCATTCATCTTTTCTATCTCAAAACCTAAATGAAATTAGTACAACTTTTATGCTTGTACTATTTAAATTCTTAAAGACATAGCTGAGTTTTTAAGGTTGTTTTGGCATAATGCAAAAACATCTGGATGTGAAATGAAAAATTTAGTCTGTCACCCAGGTTCCAGATGTTTGGTACTATGTAGACAAAACATCAGGATGAGTGACTGAAATTTTTCTCTCCAAGCCAGATGGTTTAGTGCCTGGTGCTTCTATAAGGAAGCATATTTTCCTTTCTCTAAACATCACATCCTACTGTATCTCACGTTAAGGCATGATTTACGCTCTTTCATCGACAAAATGCTGGGCCGTTTGGAGTGCAGCAAAGCGATCTGTAAATGAAACTCTAAAATGGCAACCCACTCCAGTACTCTTGCCTAGAAAATTCCATGGATGGAGAAGCCTGGTGGGCTACAGTCCCTGGGGTCACAAAGAGTCAGACACGACTGAGCGACTTCGCTACAGGAGTCCAAGTACAAGTGTTCCTGTGTACTTAGAAGGGAGTGGTGGTGGAGAAGCCAGAAACGGGGAGGTAGGAAAGAGAGAGCCTTGTTCAATAGGGAATGACTTGACTAAAAGGACATAGCCTTCTGAGACTCCATTTGTGGCATTCTATCATCTTACTGGGGCTAAAGGTAGCATTTAGCACTAGCCTAGACAGGCCTGCCTTTTGCCTGAGGTGCACTTGAAGTGTGAAATACCCTTGTGCCCTCTGAAGCCCTCTTTCCCCTTTATTCATTCTTGAAACATTATAAAACAAGTAAATGTAACATAACCTTAAAACATGGTTACTTGTGAGCATTACACAGGTAGGCAAATTCTGTGTTTGAAAAGTAAGAAAGCAATATGGTGAATATTTTAATTGGTCAAAAAATATATTGCCAATGAATAGATTTCTCTTCATGTGAAGTGTCTTCACGTATCTACTTGGAGATGAAGAGAAAGTAACATTTCTTCCTTCCTGAAAGTTACAGAGATTTAAAGTCATGAGCAGAGTCTGAGCTTTTCCAAGTGTCTTTGGCTTAGCCATGTTGAGAAAGAAGGACAGATATGAGAGGCCTTCCACTAGAATCAGGAGATGAAATCAACCCAGAATGAATTCCATTCTACTTATTAACCTCACACGCTTACTGGGTTATAGAAGAGTTTAGACAATGAATGGCACTGAATGTTAAAACATCATAAAATTTGACCACATAACAATTGCTGCAAGAAAAACATACCATTTTGAATAGACCTTATAACTCAGAATCTGACACTCAGATAATAAGACCCACAATTTCAATACTGGCCCCAAATCAATCTTTAAAAATAGTTTACAGGGATCTAGTAGAGTTTCAGGGGTACAAATATTGAGTCATCAAGAGCCTCAAAAGTCAAAAAGGAATCTTTAACACTATATAAAACAGAATCACAGTTATTTTTCTTGATCGCTATAATTGGGATATTTTCGTGACCTTTTTTGTGATGCATTTATTAGAATAATAAAATGAAAGAGCTGGAAGGAACTTAGAGCTCATCCAGGCCTCTTCTCTCCTTTTACGGATGAGTAAATTGGGGAGCAAAAACATTAAAGGACCTACCCAAGGTCACACATTGATTAGTGGTAAAGTCAGAACTGGAATTGCTGAGTTCCTGTGGTGACTCACAGAGTCCGAAGCTCATTCCACAGCAGCTTGCCTTCAGAACCCACCACTCAGAGTCACGGATTTCTGAGTAGTGTTCAAGAAACCGACACCCATCACTACAAGCTGGAGACAGCTCAAAACCATTCAGTCATGTTACACATCTAAGAACTATAAAAACAAAGCCAGCATGAAGGCAGAGTTCCCCATTTGTCTCCATAGTAAGAGGGACTATTGCAAAACAGAGCTAATAAAACTTGGGCACGTCAACAATTTGGCTAGTGGGCCTGATAACAACAAATGACAGCTGAGCTTTTTATAGAGAACTTGAAGCACCTTGGAAGAATGCCATGCACACAAACTGCTACAGTCTCTATTTTGAAAATAACATATTCAAACATTTAAAATAAGTGACTTTGATGGGGAGGAGGAGGTGACTGTAGCCATGTCAACCCCATTCTTTACAGAAGAAGACAAAGTGTCCCACAAAGTGTCCAGTGGCTTGTATGATGAAATGGAAGATTAGGATGCATTGGGTAGGTGGAAGGGAAGGACAGGGGTGGGAGAATCAAAGAGAAATAGGCTAGCATGATGTATATGTCCCCAGTCTTGAAGACCTAGGACCTCTCTAGCTCTTCATGGATGGCATGAGCCAAGGAATTGGTCTCATACCTGATATTATCAGGACTCATACCTGATGTTATCTTCTGTTTTATGTTTTATTCAACATCAAAATGAGAACTCAGAAGCATTACTTCTAATGAAAGCCAGACAACTCTTCATCATGAGCATTTTGGTCCAAGAAATGCAAGTAAGGACAGAGATTAGGAGAAATAGAAATGGGTGAAGTGAGTGAAATCAAGATTCAGTATTTGGAGCTGTGAGAGAAGAGTTATGTCTTCATTGGCCTGGAGAGAAAGGAGATCCTGTTAAGGTCTTCTCTTCAAGCTAATTCAAGGTCAGTGCCTTCTGAGATGCAGGATCTGGCCAGAATTTGAACTAGGGGATGAGGGAGGTAGTGATGCTGGGAAATGAGGTCTGACAACCTATATTCTTTCTTTGAAATGCTTAGGGGAGCAACTATACCAGCCAAAGTTAAATCAAATAAAACGAGCATGCCCGCTTACCTCTTTAATTTACTCTCCCAAACAGATCATCATTTGGGCTATTCCCCTGAAGTCAAGCATGAAATCTATTTAGCTGGAGAGCTACCCATTTCCTCTGACCTGCAGAAGAGATGCCCTGTTCTTTCAGAATCGCTGGAATGCCAGAATCTGAAGAAAACTGGAGCCACATGCCTGGGCCCCTTGAGATCCTCCCATCCCTACTCCATGCCAAAGGAACATGCTGACAGAAATGCAGCGGACTTGCAGTGCTTGACCCAGAAGCACAGCTGCCGATTCATCGGCAGAGGTCATTGTGTGACTTTAAGTTGCTATGGATTTAAGAGCGTCTCTTATCAACTGGGGTATTTAAATCTCTTTTGTCCCTGGGACCTTTTGGGCAGTTTTGTAAAAACCTATAGGCTCCTCAGAAAAGATGTTCTTAAATGCCCAAATGATATTGAAATCAAGTTATCAGAATATTTTAAAGAAACAAATTTATGAAGTAGTTATTATATTTTGCTTTCTTATTTAACCCAATAAATGAAAAATCTCGTGATGGGTCTAATAAATTATATAATATTGAAATAGGGAATAAGTGTGAATAATAGTTCAAACTTATCAACAATTATAATGTGATATGAAGGATCTGTGATTTTTATTGCTGACCAAGTCACAGGGACAGCCAATGCTGTAGTTTATTGCCTATGTGCATAATGAAAAATGCTAGTTTGTAGAAATGAAGATGTAATTTTTTTCACATCCAAGTTTATTAACTTCTGCTTTTATTTGATTGCATTTCCTATCACTCCCCTTCCAAGTGAAGGGCCCTGTGAAGGAGAAAGAGGAATGGTTCTGATAGTACAGTACTTTGGACATATACAGTAGTTATAGCCATTTGAATCTATTTTGATTGGATTATGCTGGGCCCAGCTTTGGAGTTTAAACACTGAGCCTGTGATATTAGACTTGGTCCTGAGGTGAAAAGTAACTTTATATTCTAATCCAGTAGAATGGAGATCTTTTTTTTTTTTTTAATTTTTATTTTTACTTTATTTTACTTTACAATACTGTATTGGTTTTGCCATACATTGACATGAATCCACCACAGGGGAGACGTGTTCCCTTCCCAAACAGTCACAGAGGGGAGTGTCAGAGATCACCTGTCAAAGTGGGGTGGGGAGGGAAGGCATAACAAGAGCCAGGAAGGATTTGATAAGGAAGGCGAGTCACCTCTGCTTGGGGAATGAGCCTAGGGTGAGGCTCAGGCTAGAATGTGAAAGGCAGAGGGACTCAGGGAAGGATTGTTGGATGCTGATGGCAGGCAGGGAGTCTCCCAGGAGGATGACAGTTCCAGCCTCTAAGATTTGTGGCCACATAGGAGACAAGTCCAGGCACGAGTCAGAAATGCTATAGCCTCCACCTAGGGACTCTGTAGCAAGTCAGGAGAGCAGAAGGGATGGTTCTACAGGTCAGGACAGGGCAGCCTGCAGCCTAGGAACCAAGAGCACAGAGTCCCGAAGCAGAGGGTCTTCCTGAAGTTAAGGAAAGAGATTGATATCATGAACGCCACTCAAGAACTCCATTCATCAAAAGACATCATTAAGAGAAGGAAAAGGCAGACCACAGACTGTGAGAAAAATATTCACAATGTGTATATCTGCAAAAGGATTCATATCTGAGAATATGTAAAGAATTCTTTTGAATCAATAAAAATACAAACCAAAGTTTATGAATGAACAAAAGACTCAATAGGCACTTCATTAAAGAGGATATCCAAATGGCCAACAAGCATATGATAAGGTGCTCAAGGTTATTTAGTCATCAGGAAGAAGCAAATTAAAACTTCAGTGAGACACACACATTACAGAAGGGCCCAAATTTAAAAACAAAACATTGACAATATCAAGCACTAGAGAGGATGTGGAGTGACTAAAATTCTTACACTGTAGGTGGGAACTGGTAAAAAGTGGTACGACCACTTTAGAGAACTGGCAATAGCTACTGAAACAAAGTATCAGTTCATACCCTAAGGCCCAGCAATTCCTAGGTAGAGGCCCAAGACTGCATTTGCTCAGCAATTGATGTACAAGAATCTAGCTTTACATATTTTCCATGTTTAGAAATATTAGATAAAGTTATATAGATATATATAACATTATTCATTATAGCACTAATGTGGACACAGCCCAAATGGCAGTCTGTTCATGCAATGGAATATCATATAGCAATGAAAAAGATGAAACTCTTGTGATCCACAAAGTGGATAAATCTCACAGACATAACGTACAGTGAAAGAAGCCAGACACCAAAAGTACAAACCATGTGATTCCATTTACATGAAGGAAAAGCACCGGCAAAACACATCTATGGCGCTAGAGGTTGGGATAGAATTTACTTTTGCACGGGGTATTGATCGGGAGGGGGCACAAGGGCACCTTCTGTGGTGCTGAATTATAAATATTATTGACTTTCTGAAGAGTGATTTGGAAATGCAGTCAAGTAAAAGCAGCTGGCTATGCTGTGGATCCAGTCCCTGACTGTGGTTTTATGTTACAAGAAGATTTCAGCATGAAGAGAGTGCAGAGGCAAGTGACAGACTGGCACAAGATTTTTACAGTAGATACGTCTGACAAAAGGCTTGTATACAGTTAGAAATGTACAGAAGATGCAGTCTAGAAAAAAAATAACTGAATGGCCAAGAAGTATAAGGAAAGGTTTTTCTTCAGGGAAATCCAAATTAAAACCACAATTATATACATCCACCCAAATGACTGAAATTAAAAAGACTGACAACAACCGAGATGGATGGTATCTTGAGCAATAGAAGTCTCCTACACTGCTGATGGAAGTGCAAAATGGGATAGCCACTTTGCAAACTGGCTGTATCTACTAATGCTTAATGTGCCCAGCAAGTTAGGGCTCTGTGTGTCTGGTTTAGGAACCAAGTTAAATAAGAACAGGGGAAGCACCAGAGATTTTGGCTAATGAAGTCCACCAGGCTTAGAAAACCCCATACCAAATGTCTGGGTTTTCCTTTGATTCTAGCAAAGTTCCTTATGCAAAATCCCAGCATTGTATAGGTTTAAATAAAGGGGAAGAGGAAGCGTCCATGCTTAGTTCACAACAGTAATAGAGGTGATAGGTCAGGTCTGCTAGGACAAATGGCTAAACCAGTCAGAAAACCTGGAGAGAGCCCTAGAAAACTTTGAAGTGAGTGGGCAAGTCAGGATGGCTACAGGGTTCTCTCCAAGGGTGCCAAGTGAAAAGACCAAGAAAGCCACTCACCTCTTCCCACTGCTGTCCAGGAGATGGCCCTCTCCCTTCTTAGAACTCTTGCCACCGATGGCTGGCATGGACCACACACTTGTGGTGTCCTAAGCAGAGGTGTTTCTGCAGCCCTTCTGTATTTGACAAGCCAGCGCTGCAGGAAGTGAAATGAGAGATCACATTCACTGTGAAAATCTAGCTTGGACGGAAGGACAAAGGGGATGGAGGAGGGATGTGGGGGAAGGGGAGCAAAGTGGCCAAAGCAGCAAGGAAGGCCAGAGCCAACGGAAGCCTGAGGCCCAGTCTTCCGGCTATCCTCACGTGAGTCCATCCATCAGCACACACTTCTGGTCACACATCAATGCTTCCCATGAAAATTGGTGCCGGGACGGATGGGCTCCAGGGTGACTCATAACAAACAGCAAATGGCAGAAGGATGGCTGGGGATTTGACATCTGTTCTTCAGCCCGTCGTTAAAACTCCTTTCCCCTAAACACTGAGGATGGTAGTTATAAGTACCAGCCTTTGCATGTCACTGTCAGAGTATTTTTTTCCTAGTCTGAGAATTTTTCTCAGGAGATGTAACCAATAAAACAACAGCCACCCCAAACTTCCCGGGTCACATGTCCAAGTTCCAAGTTATGATTAAATCCTTGAGCAAAATATAAAATGGAAGATCTAGCCCTCTGGCAAATGAAATAGTTGTTTGTTTTTTTTTTTTAAAGTAGTATTAAACTTCAACCTTATTCACATTTATTCTGTTCATTTGGCTCTGAGCTTTGGGAGGCTCACTTTTTTCCAACCTCATGTTCATTGTGGTCACCATCTACTGACGTGTATTTGGTGCCTACGATGTGTAAATGCTGCATTTCTCATAGAAGAGGTTTGTTTTTTTTTTTTTTTCATAAAAGTTATCAGTAGAATGGCATGAGGTTGCTAAATCCAAGGAAGGAATTCAAGTCGCTCAGTCGTGTCTGACTCTTTGCAACCCCATGGCCTATACAGTTCATGGAATTCTCCAGGCCAGAATATTGGAGTGGGTAGCCTTTCCCTTCTCCAGGGAATCTTCCTAACCCAGGGATCAAACCCAGGTCTCCCTCATTGCAGGTGGATTCTTTACCAGCTGAGCTACCAGGGAAGCCCAAGAACAGTGGAGTGGGTAGCCTATCCTTTCAGCAGATCTTCCCTACCTAGGAATTGAACCAGGGTCTCCTGCATTGCGGGCGGATTCTTTACCAGCTGACAAGCCCTGATACTAAATTTGCATTCTTCCCATTCTTCTGTCCATAGGGATTTCACAGGCAAGAATGGTGGAATGGGTTGCCATTTCCTTCTCCAGGGGATCTACCTGACACAGGGATTGAACCCACGTCTCCTGCTTGCCAGGCAGATTCTTTACCTCTGAGCCATGGAGCCTGGTAACTAAATCCTAAGATACCATTTATTAATTCACTCATTCATTCATCCATTCAAAGAAGCTTTATTGAGCCTCTGCCATGTGCCAGGCACCAAGTAGATGCTGATGACACCAGCGAGAGCCTCAGGATAGAAATAGCCTCTGCCTGCCCCCTGGATGTTTATAGTCCAGTGAAGGAGAAAGATTTTCATTTTTAAAAACCATGCCTTTCTGCACGTTTCACCCTTTCCCTAACCCTCAACTACCTGAAATAGATAGTTGTCAATCTTAGGACAATCAGGAATACATAGTGGGAAATATACTTGCTACTTGAGAGGGCTACAGACTGGGGGAGAAATAAGCAAATTGGTCCAGGGGACCGATGGTCGCATCATACCGATTGTACAGGGTTGGGATGAATGGAGGGCAGCTGTGGCATCCTTCAAACTCTGAGATGTGATCTGGCAGGAAGAACCACAGGTGTGTTGTTATTGTCCTTATCTGGCTGTGTGAAGCCTACGAGGTCAAGAATCCCCAACACTGAGTGCAGAGATTAGGTGGAAACTGAGAGGAGAGGTGAGGCCTCAGGACAGGCGGACCCTGACTGAGATCAAAGGGAACATCATTCTAGGTCTATCTCACCTTGACTCTGAGTGGATCTCCACTGACAAACAAGAATGGTGAGATTTCAGCTAGTACTGCTCCCCACCCAGGAAAGAGGAAAGATGATGGATTACACGCTGCCATCCAATTTATGGGGTTTCCCTGGTAGCTCAGCTGTTAGATAATCTGCCTACAGTGCAGGAGACCAGGGTTCAATCCCTGGGTTGGACACAACTGAGCGACTAACACACATCTGGTTTACGAAGCTCCTTCACGTATGTGGGTGCACTTATTTCTGTTAACAGCCTTTAGAACTGGGAAGGCTGGCCCTGTCACAGGTGAGACAAGGGAGACTTTCTGTAGGTAAAACACTCTGCCCCGAACCACTCGATCAATTTGTGGAAGAGCAGGGATTTGAACCCATTCCCTCTGACTGTTATTCCTTCCACAGGCATAAATATTATTTTACCTTGCAGAGTTGAGAGCATGGATGAACCTCCCCTCCTCCACCCCATAAAAGGAGCCCCAAACCTCCCAAGGTGAAGGTCTGCTCCTGAGCTTGGCAGATAGCATTGAAGACTCTGCCAAGAAGGTATCTTGTATTTGCTGGACACTTCTTGGGAGGGCCTTGTCTCCCTGTGTGCTGAAGAGAAACAAATGTCATTCACAGGTTCTTAGCCTCCAACATTAAGTCCGCTCTGCGAGTCTCTTCCATAGACAGATTGAGAAAGAGACATTCCTGCTGGCCTACCTGGCCAGCTCCATGCACATGGGAGACACACATCTGTCCCCATCATATGATTCTAGAGCAGTGCTCAGTACATTTCCTGGAAAGGGCTGGGTAGTATATGTTTTAGGCTTTGCGGGCCACTTGGAAATTACTTTGGCTGCTCCGGCAGCACCCATGGACAATGTGTGAATAAACAGGTATGCTCCAGGAGAACTTTTGGACTCTGAAAGGTGAATGTTATAGAATGTTCCCATGTCACAAAATATGCTCTTCTATTAACTTTTTTTGCAACCCTTTAAAAAGGTACACACCATTCTTAGCTTGTGAACCGCATAAACCGGCTGGTGGGCCATCAAAGGGCTGTAACTTGCCAAGCTCTGTTCCAGAGGATCGAAGAGGCTTGTCAGTCATAAACATTGCCCCCACATGAACTGCGTATTCCATCGGTTCTTTGTTTCTTTGGGGGATAAACTATACCTCTATAGATTCTTCTTTATAGAGGCAGGTTTCCTGAGAGGAGGGGCATATTAAATTCCTAACAACTTCATATAACCAATTAATAAGATGAGTTAGGATGTCAGTACCATGAAGGCAAGGAGTTTTTCATCTGTTTTGTTCACTGCTCAGTTCATTAAGAGCTTATGACAATGAACTCAGTTTTAGAGATGCTCTGAACAAATTCTGGTTGAGTGGGTGAATTTCTCCTCTGATCTGAAAGACCACCAGAAGGGGCAGCTGGGAGTGCACAGTGAGGGCAACAGGTGCCAGGGGAGATGGGTAGAAGTGATGAAGATAAAGCTTAAAAGTTAATGATGTTCCTGGGCCCCCAGTCTGGGAGATGCTCAAGTCTGCTGATGCTCCAGGAAGCCCATGGGCTTGGAAGAGGTGGGGCATGGGGTGTGCCAGAGCCCACAGAGCCTGGGAAGGGTGTCAGGAAAGTACCAGTGGCTATGCTGGCACTGCCTGGAGAAATGGCACCGGGGCCTGATGGCTCACAAACTATTTCAATGGAGTGGTGTGGTCCCTGCCAAGGAAAACGTAAGAACTTGACAGATCTGACAATTCCCTGGAATATTAAAGTCAAAAGGGGTTTTTGGAAGATGGGGTGCATCTGGACATACAAGATGTTAAAACCCACTTCCGCTGTAGGGATGAGCCAGGAAAAGGGAAGGCTGAAAGAGGGGAGACAGTGAAGACCCTCCCCCAGCAGCCATACATTTTCCTGGGTCACACACATCATCAAATGCTGTAGGAATAAATTAATGTGATGGCTGTATGAGTGTTACTAAAAATAACCAGTATTCCTCACTGCAACTACAATTAAAACTATCAAACTGGACATTTACTGGATGGAAAAGGTCTTGGAAATGAGCTGTACCAGTAAAGGGGCTTGATTTCTCACCCTGAGAAATCTCTCCATGTGCAGAGATGAACCATCAGCCGTCCCCTGGCTGCCCTCTTAACTGATCCGTATCTCTTGCTTATGGCCTCCTACATCTGATATGGTGACTTCCAAACTTGGTAAGTCTGGACCAAATCAGCCGCTTTATCTCTGGTTAGATGAGTCAAGCTGGGGCTGTGTGAGACCTTCCAGATGTTGGTACAGGGGGTAGGGTTCCCTAACACCTGGGCTGGGAGCCCCAGGATTGGGAGGCACCAGTAGGACAAACTCAGTTCCCCATTGGAGGCCAGAGTCTGTACCTGCAACAAGGAAGGTCAATACTTGGGGCCAACACGAAAATCACAAAACATTAAGGAGGGCTCATGATGAGTTGTGCAGACACAGGCTGCATCTCTGCATGCTCAGTTGCTCAGTTGTATCCAATCCTTTTGACCCCATGGACTGAAACCCACCAGGCTTTTCTGTCCATGTGATTTCCTAGGCAAGAAATACTGGAATGGGTTGTTATTTCCTTTCTCCAGGGGACCTTCCTGACCCAGGGATTGAACCTGCATCTTTTGCATCCCCTGCATTGGCAGATGGGTTCTTTTACCACTGCGCCACCTGGG
Source organism: Ovis canadensis (assembly GCF_042477335.2). Taxonomy (NCBI): domain Eukaryota; kingdom Metazoa; phylum Chordata; class Mammalia; order Artiodactyla; family Bovidae; genus Ovis; species Ovis canadensis. The sequence continues at coordinate 79,330,604 of NC_091247.1, read as the reverse complement.
GAGCCCACAGGCTGCAGGTCTCTTCCTTAATGCACCCAAGGTGGCATAGCATAGGAAGTAAGAGTTCAGCAGACCTAGATTGTATTCTCAGCCTTCGTCTCACTTAACTTTCTGACTTGGGGTAAGTTACTTTACCTTATAGTAGCTTGCTTTCAGCAGCTGTAAAGTGAGTAATATCTACCTCATTGCCTGGTGTGAGGGTTGATTGAAATGACATGTTTGATGCTACTAGGATAGTGCCTGACACGTAGGTGATGTGTGGTACACAGCATTTTCTGTTATTTTTGAATTGCTGTTTGATGACACCATTTTCATTTGCTGTTATTCAGCAAGGTTTCCCCTCCCCATTGCCTCCAGCCTCTATGAAGAGAAAGGAACCTCTCCATGTCTCCTGACATGTCACCACCAGCTTCTCCAACTTGCTTGCCCAAGTCTCCCAGTAGAAAGGAAGGCGGGCAGGTTTCCAGCTGGGTATGGCTCAAAGTGGCCCTCCATTTTTGTGAAGTTCCTTTCACGTCTCAGCTTTGACTTAAACATTTCGGCCAATTTTATATTTTACTTCATGAAATGTTTTCATAGACTGTCTTATACATTTGTTCCCACATTATCTCGCAGTAATGCTGAGGTTCCGAGAAGACAAGCGATCAACCTTGAACATATGGAGAATCTCAAGCCAACATGATTTCTGCCTCTGAGCATGTTACCAGATCAAGAGAGGGAGGCCCAGGTCAGACCATCAGGGATGACTTCATGAAGAGGCTTTCATGGAGACTGGAGCTGGCCAAGCAAGACTTGGACATGAGGAAAGAGGGAAGAAGGTAAATGAGCAAGGTCTGGAGAATACAAATGAAACTCTCAAAGAACCACAAAGAAACTTTGTTCCCCAAACTGGGGACCAGGGTTCTTTCTTAAATGAAAGTCACTAATCTTTGTGTCTTGTTCCAGTAAAACCTGACCCCACAGGAGCCAGATCAGCGGTCTCAAGGCCATCAGTCACCTTCAGCAGCCACGCGGTCTCTTCTCACTCTCCTCCCTCGCTCCCTACACATTTGCCATCTGGACGGGAGGCCCCGTGCAATCATGGCTGGCGCCAGGCTTTGCTCACATGCCTCCCTCAGGACTTACGGTCATTAAGAAAGTTCTCATAATGAGCACTTTGGCCTCAAAGCACCCAGCCTTCCCTGCCCCTCTCATAGCCAGCCTGCAGGTTCTGCCCCCCACCCCCCCATCCCAGGCCGGCACCTTCTCATGGTGGGAATTGTCCTGGATTCCCTCCCTCTCTCCCCTCCTTTCTCTGGACAGCTTCCTTCCTGGAAGTGTTAATAAGGGCTGAAGGCCAAGGGGAGGGTGAATCATGAAGTTCAATCAGTTCTGCTACATAAAGCATGAGCTGCCCCAGCACGCTGACCTAACTTGCTTTTTATCATCAGAACACTCCCATTTTTCTCCTCTGATGCCAGCTGGTTTCCTCCAGGTTCAAGCAGAGGCATCATGGAAGCAGATCAAGGTACATTCAATGGGGGGATTGAACAGTGCCCCCTCCCACTGGCACATTTGCCACCTTGGAAGAAGGTCCAAAGAAGGCTAATACAGGATGGTGCCCCTTGGAGCTGACCAGGTCCTAAGAACTACTTCATGAAGTTTGTTCTGCATCTTGAAATGACAGTTTGTGCCCCTGGGGCCTGGCTGTAAGGAAGATGAGGTGAGTGGACCTCTTTTTCCTCATCCAAAGCAGGTAGCTGGGTCTCTGCAGATAAGCTCTGTCTCTTTACTTGTTGAGTATATCACAGGTATCAGTGAATAACTGGATGAAAGATTCATTGGTTTCCAGCCCTCAAGTTTAGACATCTAGTCCTTTCCACACAGAAACCAATGTGGGGAATATCAGCATAGGAGGGCTCTTTAATCTGGGGAGACAGAGGTTGCTGTAAGGCAGCAACAGTGGTATAAGGGACTCGGCAGAAAGAGGAAATCTGGAGAACAAGCTTAGGTTTTTTAATACAGATATGATTCCAACTCCGCTCCTCAGCTGTAAAACAGGTATGATGCTGCGTAAGTAACTGGTTTGCATGAGTGCTAAGTTGCTTCCATCGTGTCTGACTCTTTACGACCCTATGGACTGTAGCTCACTAGACTCCTCTGTCCATGAGATTTTCCAGGCAAGAATACTGCAGAGGGTTGCCATGCCCTCCTCCAGGGGATCTTTACAACCCAGGGATTGAACCAGCATCTCTCATGTCTCCTGCATTGGCAGGCAGGTTTTTTACCACTAGTGCTGCCTGGGAAGCCCCCAGTAACCAGTAGGCTGTGAAACAATTTAGCCAAAATGGACACTTGGCAAAGGGTTTAATACATCATACATTCCAACCATGATCATTTACTTCTTTGGTCATCAAATTCAAGATGGCAAGGTGGATCCTTTGGAAGAGAAAGACATGTACACTTTAGACAGTGGAAGTCAGCTTCTGAAATTCCTTCTTTCTAGGTGTGGCTCCGATGGAAAATACAGAGAGTGCACTGGAGAACTGGGACATATCATGAACACTGGATGCTCTGCCTTTCGAGGCTATGAAGGAGCCTCCTGATGGTCCCCACATCAAACCATGCCTGGGTGTTTCAGCAGTCATGAGATTCTAGGTCAGACAGAACCTGGGTACTGATACTGGGAGGTCTTTCTTGGGATCTGACTTTGTCTCCCTCCAGCCTGCTAATGTGACAGTGCCCAAGCTTAAAGTCAACAGGTGGCCAAGAGTGGCTTCAAAAGTCTCATTACAGCTTTGGGAGGGGACTTGGAGATGCCTGAAAGATAGAGAGCAGAGCAGACCCCATAGAGTCACTGCACTTTGTCAGGTAGTCATGATAGATGGCACCAAAGTGCCTTGTGTCCCCTCCTCTGGACGTGTCCCCTGCTTGTGGCCTTCTGACCCTGGACAGCAAGCCTCAGCTCTTCCAATGCTTTCTCCACTCTGGTCAAGGCTAGATGCTTCCCCGACAGAAGCAGGATCCTCCTTCCACATGGGGGTGATGACCTGGCCACAGCTCCAACAGGCTTTGTGTTCCCAGACTGACCTCGATAGAATTTGTTCAGTATCTGTTTAGCTTAGACAACCCCACTGAACATCAGGAACAAGTCAGAAGACCAATGATGTTTCTGCAAAACAGGTTTGCCTGTTTGTTTTTGTTTTACTGTTTCAACAAGAGGAAAAGAACTACAGAATTTTGTAGATCAAACCTTGTTTTTTTGTGAAGTTTCTTTTATTTAGATCATACCTTTTTTCCCAGGAAGCTAGTAAATAAACAGAATGTGTCCCAGAGGTAAGTGTGGAGGATCAAGACATAAAAAGCTCAGTGGTCTGCTTGGATCACACAGCACAGGTGAGCCAAGGGGAAGGAGAGGCTGCACTGAATTTAGTTTTCCAAACCTCTGGTTTACAATTCTCTCTGGCAGTGGTATGCATTTTTGACTTAACATTTTCCAAATTTGCCCTTCAGACTGCAGCCCGAGACAAGGCTCTACCGGTCCTGGAGGTGAAGCTCACCCATGTCAACCAAAAGGCTTCCTGCTGTCAAATTCTCCCTGGTTGGCCCCTAAAGCCCTTGCTTCTGGCTTCCCACCGCAGCTGGGGTGCTATCCTTAGCCAGAGCGTCCCCATTGTTTGTTCTCTGCTTCTGCTCCTCCTCCGAGATGGCTGAGGATGGTCGGCCAGGCATGCTGGACCCAGCCAGGTTTCCATCTCAGGTTTCCTTCTCAGTACTGCTCATGTCCTATTGTTCAAACCATTTGACGTTCTACCCTACTCCTGCCTGCCTCCAGTTTCCAAGTTATCTCACTCTTACATCACCTCCATCCCTAGCCTCACTCTCAGCACATGGATGTATGTCATTCGCCCCTTCCTCGAGAGGCTGCCAGTACTCTCACCCCCACCCTTGCCTTTATCTCTGGCCCATCACGCCTCCTTCTTGCTGCTTTCCAAGGTCAATCCCTCCACCCCTTTCTGCTGCCCCCAGTCATGCTCTATAAGAGTCCCCTCTCAGATACCTTTTCAATCTCTCCCTCCTTACTAATTCCCCATTAAATATTGTTCAAGGGCCTGTCACCCTCCAAAAGGGCTTTCCTTTCCCATCATCACTGTGAAACCCCTTTGCCTCCACTCTTGCTGCCTCTGCTTCCCGCCACCCTTTTACTTAAGACTGTCCTCCCAGAGGTAACTAATGCTTCTCTTCTTTATTGCTGAACCCAACCAGCTCAGCATCTCCCTTTCTGGGGCCTCCTTGAAGCATCAGAAAAGTGTTCCAGCTCCTCTGAAAACTCTCCTCCCTTTTCCTCTTGGCTCAGCTCCTACTCCCCCTGCTGTCCCCTCTGGTCTGTTGCACTGGCTCCTCTCAGTGTGGAAGTTCCTCTCCTATTTAGGTCCATCTCTCCCCTCTGCTGTCCCTTGGATATTGTCTCATGAAAGACACTGCCAAGAATTCCAACTCCGCATTTCCAGTTGGAACATATGCTTTTTTTTTTTTTTCCCTCTCTCCCTCTCCCCCCCGCCCCAAATCACTTCTCTCAGAGTTCCCTGTCTCTGTCATGGCCATGAACATCTTTCCAGGCACCCTGAAAACAGCAAACTACTTGCTGGTGCCTCCCCTGTTTCCACCGTGTCCATTGGTTGACCTCTGCCCGGTCCCCAGCACCCATTCCTCTCTCCAGGAACATTCCTAGTGCCTTGCAGCCCTCCTCCCCTCTAACCTGGACTATTGAAATAGCCTCTGGTCCCAATTCTGACACATCTTCATTTGGATTTCTCTGGTGGCTCAGACGGTGAAGCAATTGCCTACAATTTGGGAGACCCGAGTTCAATCTCTGGGTCTGGAAGATCCCCTGGGGAAGGAAATGGCAACCCACTCCAGTACTCTTGCCTGGAAAATCCTGTGGACAGAGGAGCCTGGTAGGCTGCAGTCCATGGGGCCCAAAGAGTTGGACACGACTGAACGACTTCACTTTCACTTTCTGGTCCCCTTGCCTCCACTGTCTTCCCTGCTCAGCCTGCTCTCTTTAGGGCTCACAAGGTCTCTAACGAACACACAGTGGGGCCACATCACCACTGCCTCACCCACTCACCCCTGCAAGGCTCCAGCATATTTAAGAGTGCCTGTGGTTTGCAAAATAAAGCATGGCTTCTGTAGCCTGCTGATTAGGGCTCTCAATATGGCCATGGCCCCAGCTCAACTTCAATTCCATTTCCCACCACTCTTCCCACACCACCAACACTACCCGCCACACATCCCACAGATACTTACCTTATTTTCCTTTCATTTGAGACCGCTTGTCATTCTCTAGATACAACTTTTACTTTCATACCTCCATGTTATGCATTTAATCTTTCATACTTGCCCTGGAATATCATTCTCTCCTTTTGAAGTCCTACGCACCTTTTCAGCCTAGTCACCTCCATGAGGCTTTCTCTTCTTCCTCTTGGCATAGCTCACTGCTTCCTCCCCTGAAGTCATGTAGCATTTTGTTTTGTATTTCCATTACAGCACTTGGCAGGCCTAGCAACACAGCTAAGACATAGTGAGAACTTAATCTTTGCTGAATGAACAAGTGAAGGCATGAGTCAAGTGTCCCACCATTGTGCAGGGAAACAAGTATAATCACTTGAGTGATAGATGACAGCACTCTCACAGTATTTATACCTTGGGTTCACCAGAATCTCAGCTCAGACTCAGTCAAGGCCCAAGAGAGCAGCCCTCCAGCTTCACTTCCTTACTGTGTCTCCATTCTTCCATCTGGGGCATGGGCCTCTCCTCTGCCCCTTTACCCCGGGTTACCTTAAATCTCTTTAGTCACTAAGTCATATCTGACTCTTTGTGATCCATGAACTGCAGCATGCCAGGCTTCCCTGTCCTTCACCATCTCCCTGAGTTTGCTCAAACTCATGTCCATTGAGTCTGGTGCCATCCTCTGTCGCTACCTTCTCCTCTTGCCCTCAGTCTTTCCCAGCATCAGGGTCTTTTCCACTGAGTCGGTTCTTTGCATCATGTGGCCAAAGTATTAGAGATTCAGCTTCAGCATCAGTCCTTCCAAAGGATATTCAGGGTTGATTTCCTGTAGGATTGACTGGTTTGATCTTCTTGCTGTCCAAGGGACTCTCAAGAGTCTTCTCCAGCACCCAGTTTGAAAGCATCAATTCTTCGGCACTCAGCCTTCTTAAGTCTGCTGCTGCTGCTGCTAAGTCGCTTCAGTTGTGTCCAACTCTGTGCGACCACATAGACGGCAGCCCACCAGGCTCCTCTGTCCCTGGGATTCTCCAGACAAGAATACTGGAGTGGGTTGTCATTTCCTTCTCCAATGCATGAAAGTGAAAAGTGAAAGTGAAGTCGCTCAGTCGTGCCCGACTCTTCGTGACCCCATGGACTGCAGCCTACCAGGCTCCTCCGTCCATGGGATTTTCCAGGCAAGAGTAGTAGAGTGGGTTGCCATTGCCTTCTCCACTAGCAGTCGTTTAATCAAGGAACTGTTTACTTCTTCACAGGGCCACCATGAAGGTGTCTTCTGGCTATGACAACAGTCACCCCATTTCTTTGCCCTCACTCCTTCCAAGAGTTCCCCTCCTGCTATTCAGATTCTGGTAAACTTGGGTACTTTTTCTTTCACCCTCGCAGGATGGGCTTTGCTTTGCCCATCACTGACATTGTAGTGGAGATCTGAGTCTCTGTTTCCCTCCCTCCAAAACCTCTATAGTCAAGCCTCTTCTGTGAAAGGTTCACCCCCTTTTAAGGTGCGAATTGGCACATTTGGAAAAGGGCAGGGGAGTTCTGAGACGCTGAGATCCATCCTCCTGCTACTGAAATCTTTAAGCAGCCATCTCCTCTATTTTCCACCTCAGTAAACTCAGGGAGGCAGGGACCACACAGATGTCCTGAAGACAGATGTCCTAGCACGTGGCCAGAGGAAGCTAGGCTGGGGTAGGACAGCTTGTAATTCTGGCCAGCCCCAAAGGTGAGTCAGCCTCCCTACAGACAGACCCTGGCTCCTCTCGCCCAGTCTGGAGGGAAGATGCCGAACTGCACACCTTGCGGGCAGCCGCTGAGCCAAAGCCACTGCCTCCCCGACCCCCACCCCCGCATCTACGCATGCTCCACATGGCGGCGGGCCTCATGCATCCTTGCTGGCATTGGATGACCGGGCCTGGGAGGCTCCAGAGCAGCCACTGCCCTGGGAAGCCATCCCTCTAGTGGTCAGAAGAGACCCAGGCCGTCCAGGGAAGAGACAGCGCCTCACTCAGGTCCTGAGGGCACGCAGGTCCCTGCCCGGAACTGACTGTGCTGAAGCCTTCTGTCCCCACGCAGCGGGTGGAAATGGAGCCAGCCAAGGCCACCACTGCCGCCCGGTCTCCCTGCAAGAGCCAAGGTTGGAAGGCCGCCTCCCTTGCCGTGGCTTGAAGTGGTTTGCACCGACCGAGTCCAGAGATGTAATAACCGTTCTCTATTTTCTATGAGAAGATTTATTCAAAAATAAATTTAGCTAAGGGGAAAAAGTTTAAAAAAAAAAAAAAAAAAAAAGGAAAACAGAGGGACAGATTTTCTTGTTGACCGGCTGCCAGGGATTGAAACGTTGAGGCAGCCAGTCCCTTCGGAGGAGACAGCTGTAACATTTCACGGTGTAAAGTCAGCGAATTTCCACCGGCCTGCCTGCCAGAGACCGCAAAATGGTTTCAAACAACGGCTCGCTTCATGATATTTGTGTGTGTGTGTGCGTGTGTATGTGAGTGCGCATGTGTTTGAGAAAAAGGCGAGGGTGGGAGCAGGGGTGGGCAGAGAAGGAGCGAAAAAGTGTCCTCCCGCGGCCGGCCGAGTGGGCAGGGGCGCGGGAGCCGATTAATGAAAATGTTTCGCTGGCACGAGGGGTTTGATTGCCCCACTGCAAAATTGCTTGCAGATTTGAAAACAGCATGTTTCATTTCAAACTCATTCTCTTGCCATACATTAGCACTTGTCAATGTAACCATTAAGCACAGGCAGTGCAGAAATTTAATTACAAAACCATTTATTTTATTGAAAGAAAAATAAACCCAAGCTACCTCAAATGCATTAGGTAGGTTCAAAACATGTTCAGCTGATAACACCCAAGGGTAGGGAGGCTGCAGCAGGAATAAATGCGTCTTTCATGTGCGGTGGGGACTCGATATTAGAAACAGCTGCCTATAGGTCGCTCTTTATTTAAGTTCAATTATGAATTAAAAAACAACTGATTTAATGAAGGGACTTTTTATATCTGAAGTTACTCAGCTGTGGTATGCATTCTTCTCTTCCCATTTTTGCCTCCCCTTTCGGGCGTTTGAATTAAAAATGTTAATTAGGCGAACAAGACTTTTTATTGAATGGGGTCTCCCTCCTTCCCTCTCCCCACCCCCTCCCCACCCCCCACATCTCAGGCTTGTCTTTTGTTCTCTTAATGGTGGAAGAACGCGCGGTCTGTGGTATTAAAGGAAGTCACAAAAATGTGCTAAACACATCAAAAAGTCTCCAATCTGTGTCTTATTTATGTCTTCTTCCCCTCTCCCCCATGTGCGTCTTCTGGGCGGTTGGAAAGCCGGCAGCGTAAGGCTCTCTGGTGAAATAATAGATTTGGGTCAAGCCGTAGGCTGATGTCATGCTGGAGACGGCTTCTCTTAGCACTAATGAGCTGCCAATAACGCGTCTGTTTTACTATTCTGCTGGAAAGGGGAAAAACGAGTTATAACCTTAGCGGTTTGGACTGATTTGTCAATTTAAAGTGCTTTTTTTCCTCCCCCTGTCTGAGATATCTACCCACAATTTCTTACAGACATCTCCTGCAGTCCACTCAAAGGAGGAATCTGGAACGCAAAGGTTTATTTGCTTTTTTTTTTTTTTTTTAACTTTCTCTAGTGAGAATGTGAATCTAAAGTTTCAGGGAGGCATCATTTGTCCGGCAGGAAGTGGGAAGCAGGATATAGGTCCCACAGAGGGGGCTCTGGGACTGAAATTTCAGTTTGAGCTCTTGGAACCAAACTTACCCACAGTAGCGGACCTGTGACACTGAGATAGCAATGGGTTTACATGTGTCGTTGTTTTTCAGGGTGAGACCTAAGGAGGACGTCCTGGCCCTTTTCAGAAGGGCCTCCACGCCTCCTTTGCCTCTTGCACAACCGCTGTGACACTCTCTGGGCGGGGGTGGAGGGTGGGGGAATGGGCTGTGATTGTCCAAACTGTGCTGAAACGTGCCAGGAACAAAATCTGAGCAGCTACACTGTGCCGGCGTCTTGAAAATTGGCTCAATGGGCAATATCTGGGTCTCAGGCTGAGACCTAGATGGTCTGCTCTGCTCCTGACATGCGCTCTCCATGCCAAAGACCCAGGGAGCCTGAGGCAAGAAAAACATTCAGAAATAGAGAAACTCACCACTTTTACCAATAGATTTACATAATCACTTGTTTGGGAGGGAGGAAAAAGGGCAGAAGAATACAGGATAAGGAAGTTGGGAGGGGCAGGTGTTTGTGTCCTAATTTACTATTCTAAGGGAATTGGAATCTAACTTGAGGCCTGTAAATCAAGGAAGCCCCAGAATAGAGTGGACCTCCATCCTGTTATCACATGTGCTCCCAGCAGAGAAAATAGCAAAACACTACAAACATTCACTGGTGGGGTCAAGAAGGTGATGGCCCATTCTGACCCAGCCAAGCAGACGACGGTATTCCATGACTGCGTGTAAGAAAGAACAGGAGGAAAAGGGGGATGATGGGAAGAGAGGGCTGATTGGCTAAGGCACTGTTACTGAAAGAACTGCCATTAGGAATACGTGCTATAGACTTTATGAACATTTCATTTCACTCAGTAAAAGCTCATGCCAACACCACATTCTTCTGCTTATGTCTCTCCCTCTTTGGTGCTTGGGATGGATGGAGGTGTTTCAGCTGGCTTTCAGCTCTTGTTAAAGGTGCAATTTCTAATTAAGTGATGTTTCCTGGCCTGGGCTGCAGGCAGGAGAGTTCCAAAACTGTATCCTAGCTTTAGAAACAGCGATGGTTTTAAAAATGAAAGCAACTCAGTGGATTACTCAAGAATGATTTCTTTTATTTTTGTTGTCTTCGGGAGTAAGAAGTAAATTCCTAGGAAACAGAATAGGTTTCCTCTCCTAGGTGTTGACTTGGCAAAGCAGATGGAGCAAACAATTTCTTCAAAACCATCCTGTAGCTTAGAAGCAAGAATTAGGGAAAGTTAAATGAGCTTGTCTCCACAGTAGCCTTCTGAGCAGTGTGAATGGATAAAGAAAATATACATATACATATATGTATATACTTGTACACACACATGTGCAATGGAATATTATTCAGTCATAAAAAGGAAGGGCATTCTGCCATTTGCTACACATGGATGAGTCTGGAGGGCTTATGCTAAGTGAAATAAGCCAGACAAAGACAAATACTGTATAGTATCACTTATATGTGGAATCTTACAAAAAAGAAAAGCTGATTTCATAGAAACAGAGAACAGAATCCTGATTTCTAGGATCTGGGGGAGAAGGGATAAATGGGATAATGTAAGTCAAAGGGTACAGATTTTCAGCCACAAGAAGAATAAATTCTGGGGAGCTGATTTACAGCATGGTGACTATAGTTAATAATATGATATTAAGTACTTGAAAGTTTCTTGGAATAGGTCTTAAGCATTCTCACCACAAAAAACTCATGTTAACTATGTGAGATGATATGTATGTTAATTTTCTTGATCTTGATAATCAGTCTATATATAGATTATTTTTTATATATATATATATATATATATATATATGCAAGAGACACAAGAGATGCATGTTCAATCCCTGGGTCAGGAAGATCCCCTGGAGGAGAAAATGGCAACCCATTCCAGTATTCTTGTTAGGAAAATCCCAAGGACAGAGGAGCCTGGCAGGTTACAGTCCATGGGGTCAAAAAGAGTCAGGCATGACTGAGTGACTAAGTACAAATTATTTATGTAATATATATTATAAACTATTATATATAATAGTATATTATATAACAGAATATCTATTATAAGACATAATATATTAATATATTATAATATAATTATTGTACATTATATAAATAAAATAATATTATATAATTATATATATGTCAGAAGAAAAAATTTAAAAATTTACAATTATAGCAGGATAGTTTAACACCTCTTTCTGATAGAACCACCAGACAAAAAGTTCAGTAAAGATATAAGATTCAGAACAACTGATTGATATTTATATAACACCACACCCAAGAAGTGAAGGACATTATTTTCAGCTATAGAAGTTTACCAAGAGAGGCTATATCCTGGGCTAAAAAGCAAGTCCTAATAAAATAAAAGATTGAAATAACAGTACTGTGTATCCTCTAATCACAATGTAATTAAATTAGGTATCAAAAAAAATAAGATACCTAGAAAAAACCAAATATTGGAAAATTAAATACACACTTCTCAACAACCCATGGGCGAGAGAAGAAATCAGAGAGAAACAAGAAAATATCAGCAATGAAGTGATAGCAACAGTACAACAAAATTTTTGAGATGTAGCTAAAAGAGTGCTTAGAGGGAATTTTATGGCTTTAAATGCTTATATTAGAGAGGAAAAATGATCTAAAATCAGTGACTTAAGTTTCCCGTCAAACCGAAAGTAAACCAAAGTCCAAATCCATGGATATGGAACCCAAGGATATGGTGAGCCAAATATACTAGGCCCTTTTACTATAAGGGACTTGAGCATCCATGAATTTTGGTAACTGAGGGGGTTCTGCAACTGATACCCTGTGGATACCAAGGGAGGACTGTATAACAAACAATAAAGGTGAGAGCAGAAATGAATGTGGTGAGAATCAGACACACAATACAAATAATTAATAACCCCAGACTTGTTTCTTTCTAAAGAACAAAAAAAATTGGTATTTTATTAGACTGCTCAAGAAAAAGAGAGCACAAATTATCAATATCAGAAATGAAAAGGGATTATCAAGACAAATCTTACTGACATGAAAATAATAAAAAGAGAATATGAGTGAAAGTCACTCAGTCGTGTCCGACTCTTGCCCAGGTCTCCCACACTGAAAGTGGATTCTTTACCATCTGAGCCACAAGAGAAGCCCAAAAGAGAATATGGGAATGTTTGTTATAAAGGACTTTATATCATTAATTTATACAAAATGGATGAAATAGAAAAATTCTTTTCTATAAATCTCTAACATTTACACTACATGAAACAGAAAATCTAAATTCTAGGCACAGGTGATTTCACTGGTAATTTCTATCAAACATTCAAAGAAGAAAAAACATCAAACTTACACAGACTCTTTCAGAAAATAGAGAAGAATGGGGTACACTTCTCAACTTGTTTCATGATGCCTGAAAAATTTTAATACTAAAACCTGTCAAATACATATATAAAGGGGCTAATATCACTTATGGACTAGATGTAAAATTCTTAATGAAATCTTAGCAGGTTAAACCCAACAACACCTAAAAAAGAATAATATATGACCATGAGGGTTTGGGGCTTTCCTGATAGCTCAGTTGGTAAAGAATCTGCCTGCGATGCAGGAGACAGTGATTCCTGGTTTGGAAAGATCCACTGGAGAAGGGATAGGCTATCCACTCCAGTATTCTTGGGTTTCCCTTGTGGCTCAGCTGGTAAAGAATCTGCCTGCAATGTGGGAGACCTGGGTTCAATCCCTGGGTTGGGAAGATCCTCTGGAGAAGGGAAAGGCTACCCACTCCAGTATTTTGGTAGGAGAATTCCATGGGCTGTATGGTCCAGGGGGTTGCAAAGAGTTGGACATGACTGAGCAACTTTCACTTTCATGAGGGTTTATCCCATGAAGGCAAAGTTGATTTAATATTCAAAAATTAATCAGTATAATTTACCACATTAACAGAGGAAAAAAGTCATATGACCTCTTTGATACATGCACAGAAAGCAGCTGACAAAATTTAGTATGCATTTATTATAAAAATTCTCAGCAATCTAGGAGAAGAAAGGAAGTTCTTCAGAATGACCAAGGGTATAAAGATGAAATACTGAACACTTTCCCAGTAAGTCTGAGAACAAGGCAAGGATGTCTACTTTCATAACTTCTGTTCAACATCATACTGGTGGTGTTAGCCACTGCAAGAAGCCAAGAAAAAGAAGTAAAAGTTTTCAAGATCAGAAAGCAAGAAAAAGCTGTTTCTATTTGTAGATGATGTGATTTCTTAGGTAGGAAGTTATAATCTACAAAACTATTATTAGAACTATAAATGAATTTAACAATGTTGCATGTTATAAAGTTAATATGAAAAAAATTATTTTTATATTCTTGCAGCAACCAATTAGAAAATGAAATAGAAAAAAATTAATTTACAAGAGTGACCAAAATGCTGAGAAATAAATTTAACAAAAGATATACAAGGCCTATACACTGAAAACTACAGAATATTTCTGAGAAGATTAAAACATAAATATATGGAGAAATATATTTTGTTCATGAATTAGAAGAATCCATTCCTTGTTATAAAAAAGTCAGTTCTGGAACAAGATGGTGGAGGAGTAGGTGGACGTGGAGTACATCTCTCTCCACGGATACTTCAGGAATACACCTTCAAACACAGAAGTGCATGCAGAACACCAGCTGAGAGAGGACAGTAGTACCTGACCAGTGGAAAAGAATATATAGAACCATGCAAGACTTGGTAGGATGAAGGAACTAGGGGGCAAAACAGGAGTGTTAGTAGGCCTGGACCTTTCCTCGGTGGGTAGGGTAACTGAAACAGGGGACTGATCCCCACATCAGGGCAATTGTCTGAGTCAGAGGAGAAATATTTAAGGCTGAGAGTGAAACAGCTGATCTGTGGCAGCCTAAATGGAATGAGAATCAGATAGTCCTTGCCACAGGCATACATACCCCAGATAGGGATGCAGCTTTCCTGGAAGGCGCAGTTTCTGGGAGCTGGAGTTTAGGAATTGTGGAGCAATCCCAGAGTGAGGGCTGCTATTGATTGAGGAGAGTCAGATGGAGAGGATGTGAGGGAGGGGACTGTGGTGGAAAACGCCTGTGGAGAAAAGCTGGGCAGCCATGGAAGCAGGGCGATACTGCTGAGTCACATGTAGTGGGTGGAGCCATCACCATAGCCTCTCTCACCCCACATGCCATCAGCAGCAGCTGAACAACAGAGAGGCTGGCCATCAAATGCCTGCCACTGAACTATAGAATGGGACTCCACCCAGGGTGCCCCTTAAAGTGCCTGATGCACAGATCTACAGAGTAGTGGGGCGGGGGGGGGGGGGGGGGGCCCTCTATGTGCCCGATGTGCCAAACAACAGAGAAGGACCCAGGGAACTCTCTAAGTGCCTGAATGGGCAGAGCTATGGAGAAAGACTGGCCAAAGACGCCTTCTGATCACCAGCTATGAGAGGCTCAAAAAAACCTCTGATAGAGACATAAATCCTATGGTGGAGGCAGTCCATGTCTCTGCACATTTGGCACCGCCAGGGTCCCTGCAAGCCAAGCAGCTGCACCACCTTCACGCTCAACTCTCACTGGGGCAGAGCTGCCACAGGCAAAAACAAGTCTTGCATCTATGTGCACAAGGTCACTTTGGTCACGTCTGACTCTTTGTGACCCTATAGATGGTGGCCTGCCAGACTTCTCTGTCAGGGGGTTCTCTAGGCAAGAATACTGGAGCATATTGGCCATTACTGGTTGCCTTACCTTTCTAGAGTACTATATTTCCTGCTGCCCTAGCCACCAACTCCCCTGAGTACCTGGTGCTGCCAGAAGCCCTGTGACCCAAGCAGCTGCACCACCTCCACACCTGGCCCTCACAGAGGCAAACCCAAGTCCTCCAGGGCAGACTCAGGAGCAATCCCAGTGGATGACCCACATGCAGAGGTGGAAATAAAACCACAATTGAAACCCAGGGGCAGTGTGGCTTAGGAAGAAGACCCAAAACCTTCCCACCAGCTGTACAAGCTGCTGATTAAATCCAGGCAGACTCTGTGTCTATGGAATATATAAAAGGACATTGGGAGCTCCCACAAGAGAAAACCACTAGTTCTGACAGCTGTGGACATTAGAGGCAAGAACACACAGGGGTAGGACCAGATTAGTAGGACCCATAACAGGTCCAGAGATCAGCACAGTGTGGAGAGCATCCTAGGGAGAGGTCAAGCCCTGAGCCTTTGGAGTGGGAACACTGACTCCAAGACCCTAGACTACCAGAGAACTAACCCTAGGGAGTATCAAATAGTGAGAACTCACACAAAAGAAACCACCTGAATACAAGACCTGGCATCACCCAACCACCAGTAGCACCCTGTGCAGGACACCTCATCTAAACAACAAGGGAAATAAAAATACAAACCCAGTCATCACCAGACAGGATTACCACCTCACTCAGCCTTGCCCATCAGAGGAAAAACAAACAAAAAACTCAGCACAAATCTTACCCTATATGAAGCTTACACAAATCACTGGACCAACCTTAGGAGGACAGAAACCAAAAGGAAGAAAGAATTCAACCTTGAAGCCTGGGAAAAGGAGACCTCAAACACAATAAGTTAAAAAAAAAAAAAAGAAAAGGCAGAGGAATACTACAGAAATGAAGGAACAAATTAGAAACACAGAATTCCAAATAAATGAAGAGAAAATAGGCAAACTACCTGAAAAAGAATTCAGAATAATGATAGTAAAGATGATCAAAAACCTTGAAAACAAAATGGAGAAAATGCAAGAATCAATTAACAAAGACCTAGAAGAATTAAGGAATAAAGATACAGAGACAACACAATTATGGAAATTAAAAATACTCTGGAAGGAATCAATAGCAGAATATCTGAAGGAGAAGAACAAATCAATGAGCTGGAAGATAAAATGGTAGAAATAACTTCTGAAGAGCAGAATAAAGTGAAAAGAATGAAAAGAACTGAGGATAGTCTCAGAGACCTCTGGGACAATATCAAATGCACTAACATTCAAATTATAGGGGTCCCAGAAGAAGAAGAGAAAAAGAAAGGGTATAAGAACGTTTTTGAAGACATTATAGTTGAAAATTTCCCCAACATGAAAAATGAAAAGGTCAATAAAGTCCAAGAGGTGCAAAGAGTCCCATACAGGATATACCCAAGAAGAAACATGCCAAGACACATATTAATAAAACTAACAAAGACTAAACACAAAGAAAGAATATTAAAAGCAGCAAGGGAAAAGCAACAAGTAACATACAAGAGAAACCCCATACACTTAGCTGATCTTTCAGCAGAAAATCTGCAGGCCAGAGGGAATGGCAGGATATTTTTAAAGTACTGAAAGGGAAAAATCTACAACCAAGACTACTGTACCTGGCAAGGATCTCATTCAAAATTGATGGAGAAATAAAAAGCTTTTCAGATAAGCAAAAGTTAAGGGAATTCAGTACCACCAAATCAGCTTTACAATAAATGTTAAAGGGACTTACATAGTCAAGAAATACAAGAGAAGAAACAAAGATGTACAAAATCAACCCCAAACAATTAAGAAAATGGCAATAGGAACATATATATTGATAATTACTTTAAATGTAAATGGATTAAATGCCCCAACCAAAAGACACAGACTGGCTGAACGGATACAAAAGCAAGACCCATATATATGCTGTCTACAAGAAACCCACTTCAGACCTAAAGATACATATAGACTGAAAGCGAGAGGATGGAAAAATATATTCCATGCAAATTGGAAGCAAAAGAAAGCTGGAGTAGCAATCCTCATATCAGACAAAATAGACCTTAAAATAAAGATTACAAGAGAGAAGGAAGGCCACTACATAATGATCAAGGGATGAATCCAAGAGGAAGACATAGCAATTGTAAGTATCTATGCACCTCAATACATAAGACAAACACTGACAGACATAAAAGGAGAAATTGACAGTAGCATAGTAATAGTAAGACTTTAACATCCCATTCACACCAATGGACAGATCATCAAAACAGAAAACTAATAAGAAAACAAGTCTTAAATGATACATTAGATGAGATGGATATCATTGATATCTTCAGGGCATTCCATCCAAATGCAGAAGAATACACCTTCTTCTCAAGTGCAGATGGAACACTCTCCAGGATAGACCACATCTTGGGTCACAAATCAAACCTCAGTAAATTTAAGAAAATTTAAGAAATCGTATCAAGCATCTTCTCTGACCACAACACTATAAGACTAGATATCAATTACAAGGAAAAAGAATGTAAGAAACACAAACACATGGAGATTAAACAATTATTTTCTAAATAACCAACAGGTTACTGAAGAAATCAAAGAGGAAATAAAAAAATTTCTAGAAACAAATGACAATGAAAACATGACAACTCGAAACCTATGGGATGCAGCAAAAGCAGTTCTAAGAGGGACGTTTATAGTGATACAATCCTACCTCAAGAAACAAGAAAAACATCAAATAGACAACCTAACTTTACACCTAAAACAGCTGGAAAAAGAACAAAAAAACCCCCAAAATTAGTAGAAGGAAAGAAATCATAAAGATCCGAGCAGAAATAAATGAAAAAGAAATGAAAGAAATAATAGTAAAGATTAATAAAACTGAAAGCTGGTTCTTTGAGAAGATAAAAAAATTGACAAACCATTAACCAGATTCATCAAGAAAAAAACAAAGAATCAAATCAACAAAAATAGAAATGAAAAAGGAGAGGTTACAACAGACAATGCAGAAATACAAAGGCTAATAAGAGAATATTATGAACAACTATATGACAATAAAATGGATAACCTGGGAGAAATGGACCAATTCTTATTCAATCTTCCAAGATTGAACCTGGAAGAAATAGAAATTATGAACAACTCAGTTACAAGCACTGAAATTGAAGCTGTGATCAAAAGTCTCCCCAAAAGCCCAGGACCAGATGGCTTCACAGGAGAATTTTATCAAACATTTAGAGAAGAGCTAATGTCTATCCTTCTAAAACTCTTTAAAGAAATTGCAGGGGAAGGAACACTTCCAATCTCATTCTATGAAGCCACCATCACCCTGATACCAAAACCAGACAAAGACAACACAAAAAAGAAAACTACAGGCCAATATCACTGATGAACATAGATGCAAAAATCCTCAACAAAATTTTAGCAAACAGAATTCAGCAACACATCAAAAAGTTATGCACCATGATCAAGTTGGGATTAATCCAGGGGTGCAAGGATTCTTCAATATACACAAATCAATCAATGTGATACACCATATTAACACATTGAAAGATAAAAACCATATGATAATCTCAATAGATGCAAAAAAAGCCTTTGACAAAATTCAGCACCCATTTATGATTAAAACTCTTCAAAAAATGGGCATAGTAAAGGCCATATATGATAAGCCTACAGAAAACATTATTCTCAATGGTGAGCAACTGAAAGCGTTCACCCTAAGATCAGGAACAAGACAAGGGTATCTTTTTCCCCACTATTATTTAACATAGTTCTGGAAGTCCTTGCTACAACAATCAGAAAAGAAAAAGAAATAAAAGGAATCCAGATCAGAAAAGAAGTAAAGCTCTTACTTTTTGCAGATGACATGATACTGTACATAGAAAATCCTAAAGATAGTATCAGAAAATTACTAGAGCTAATCAGTGAATTTAGCAAAGTTGTAGGATATAAGATCAATACACAGAAATCATTTGTATTTTTATATACTAACAGTGAAAAATCAGAACAAGAAGTTAAGTAATCAATCCCATTCATCATTGTGAGGAATCAATCCCATTCAATACATTGCAACAAAAAGAATTAAATATCTAGGAATAAACTTACCTAAGGAGACAAAAGAACTATACCCAGAAAATTATAAGACATTAATGAAAGAAATCAAAGATGACATAAACAGATGGAGAGATAGTCCATGTTTCTGGGTAGGAAGAATCAATATTGTGAAAATGACTATACTATCAAACACAATCTAAAGATTCAATTCTATCCCTATCAAATTACCAATGACATTTTGTCACAGAACTAGAACAAAAAATTTCACAATTTGTATGGAAACACAAAAGACCCCGAATAGCCAAAGTAGTCTTGAGAAAGAAGAATGGAACTGGAGGAATCAATCTTCCTGACTTCAGAGTATACTACAAAGCTATAGTCATCAAGACAGTATGGGACTGGCACAAAAACAGGAATATAGACCAATGGAACAAGATACTGCTGCTGCTGCTAAGTCACGTCAGTCGTGTCTGACTCTCTGCTACCCCGTAAATGGCAGCCCACCAGACTCCCATCCCTGGGATTCTCCAGGCAAGAATACTGGAGTGGGTTGCCATTTCCCTCTCCAGTGCATGAAAGTGAAAAGTAAAAGTGAAGTCGCTCAGTCGTGTCTGACTCTTCGCTACCCCATGGACTGTAGCCTACCAGGCTCCTCTGTCCATGGGATTTCCCAGGCAAGAGTACTGGAGTGGGTTGCCATTGCCTTCGCCAGGAACAAGATAGAAAGCCCGGAAATAAAACCCATGCACCTGTGGATACCTTATTTTTGGCAAAGGAAGCAAGAATATACAATAGGGCAAAGACAGCCTCTTCAATAAATGGTGCTGGGAAAACTAGACGTAAAAGAATGAAATGTAAAAGAATTTTATTACTTGTAAAATAATGAAATTAGAACACTTCCTAGCACTATACACAAAGATAAACTCAAAATGGATTGAAGACCTAGATGTAAGACCAGAAACTATAAATCTCTTAGAGGAAAACATAGGCAAAACACTAGATGACATAAATCAAAGCAAGATCCTCTATGACCCACCTCCTAGAGTAACGGAAATAAAAACAAAAGTAAACAAGTGGGACCTGATTAAACTTAAAAGCTTTTGCACAGCAAAGGAAAGTATAAGCAAGGTGAAAAGAAAACCCTTGGAATGGGAGAATATAATAGCAAATGAAACAACTGACAAAGGATTAATTTCCAAAATATACAAGCAGCTCATACAACTCAATACCAGGAAAACAAACAACCCAATCAAAAAGTGGGAAAAAGACTGGAAGAGATGTTTCTCCAAAGAAGATATACAGCTGACTAACAAACACATAAAAAGATGCTCAACATCGCTCATTATTACAGAAATGCAAATCAAAATGACAATGAGATATCACTTTACACCGGTCAGAATGGCCATCATCAAAAAGTCTACAAACAATAAATGCTGGAGAGGGTGTAGAGAAAAGGGAGTGCTCTTGCACTGTTGGTGGGAATGTAAATTGATACAGCCACTGTAGAAGACAGTATGGAGATTCCTTAAAAAACTAGGAATAAAACCACCATATGACCCAGCAATCCCACTCCTAGGCATATACCCTGAGGAAACCAAAATTTAAAGAGACACATGCATCCCATTGTTCACTGAAGCACTATTTACAATAGCTAGAACATGGAAGCAACCGAGATGCCCATCAACAGATGAATGGATAAAGAAGTTGTGGTACATATATGCAATGGAATATTACTCGGCCATAAAAAGGAACACCTTTGAGTCAGTTCTGATGAGGTGGATGAACCTAGAACTTATTATACAGAGTGAAGTGAGTCAGAAAGAGAAAGATAAATATCATATTCTAATGCATATATACAGAATCTAGAAAAATGGTACTGAAGAATTTACTTATAGGGCAGCAATGGAGAAACAGACATAGAGAATAGATTTATGGACATGGGGAGAGGGGAGGAGAGGGTGAGGTGTATGGAAGGAGTAACGTGGAAACTTACATTACCGTATGTAAAATAGATAGCCAAAGGGAATGTGCTGTATGGTTCAGGAAGCTCAGACAGGGCCTCTGTATCAACCTAGAGGGTTGGGATGGGGAGAGAGAGGGGAGGGAGGTTCAAAAGGGAAGGAATATATGCATACCTATGGCTGATTCATGTTGAGGTTTGACAGAAAACAACAAAATTCTGTAAAGCAATTATCCTTCAATTTAAAAAATTAATTAAAAATTAATTAATTTTAAAAAGTCAATTCTTTCCAAATGTATCTATGGAGTCAATGCAAGAGTCCAGCATCCCTTTTTGTAGCAATTAATAAGCCAATTATAAAATTTTACGTGGAACTAGAACTGACCTAGAATTGCCAAGATATTTTTATAAAGAATAACAAAGTCTTTAGTCTACTACCTGGTTTCAAGGCTTGCCATAAAGCTACTGAAATCAAGACAGTGTGGTATTGGCTAAAGGACGGACATAGAGATCAATAGGACAGAACAGAGAGTTCAAAAATAGACTCAGAAATATATTGTCTGATTTTTCACAAATGTGCAAAGGCAATTCAAAGGAGAAAGATGATCTTTTTGATACTGGAACAACTGCATATCCATACATCATGAAGAAAAAGAAAGATGAAAGAAGAAAGAAACTTTCTACACTCTCCAGACCTCATAGAGTATTCAGAACTAAAAATGGATAAATGATCTAAATATAAAACCTTAGATTCTACAACATCTAGAAGGAAACAGAAGAAAATTTTTATGACCTTGGGAAAGATTTATTAGATACAACATCAAAAAAATCACAGAAAAAGAGAAATTAGACTTCATCCAAATTAAGCAAGAAATAAAGTATCACTTTATTAATAGCTGGAAAATTGAGACTTGCACCAGGTCAGAAAGCTAGCAAACGGCAGAGCCTGGAAATGAACTCAGGATAGTCTGATTCCAGAATCTACATTTTGGCATGTAGCATTCCGAATCGCTCTGTTCACGAGATACAACACAGGGAGCATGGACTTTAATAGCACAGCTGAACCTCTGGCTAATAGGCCAGGACTGCACCCCCAGCCGCCCAGTCTCCACCCTGAACCTGGGGAGGCCTGAGTGCTTGAGCTTTAACATTAAATGAGCTTTCAGCAAACCTGGCAATGCTCCATTGCAAAAGAAAAAATGTTATGATGGAGGTTAGGGCCAGGCTCTCCTCCCTGAAGATTTGGTAGCTCAATCTTAATGACTTGTCATTGCTTAAAGGACAAGGGCCATCCATGTGACTGGTGTCACCCTAGAGGCTGTGCTGCAGAGAATTCTATTTTGCAAGAGCCCGCCCCTCAGTCAGGGCTTCTACAGGGAGGGGTAGGAGAGCTTGGGGCTGAAATCCCAGTGTGGGCCCTCACTCACTGGACCTGCCCTACCTCTTTCTTTCCTGCAGTGCCTAACTCAGGACTAGGCATATGGGTATGTGTGTGCACTCAGTCAGGCAGTTGTGTCTGACTCTTTATGATCCTATGGACTGTAGCCCACCAGGCTCCTCTGTCCATGGGATTTTTCAGGTGAGAATACTGGAGTGGATTGCCATTTCCTTCTCCAGGGGAACTTCCTTATCCAGGTATCAAACCCATGTTTCTTATGTCTCCTGCATTGGCAGGCAGTTTCTTTACCACTGGCGCCACTTGGGAAACCTAGGTTTCAATAAAGATATTGCTCAAGAGATGGTTTTTAGATACCATTATTCACATTAGGGATTTATCTGTAGTTCCAAACTCCACGCTTAGGCCATTAGATTATTTCCTCTGTGTTCTATAGAGCAGCACATATAAATCTCTTTAAAGTTCAGACTCTAATCTAATAGGTCTGGGGTAGGGCCCAAGATTCTGCATTCCTAACAAGCTTCCAAGTTATACTCATACCGTCCATGGACCATCAAGATGATCAAGAATAGAGAACACAAACACCAGAAATATCTTCTTGCTTCCCTTTCAGGGAAGAGAGAATTCAACAAGATCATTTTCTTCCTGGGAGGAAAGCCTCAATTAGTTCATTTCAATTCATCTTGTTCATTCACTCATTTTAAAAAGATGGATTAAGACTATACTATGTTTGTATTACAGCCACCAGACAAGATGATGAGGTGTGAGTGCCAGGGCAGGCTCATAGGATGGCGACCTTCAAACACATTTGGACACATGTATTTAGAGGCCATGCTAGTTTTCTCTGGTGACTGGGGAGCGATAACCCAGCCTCCCTTCTGTCTTTCCAAGCTGCCTGAGTCTGGTTCAAACTTATAAATCTCTTGGAGAAAAAAAAGTTGAATCTATTGAATGCCTTGAAGTGTCTCCTCCAGCCACAACTTTCCTTCTTTCCATGAGACAGATCAAAGTATATGCTGCTTGCCTTCACACTTTCTCTGGAAGAATTCTGCTATTTAAGTTTCCATCTTACTTATAATAGCTTGGCAGTCAGGAAAGGCCTTGACTGAGCCATCTTTGAATTGACACAATTATATTTCATTCACCTACACTTTCTCAGCCCACTGCTGAGAAAACATAGACTTTGCCTTCATCACGCTTTCCATCCTCTTAAGGAAAGTAGGCTCACAGCTAAGCAATAAGATCATGTAGCCAAATCCTGGATCATGCTGTACCCAGTCTAACTGTTGTGTAAGCAGGGACAGGTCACTGTGGCCTGGCGGGGCTTGTGGAAGTCTTTGTGGAAAGGGCTGGGCCAAGGCCCAAGGGACAGGAACATATTGTGAATCCAGAGAGGGTAAGCCAAGGCCAGGGGGGAGGAAATTTTGCCATCTGGACAAGTACACACAGGACCAGGCCTGCAGGTGGTCAGAACCCAGCTCCTCTGGGCTTTTAGTTTCTCCAGCCCCATGTTCCTCTTACAAGCACCAACCAAAAGTTCCACAAACATTTCCATCCTGAGTTCAGCCAGGTTGGGATATTTCCTTCTACCAAAGAGAGAAGCCAGTGACTTTGACCTCAATGCATAGAATGAAGGTAGAAAAGCAATACTTGAATTTTTCTTCAGAAAAAGGAAGCAACCACCAATAATTTGAAAATTCTTAATAGAGTAACCATTTAGGATGGCAGCAGAAGCTGCTTGTCAGAGTGGAAAACTGTGAGGCACCTTCCCTGAGCTGCAATTATGATACCATTGTCACTAGGAGAAAGAGAGCCAGTGAAATAACATTGCTGTCTTAGGTCTTTAAAATTCAGGGCTGCCTCCACGATCTGATGCTACAGCCAGGCCCTGGGCCTTTTCTTCACCTGCACCACAGTAAAATGCCGGGAATGGGTGATGGACAGAGAGCTTGGCGGGCTGCAGTCCATGGGGTTGCAAATAGTCGGGCACAACTGAGCGACTGAACTGAGCTGAACTGAACTGAACTGAAAATCATCCCCATGCTTTCTGGCCACTCTTCTGCCTTGTGGCAAGCTTCAAGTCAAAACTGTTGCAAGATGGGATTTGTTTGTTGTGTGTTTGTGGAATAAAGTGTTTTAACCGTTTGGTGGAAGGAGGGAAAGATGAAACCAAGATGGCTGGAGTGTTTCTACCTGCTGGGCCACTCTTGGCAAGAGCAGGGAACTCTGGGGTAGCAGGGTGAAGGGGGCCTAGGGCCCCTTCCTCTCAGCCCCAACTCTGGGCAGTTGCCCAGAACCTTGAGCTGGGAAGGTCCCTTCAGAGGGGCAACTGCACAATGAGAAAGGCCCAGGCGATAAAAGGGGCTACAGAGAGTCAAAGAACAGCACAGGCAAGGGCCACTGGGATCCCCTCGGATCCTAGGTGCCCACTGCTTGGGACTTCTGCTCAAGAGGGTTTTGAATTCTTTGGCCATTCAGATCTACGGGAGGAAAAACAATGACAGGAACAAAATTACACCTGTTTCCCACAGAGTCCTGTACCATATGGGATATATTACACACCCTTGACCAGGACTTGACGGTCTTTAACATATGGACCCGAACTCTCCTCCCAGCCCAGTTGTTCCCTGCATACAACACATGCTCCAGAAAGGCCAGGGCTCCCTCTTCTCTGCCCCTCCAGCCAGGCACAGCCTTTCCTCCTTTCTCTCTTTTCCTAGTCCCACCCATCCTTCAAGACTGCTGACCCTACACATCCACATTAAACTCTTCTTTCTCTAGACCTGGATTGCCCACACTGCCGACCACACCAAATTTAGCACCAGCAAAGCAAGGACAACTAAAAGCATTGTTGGTAAAGAATTTGTTACTAGAAAATTTTTTTCGAAAGTACTGAAATAATCTTCATGGGAAAAACATAAATTTTCTTGTATTTCTTTACGCTTATTTTGTTATTTATTATTGTACTTATATTTAATTACCTTCAGGGGGACACTGTTGGAGAAAGAGATGGCAACCCACTCCAGTATTCCTGCCTGGAGAATTCCATGGACAGAGAAGCCTGGTGGGCTACAGTTTAGGGGGTTGAAAAGAGTCAGACATGACTGAGCGGCTATCACTCACTCAGGGGGACACCCTATAATCTTTCCAGGATTTAAGTCCCCTAGACCTGAACCCTGCTGGTCCCTCTCTGACCACTTTAACCAGTGACAGCCTGTCCTGCATGTTAGGGTTTCTAATCATTCATGTCTTACATATAGTTATGTAACTGTTTTCTGTCTCACCTTCTTATTAATCGGAATCTCCTTCTGGGCAGGCACTAAATTTTCAGCATGGTTACAGATTGTGATGCTTAGAAAGCTGTTAGGACAGTGCTTGGCATATAGTAAAAATTCAGTGCATGTTAAATATTACTGTTGCTATTATTTTAATTTTTTTATCACCCTAAAGAAGAGATTTTTATTTTCTTCAAAGATTAGACATGGGCAACCAGTAGGAGCTCAGTAAATACTTGTTAAATTAATTTGCAATGATATAGTGTCTACTGAATTAAACAATGGGAACTTCCCTGGTGGTCCAGTGGCTAAGACTTCATGCTCCGAATGCAGGGGGACTGTTTTTCATCCCTGGTCAGAGAACTAGGTCTCACATGCTGCAACTAAGAGTTTGAATGCCGCAACTAAAAGAACTTGCATGTCACAATGTAGATCAAAGATCCTGTGAGTTGCAACTAAGACCCAGAGCAGCCAGATAGATAAATAAATGGTTTTCAAAAATGGATTCAAGAGCCAGCATAACATAATGACTACAAGCACAGCCTCTGGAGATATGATGTGTATGTGTGAGTGCTAAGTCGCTTCAATCCTGTCCAACTCTTTGCAACCCTATGGACTTTGGTCTGCCAGGCTCCTCTGTCCAAGGGATTCTTCAGGCAAGAATACTGGAGTGGGTTGCCATGCCCTCCTCCAGGAGATCTTCCCAACCCAGGGATTGAACCCCTGTCTCTTAGGTCTCTTGCATTGGCAGCGTGTTCTTTACCACTACCATCATCTAGGAAGCCCAGAGATATGATATTTGGGTCCAAATCCTGGCACCACCATCTGCTGGACCTTAGGTCTCTGTTTCCTTGTCTGTAATGCCTATGTTATAGATTTGTTAAAAGAGAATTGTGCCATCAGCTCCATCTCAGATCACCAAGCATTAGATCTCAGAGGCTGGGGACCCCTGCTCCACACCAACCCAGTCCTTGGATGTGGCTGTCCCTGAAGCTTCTCCTGGGTTGAAGGTAGGTTTCCTTGGGAGAATTTAATGGGTTAACATTTCAACAGTGCATCACACTATGCCTGGAACATCAGTAAGTCCTATGTAACTATCTGAAATACAAATATTACCCATAGACATTCACTGTAGAGAAAAAGTTTTCTAAGAAGTACCAAGAAAATGGGTGCTTTTAAAAATTAATTTGAGAGAATAG
Organism: Ovis canadensis; assembly: GCF_042477335.2. Lineage (NCBI taxonomy): Eukaryota > Metazoa > Chordata > Mammalia > Artiodactyla > Bovidae > Ovis > Ovis canadensis. Next base: position 79,304,013 of record NC_091247.1, on the reverse strand, counting down.
TTCCTCTTTTTTTCAGATAAGCATTTGGTATGCTACTTACATTAATTCCCTACTCTTCTTCAAAGCAGATGCAATAGAATCTTTCCTTGGCAGGCTGTGACTAATAATTAAACTTAAAGTATATATCTTTATAATATTTTTATTCAAGTTCTCTTCTCCCTACGGTAGGCAGATGCTGTGATACTTCACCTAATCCTTCCTCAGTACTGCCAAGAGTGCTGCCAGCTATCAGCCCTCCTAGAGAAACCTACCCTCAACTCAGGAGAAACTTCAGGGACAGCCACATCCAAGGACTGGGTTGGTGTGGAGCAGGGGTCCCCAGCCTTTGAGATCTAATGCTTGATGATCTGAGATAGAGCTGATGTAATAATAATAGAAATAAAGTGCACAATAAATGTAATGTGCCTCAGTTCAGTTCAGTTCAGTCACTCAGTCATGTCTGACTCTGTGACCTCATGGACTGCAGCACACCAGGCTTCCCTGTCCATCACCAACTCCTGGAACTTACTCAAACTCATGCCCATTGAGTCGGTGATGCCATCCAATCATCTCATCCTCTATTGTCCCCTTCTCCTCCTGCCTTCAATTTTTCCCAGCATCAGGGTCTTTTCAAATGAGTCAGTGCTTCACATCAGGTGGCCAAAGTATTGTAGTTTCAGCTTCAGCATCAGTTCTTCCAATGAACATTCAGGATTGATCTCCTTTAGGTTGGACTGGTTGGATCTCCTTGCAGTCCAAGGGACTCTCAAAAGTCTTCTCCAACACCACAGTTCAAAAGCAGCAGTTATTTAGTGCTCAGCTTTCTTTATAGTCCAACTCTCACATCCATACATGACTCCTGGAAAAATCAAAGCTATGACCAGACAGACGTTTGTTGGCAAAGTAATGTCTCTTTTTCAGTATACTGTCTAGGTTGGTCGCAACTTTTCTTCCAAGGAGCAAGTGTCTTTTAATTTCATGCCTGCAGTCACCATCCATGGTGATTTTGGAGCCCCCTAAAAAGTCTGTCACTGTTTCCATTGTTTCCCCATCTATTTGCCATGAAGTGATGGGACAGGATGCCATGATCTTAGTTTTCTGAATGTTGAGCTTGAAGCCAACTTTTTCACTTTCCTCTTTCACTTTCATCAAGAGGCTCTTTAGTTCCTCTTCGGTTTCTGCCATAAGGGTGATGTCATCTGCATATCTGAGGTTATTGATATTTCTCCCAGCAATCTTGATACCAGCTTGTGCTTTATTCAGTCCAACATTTCTCATGATATACTCTACATATAAGTTAAATAAGCAGGATGACAATATACAGCCTTGACGTACTCCTTTCCCGATTTAGAACCAGTTTGTTGTTTCATGTCCTGTTCTAACTGTTGCTTCTTGACCTTCATACAGATTTCTAATGTGTCTGAATCATCTCAAAACCACCCCTCCACCCTGGTCCATGGAAGAATTGTCTTCCACAAAACCAGTCCCTGGTGCCAAAAAGGTTGGGGACCGCTGAAGAGGCCAGTTCCCCTCACTCCAACTTGCAATAACTCTGAAGGTCATCCCAGCCCAAGAGCTCCCCATGGGGTCAGCTGAGGCCTTTGATGAAGCCGCTTGATAGTCTAAGTTTTCTCTGCCCAGTTCTACTTTCCTTCCTCCCTTCCTTAGGTGTTGATCCTAGGTGCTCTCCCTAAGCGATGCCCTGCCCACTCATCTCCATCTCAAAATTCACTTCCAGGGAACCCAGCCTGCAGTAACCAGTTAGGGCAAATTCATTTGTTTTCAGTTATTCTGATATGATCTGTAATTTATGATGACCTGGATTCCATCGGTAACACAGGTGAGTGTGGTTTGTCTGGGAAATCTGTTTGTATCTTTAATTATTAAAAGGTTTAATTGTTAACAGCAGTGTCTTTTCCTTAAAATATATTCCCAGTTTGAGTAATAAGTTATGCAGCCATGCTATCTGTACACAATCTCAATGTCCCCAGGCCTGGTGTGGAAAATGAGCTCTTATTAATATAGTCTGAATTCCCCTCATGTGGAGCTCCTGTTAAATGTCACTTTGTAACCTCAGTGCCTTTGTGATGCTCTTTCCACTGAGCTTCCTCTCTGCCTTCCCAGCACATCTGAGCCACTCTCCGGAGCGAACACACTCTCAACAGCTCTGCCTGTTGTTCCACTCCTGCCTTCAACCTTCTTCATACTCAGTGCTGACAGCGCTCTCCACCCTTCCCTGGAGGGGTGGTTCCCACAGATATCGCTGCCTCTGGGCATCAGACAGCCTTTGAGTGTTTCAGCATTGCCACCAGGCCCAGATGGCCCAAGGAGGCCCCATGGATGCTCAGCCCTGACCAGGTTTTGAGCCTCTATTTCAGTTGCATCTCATATATCTACCTTCCCATGAAATAAGTAAAGAAACACATTCCCTTTGTCTGGTATGTGTATATATATATATATATATATATATATAAAAGCTGGATCCCACAGCAGGATGGCATGGACCCTGAGTGGGTGCAGTTCATCTCATATTGTCCAGCATGTTCTTTCCCACTCTGAGTCTACACAGGCCATCAAGGTGGCTGGATCAGGCTGGGATCGAAAAACAGCCTCCAAACTGTACCTGGAACATCTATATCTACCTACCTCAAGTGGCTCAAGTTCTTCTTTCAGAAGTTTCCTTACACTCCAGATAACTGAGTACAAGCTGATGTGGAGGAATTATAATCTAATTTCACACAAACCAGGTATGTACACAGGCAGTCCTTGCTTTACACAATTGTGTAGGACCATAAACACAATCGTGTAAGTTGAAACTCTGCAAAGTGATCTCCATAATCAATGGGAAACATGACAATTGTTCTGTGATCTTTAGAAAATTTTGTCAAAGCATGAAAAACTCTTACTGTTGGTTCAAGTGCATTGGGAAATGAAAAATTAGTAAAACTAATATTTACTTCAGTTCAGTTCAGTTCAGTTGTTTAGTTGTGTCTGACTCTTTATGACACCATGGACTGCAGCACGCCAGGCCTCCCTGTCCATCACCAACTTCTGGAGTCTACCCAAACCCATGTCCATTGAGTCGTTGATGCCATCCAATCATCTCATCCTCTGTCATCCCCTTCTCCTTTTGCCTTCAATCTGTCCCAGCATCAGGGTCTTTTCAAATGAGTCAGTGTTTTGCATCAGGAGGCCAAAGTATTGGAGTTTCAGCTTCAGCATCAGTCCTTCCAATGAATACCCAGGACTGATCTCCTTTAGGATGGACTGGTTGGATCTCCTTGCAGTCCAAGGGACTCTCAAGAGTCTTCTCCAATACCATAGTTCAAAAGCATCAATTCTTAGGCGCTCAGCTTTCTTTATAGTCCAACTCTCACATCCATACATGATTCCTGGACTAAACAGACTTTTGTTGGCAAAGTAATGTCTCTGTTTTTTAATATGCTGTCTAGGTTGGTCATAATTTTCCTTTCAAGGAGTAAGCGTCTTTTAATTTCATGGCTGCAGTCATCATCTGCAGTGATTTTGGAGCCCCCCAAAATAAAGTCTGACACTGTTTCCACTGTTTCCCCATCTATTTGCCATGAAGTGATGGGACTGGGCTGCCGTCTATGGGGTCATACAGAGTTGAACACAACTGAAGTGACTTAGCAGCAGCAGCAGATGGGACTGGATGCCATGATCTTAGTTTTCTGAATGTTGAGCTTGAAGCCAACTTTTTCACTCTCCTCTTTCACTTTCATCAAGAGGCTCTTTAGTTCCTCTTTGGTTTCTGCCATAAGGGTGGTGTCATCTGCATATCTGAGGTTATTGATATTTCTCCCAGCAATCTTGATTCCAGCTTGTGCTTCATCCAGCCCAGCATTTCTCATGATGTACTCTGCATTTAAGTTAAATAAGCAGGATGACAATATACAGCCTTGACGTACTCCTTTTCCTATTTGGAATCAGTCTGTTTTTCCATGTCCAGTTTTAACTGTTGCTTCCTGACCTACATATAGGTTTCTCAAGAGGCAGGTTAGGTGGTCTGGTATTCCCATCTCTTTCAGAATTTTCCACAGTTTGTTGTGATCTACACAGTCAAAGGCTTTGGCATAGTCAATAAAGCAGAAATAGATGTTTTTCTGGAACTCTCTTGCTTTTTCAGTGACCCATCGGATGTTGGCAATTTGATCTCTGGTTCCTCTGCCTTTTCTAAAACCAGCCTGAACATCAGGAAGTTCACGGTTCACGTATTGCTGAAGCCTGGCTTGGAGAATTTTGAGCATTACTTTGCTAGCGTGTGAGATAAGTGCAATTGTGTGGTAGTTTGAGCATTCTTTGGCATTGCTTTTCTTTGGGATTGGGATGAAAACTGACCTTTTCCAGTCCCGTGGCCACTACTGAGTTTTCCAAATGTGCTGGCATATTCAGTGTAGCACTTTCACAACATCATCTTTTAGGATTTTTAATAGCTCGACTGGAATTCCATCACCTCCACTAGCTTTGCTCGTAGTGATGCTTCCTAGGGCCCACTTGACTTCACATTCCAGGATGTCTGGCTCTAGGTGAGTGATCACACCATCATGATTATCTGGGTCCTGAAGATCTTTTTTGTACAGTTTTTCTGTGTATTCTTACCACCTCTTCTTAATATCTTCTGCTTCTGTTAGGTCCATACATTTTCTGTCCTTTATTGAGCCCATCTTTGCATGAAATGTTCCCTTGGTATCTCTAATTTTCTTGAAGATATCTCTAGTCTTTCCCACTCTATTATTTTCCTCTATTTCTTTGCACTGATCACCATGGAAGTCTTTCTTATCTCTCCCTGCTATTCTTACTGCACTGTAATTTAAAACATTAGAAACATTGAAAATTACTGTGCTTTATTTCTTTATAAAAAACTTGCCAAAAGTAGTTTGAACATTTCTTGCCTTCTTTTTTCTCATTGTATAACTGATGCTGTGGAGCAAGCATCTTGTCTATGCCTTGGTGCATTTTCACACTTGTTTCTAAATTTGGATCAACTTGCAATATTTCTTGCAGTGCTATGAAATGCCTTTGAGCATTCCTTTAAGGTGAAGTTTTGTGTCACTTCTTCTGGAACGCGTACATTTTCTTAGAATTTGGATGCACATTTCACTGCAGCACTCTTATCTGAGCTAGCAACTTTCCTGGTTGCTTAATATCTGTCAGCTTATGCTGATTCTAAAATAATGAGACAAGCCTTTATTGACAGCAAAACGTTCTTCTTTTTTTCCATAATTAATTAATTTATTTCCAGCTGTCCTGGGTCTTCATTGCTGTGTGTGCTTCTCATTGCAGAGGCCTCCCTTGTTGCGGAGCAAAGACTCGAGGGTGTGTGGACTTCAGCAGTTGTGGCTTGTGAGCTCCAGAGCACTGGCTCAGTAGTTGTGGCACACGGGCTTGGTTGCTTCATGCATGTGACCAATCACAGACAGACTTTGAAAGAAGTGATGCTAGTGATCACATCACGATGAACATCTATTTTTTACAAAGTGAGCTGTGTCTTTGAGTGGGCAGTGTAATCTGTATTTTATGCAAGTACAGTCTTAAACTGTGGTGACGCAAATCTGAAACATTTTGTTGGGGACTGGTATTTAGCTAAATCATAACTGAAATGTGTATGTATCAGAACTATCAAAAGGAAGGATCATTTTATGAATGTTGTTTACAAACTATCTCTGAGCACATTTCTAGCACCAAATTTCAGTGACCCTGTAGTTGGGTGACTGCATATGATTATTTCTAGCTAATGAATTGTGAGCAGAAATTACATGTATCACTTTCATGCCAAAGCATTTGATTACCAGTTGGTACTGGCACAGCCCTTGAGGAGATCTGAGAAGGCGGCTGCTCTGTTAGCCTGAGGTCCCTAATAAGATGTCATAGACAATAGCATAAGCAAGATATAAACTTTTATTTCAAGCCATAAAGATCTTAGGGTTGTTCATTTCTGCAGCATAATAGCCCATTCTGACTGATACAGTATATGCTTCAGACAGAACCTAGGAAAAGGAGGATGGGGAACTGGGCAGAATTCAGAACCCAGAAATTGACATCTAATAGTCAAAAAGGTTCCAAATTGAGGCGGGATTGGGGGTAGAAAAAGAATCAGGGGCATGTACTGAAAACAAAAATCTTTATATGGTGAAAAATACACAAATACAGAAAATAGATGTTTAGTAAATTACTGAAAGGTGAACACTCTTACAATTTCTACTTAAATCAAGAAACCGAAGTCTATCAGCTACCCCAGAAGCTCCTGAGTGGGGTGCCCCATCCCCCCACAGACTCCATCCTGTCCCCTATCTGTTACGGATTAACTGCCCTTTTATGATAATGACCTCCTTCCATTCTTCATAACATCATCACCATACACGCATCCCTCAACCCTGTGGTTTAGTTTTATTTTTTTTTATCTCTTAATGTACAAATTTGCCGTACACCCTTTTCCCCTTGTGAATTTATCTGGTGATGAATCTATTTGTTGTCTACAGTATCTGTGATATCACAATGTAGCATCTATCTTTAGCAACAGGAAGGAATTTAATCCTCACTAATTTATGCTGCCTAACCCAGAAGATATGTGAAGGTTCAGCTTTACTCCATTTGGCAGAGATCTTAGGAGCTATGAGGGGAGAGAGTATGCAAAAATCCTTCTTAATATTTACAGTGGAGCTGGCAAGGCACAGTGACAGGTGACTTCTAAATGGATCACCTATAGTGAAAACTATGTTTTTGTTCAGTCACTCAGTTGGGTCCAACTCTTTGCGACCCCATGGACTAAGGCACGCCAGGCTTCCTGTCCTTCACCATCTCCTGGAGCTGCTCAAACTCACGTCTGCTGAGTCGGTGATGCCATCCAATCGTCTTGTCCTCTGTCATCCCCTTCTCCTGTCTTCAATCTTTCCCAGCATCAGGGTCTTTTCTAACGAGTCAACTCTTCTCATCAGGTGGCCAAAGTATTGGAGCTTCAGCTTCAGCATCAGTTCTTCCAATGAATATTCAGGACTGATTTCCTTTAGGATGGATTGGTTGGATCTCCTTGCAGTCCAAGGGACTCTCAAGAGTTTTCTCCAACACTGAAGTTCAAAAGCATCAATTCTTTGGTGCTCAGCCTTCTTTATGGTCCAACTCTCACATCCATACACGACTACTGGAAAAACCATAATATTGACTAGATGGACCTCTGTTGGCAAAGTAATGTTTCTGGTTTTTAATATGCTGTCTAGGTTTGTCATAGCTTTTCTTAAAAGGAGCAAGCATCTTTTAATTTCATGGCTGTAGTCACCATCTGAAGTGATTTTGGAGCCCAAGAAAATAAAGTTTGTCACTATTTCCTTTGTTTCCCCATTTATTTGCCATGAAGTTATGGGACTGGATGATCTTCATTTTTTGAGTTTTAAGCCAGCTTTTTCACTCTCTTCTTTCACCTTTATCAAGAGGCCCTTTGGGTCCTCTTTGCTGTCTGCCATAAGAGTGGTATCATCTGCATATCTGAGGTTATTGATATTTCTCCTAGCAATCTTGATTCCAGCTTGTGCTTTATCTAGCCTGGCATTTTGCATGATGTACTCTGTGTATAAATAAGCAGGGTGACAACATATAGCCTTGACATATTCCTATTTGGAACCAGTCCATTGTTCCATGTCCAGTTCTAAGTGTTGCTTCTTGACCTGCATACAGATTTCTCAGGAGGCAGGTAAGGTGGTCTGGTATTCACATCTCTTGAAGAATTTTCCACAGTTTGTTGTGATCCACACAGTCAAAGGCTTTAGAGTGTTCAATGAAGCAGAAATAGATGTTTTTCTGGAACTCTCTTGCTTTTTCGATGATCCAGAGGATGATGGCAATTTGATCTCTGGTTCCGCTGCCTTTTCTAAATCCAGCTTGAACATTTGGAAGTTCTCAGTTCACATACTAGTTCACTTCACTAGTTCACTTCTCAGTTGAATCCTAACTTGGAGAATTTTGAGCATAATTTTGCTAGCATGTGAGATGAGTGCAAATGTGTGGTAGTTTGCACATTCTGTGGCATTGCCTTTCTTTGTGATTGGAATGAAAACTGACCTTTTCCAGTCCTGTGGCCACTGTTGAGTCTTCCAAATTTGCTGGCATATTGAATGCAGCACTTTCGCAGCATCATTGTTTAGGATTTTAAATAGCTCAACTGGAATTCCATCACCTCCACTATCTTTGTTTGTAGTGATGCTTCCTAAGGCCTTGCCCGGAGAATCCCATGGACACAGGAGCCTGGCAGACTACAGTCCATAGGGTCACAGAGTCGGGCATGACTGAAGTGACTTAGCATGCACTACAGTACCACAATATTTAAATATTAAAATAAGGAATGTGTACTGTTTCCAAATAAAGTAAAATGTGAAAGTGAAAAAGAGGGATCATTTGCATACTTTCCCACAGTGCAGATTTTTCGACTTGTTTCCCCTTGGTGCTATCCTATGTGTTTCTCTGACCCTTGTAGTTCTTCTAATTGCTAGCTGGATCTATATATCAGTCAAATTTGGGTCTGATTATTTTTGGCAAGATGACTTCATTGGTGGTGGTGCATTTGTTCACCAAAATGTATGTAGTCATCTACAAAATATTTTTTTATATTATGAACAGCCACTGATGTTCGATTCCAAGATTCAGCCTAAATTGACTCATTTATCTGGGTTTTCAGAATGGTGAAATTCTAATCCAGAAATTTCCTTCTCCTACTATGTGGTTATTCCTAGTACACTTCAAACAGGAAAGCCAGTAAATGCTTGATTTTTCCCCCCAGAGATCAAAGCTCTGTCACATCCAAATAATTTGCCAAGGTCTAAATTTCACAAATGTTTCATAAAGGCCAAGATGGCCTCCATCGGCTCAGCTTTCTCTCATTATGCTTTTGGTCCCCTAAGAATTCTCCCCAGCTTTGCATGTCCATAGTCTTTCTCCCCATCTCTCTACCCCATCAGAGCCCACTTGCAAGGAGGAAAGGTCCTCCTTTTCTCCCACTTAGAAGATAAATCATTACCATCACCCATCCTAGAGGTATATGGATTTTAAGCCACATCTTTTAAATATTCTGTCACGGTCCTTGAGGAATTGAAAATAGGTAGCCCCAAGCCCAAACCCAGATCACGTTTTGTTTTGGCTTGCATGTTTTTGCTTTTTAGGATTTTTGGTAGTTTTTTTTATTTAAGCTGAACAAGACCATTTGGGTAAGGGGCACTTTCTTTCTAGTTAGAGCAGAGCCCGTCATCTCCTTCCCCTTGTTTTATACTTTCCCTGTTTTCTGAGTCCCAAAGGTACTTGTGTTTGCCACCTCTATCTTAAAGCTGCTGTCCCCAACCTTTTTGGCACCAAAGACTGGTTTTGTGGAAGGCAATTTTTCCATGGACAGGGGACTGAGGGGTGTGGGTGGTTTTGGATAATTCAAGTGCATTACATTTATTATGCACTTTATTTCTATCAGTGCACCTCAGATCATCAGGCATTAGATCCTGCAGTTTGGGGACCCCTGTCTTACAGCAATCTTATAGACAGGTGTTCGGAGTCCATATCACAGGTGAATGAACAAGAACTGGAGAAGAGATGGACCTGAGTGAGGCCTCATGGGAATGAGATGGATAGTGAGTGCTCTGAGAAGCAGATCATGTTAGGGATAATGCGGGGGTGGAGCCGTCTCCAGCCCTGCCCAAACTAAAACCCACATTCCTTTTCAAGGAAGCACGATAAAATGAGGCCTAAGATAATATTTGGGGGGAAAGTTTATTTTTCTATGGTCTGTTTACATTAGACCATCAGGCGAAGAGAGGTGGTTAAAGACTTGTCCCAAATGGCTGGGCTGGAGAAGCACAAATCCAATGTCAATAGATGGAAATATAAGCATTTTGTTTCATTAAAATTCTTTTTAGAAAACATTTCTTCTTTCCTTTTCCTGAGGCAATCGAAGGGAAGGAGATACAGAGCCGGAAAGAGACAGGGAGGAGGAGAGATGGGGCCAGTTGGGGAGCATATTCAGGAGATTGCTCCCCTCTACATGACTCCAGCAGGTCCATGATCTTGTCAGACCTGACCGGGAGCAGTCACCTGGAGTCACCTGCTGGCCCCAAGGACTGCTGCTAATTGAGGGCAGGGGAGCCAGAGTTCCAGCATTTGCTCAGCCACAGATGTTTTAAAAACTGAGGGCCTATGAGCAAACTGTCAAATCAGGAGCAGCTCTGGGAAAAAACGATTTGAATTCTGTATTCTCTCATGGCCCCTTTTGGCAATAGCTGCAGCCTTTTCTTCCCTCAACACCGTGCTGTTTCATGGCTGCCCCAAGGCAGAGGCCACTTCTGTTGAAGCAGAAGAGGGCAGGTAAACTATGGAGGATCTAGCCAGCTTGGGTTTGCAGGTTGAAATTCCACCTCTGACACTTGTTGAGTGGGTCATTTGGGGCAAATTCTTTGTGCCTCAGTTTCCTTATCTCTAAAACAGAGAAATAATAATATTCTTAGCTGTTTAAAGGATTAAATGGAGGAAAATGCTTAGCATAGGAGAATCCCAGGGATGGCGGAGCCTGGTGGGCTGCCATCTATGGGGTCGCACAGTCGGACACGACTAAAGCGACTCAGCAGCAGCAGCATGTAGTAAAGTGTTCAGTGAACGCTTGTGTTGTTATTCCATTATTTTTAATGCTTCCTCTCTCTTTATCTCTGTCCTTCCGTTACACACCATGCTTCCCAGTAATCCCACTGGATTTGTCCACGTAGATAAATGCACCCAGAGAAGGGAAAACTCATGTTCTCTTGCAGGGTATTTTGTATGCTGTCCACCAAGACCCTCTTTCCCAGTAGGTTTCCATGCAGGTCCATGGATACTACTCCCTTACTCTCGTCAACCCTGGTTCATATGGCAACAGCTGCCTGGGTTGCCCTCTTCATTCACCTCCGTTCACTCAAATCTAGTTTAAGGTCTTCATTGTAACTATATGATTTCTGTTCCAAGAAAACCAACTCAAGTTCATATGAGCAGAAAGAAAATGTATGGACTGCACAGAGAACAGTCCAGGGGACAGGTGTGTCTTTAGGCATTGATTTAGGGCCTTGTATGAAGTCACTGGTACCTGGTGTCATCTCTTGATTTTGCTGCCTCCATACTGGCACCACTCTTAGACAGACTCTACATTTGTGGTGGCCAGAGGTTTGCATTGCAAAGTGAACTCCAGGTTAAAGTCCAGTGAGAAAGAGAAATTTCCTCTCTCTTAATAGCCCCAGCAGACACTGCATGTGTTCCTTGGCTGGCATCATAGATTCATCCTGGGCCAATCTTATTATTGGGGGAAAGAGTAAGAAATTAGATGCTCCCACCTGTAACCCTACCTACAGTTCCTGGGCTGATGGAGGGGGAGGAGTTCTTCTCAGAAAGAAAGCAGAGTAGTTTCAAAAATAAAGGAGATTGGACACAGGGGAGCCAAATCCCTGCAAATATCGACTACAGATAGATCTCGTCCAACCCATTCCCAACAACTGTAGCCAGTTCTCTTCTCTGAACTCCTGACCTAATTCTTCATAGTGCCAGTCATGCTGGCAATGTATTTTGCTGTGATCTCTTTGTTAGGAATACATTTTGCTATATCAGCGATGCTATGAACTGCTTGATGCACAAACTGTTCCCATGCCCTTCATTTGATACTGCCTTCTTGTATTGCACTGTTACATTTCTATTACTGATATTGAACTTCCCATGTAAGTATGTCTTCCTTTCAGAGCTCCTTAACTTCCACAGGGAAGGAAATGAGGATACATCTTTCTTTATTAAATTAAAAGATTTTTTATTTATTTATTTTTGCCTGTGCTGTGTCTTTGTTGCTGAGAAGGCTTTTCTCTCATTCTGGCAAGTGGGGGCTACTCTCCAGTTGCTGTGTGCAGGCTTCTCATTGTGGTGGCTTCTCCTGGTGCAGAGTACAGGCTCTAGAGCGTGCAGGCTTCAGTAGCTGTGGCACAAAGACACAGCAGTTGTGGTTTCCAGGTTCTAGAGCACAGGTATGCCACAACAGCCTTAATTGCTCCTCAGTATGTGGGATCCTCCCGGACCAGTGGTAGAACCTGCATTTCCTGCATTGGCAAGAGGATTCTTTACCACTGAGCCACCAGGGAAACCTCCAAGGATACTTCTTTCTATATAATTGTTTAATAGATGTTGATTGATCAAGAATTGAATGATATTTCTTCTCTTGTACCTTTCATTGGTCAAATGTCTAGTAGGTGCTATTAATAATAATACTTTCCCCAGTGCATATTCTTGGCACCTTTGCTGAAGATCAATTGACTGTACATGCACGGATTTATTTCTGAGCTTTCTGTTCTCTTCCATTGGTCCATATATCTACCTTTAGGCAAGTACCATGCTGTTTTGATTACTGTAGCTCTGTAATATATTTTGAAATCAGAACATGATTGCATCTTGATCTAAGCATCACTAGAAGCTCCAGTCTGCCTGTCTGGGCCTGTTGGCTAGAGACCCAGTGACAAGAGCAGTTAAGCCCAGCATAGGAGACAAGAGTACAAACTTTAAATAAACAAAACAAAAGACTTATCTGGCTTTTCATTCCTCAGGGACCAGGATTAAGGCAGACTATATCCTTAACAGTTAAAGGAAATAAATCCATAAAATAAGAGAAATACCAAAAGGGTGGTAAGCTAGTTTAGACATTTCATCCAAAGTTTTTATCATTACCTACACTGTAAGCTCCTGTATATCCAGAGGTAACTTTGTCCCAGGCCCGAGATATCTCTCTGGGACCTGGCCAGGGACTTGATGCCAATGCAATACAAGCTGAGCACTGGGCAAGGCTCACAGAGAGCATTGCTTAACCTGACTCCCAGGTCAAAGGGCCCCCAGGGACACCGACTAGCACTTGGCAAGGAGGAGGAGGTCTGGGGGGGGCATGGGACTGAAAAGGCTCTCCAGTTCTCCTCAATCCTCTTTAATAAGTGCTGGGGGCTCCCTAGATGCTCGTACCATGGCAAGAACAATAATCAGGCCAACACGGTCATCTGCCCCACAGGAAATCCAGATAACTCCAGAAAACTATCACACTGCTCTATGTTAGATGACAGTCAATTCTGATGGCATGTCATCACCTGCACCAACTAAACACCCACATGCCACATCTCTAAAACATTTGATTTCTCAGTGGACAGTCAAGGCCAAATCTCTATCCTGGTTTGAGCTGTGGAGCGACAGAGCAGTGCTGTCCAGCAGTGAAGGGTACTCTGGAGCAGAACTGCTGGGTTTGAATCCCAGCTCTGTCCCACTTTCCATGCCTCAGTTTCCCCATCTGTAAAATGGAGCTAACTCTTATTTTGTAGGGGTTATGAATACTCAGTGAAGTAATTTAGACCAAATCTGTCAGAACAGTGCCCAGCTATAAGTACTATATGGTTGGCTGGTACCACCATGCATTCAGGAGGGCACAAAGCTTTCAAACCTGCCATCTGAGCTAATAAATTCTAGAGTGCAGCTCCCCAGGACTTTGGGGAAAAGCTGAGCCTCTCTCACACCAGGCCCAAAAAGAGATGGCCTTGGATGTTCTCCTCCTCACTCTGGTCTGCAGATCAGAGGCCCTTCCAGCCTCCAGATCCAGGGAGCCACTAGGACTGTACTATTGACTTGGAAGGCTGCACCCCATGTTTGCACAATGTGTCCGGATGTGGCCTCCTTTTCCATCAGGTTTGTGCCAGATGGCTCTATTACCATGGGGTGCATTTCAGGCCTCCTCACTATTATCAGCTTCTCACTTTCAGCTGTTGCACCAGGGACAGGATCCTTCCCTTCCTCCTTTTGCCCCATCATTGGGTATTTGTTTTCACTGGCAGCCTGGGTTACAGAGTTGAGCCACCTCTTGTCCTGCAAGGCTTCTCCCAGCCCAACGCTCAGACTCAACTACATCACCTCAATTAGAACTCACTCATGCCTCCAAGACCCAAACTCAAGTGAATCTATCTTAAGCAGGCTATGGGAGATAAGGAAGGGGCAGGGTAATAATTGTCCAGTTCATGCCACCTGCATTTGAAGAAATCTTTTCTGCAGTGATGATTAGCACACTAGGAAAACTAAGAGGGGAGGAGGAGAAAATTGTAGAGAGGGAAGAGGCAAAGAATTACCCTGGAGTCATGAACAGGTTTACAAAATCTGCCATCCCCTCCACACCCTCTCCTACATTTTCACTCGGGATGTGGCCCCTCCTACTGAGCCCTTGCCCCTCCTCCCTGAAGCTGCCCTAGGACATCAGCTGTCAGTCCTTCCTTCCTGATCATTCCTTCCCAAATAGACTGTAAGCAGGAGCTATGAGCTCTCCCCACCATACTCTGGTTGGCACAGCTTCCTTGAAGTGAGTGAAGTTGCTCAGTCGTGTCCAACTCTGTGTGACCCCATGGACTGTAGCCTACTGGGCTCCTCCATCCATGGGATTTTCCAGGCAAGAGTACTGGAGTGGGTTGCCATTTCCTTCTCCAGAGGATCTTCCAGACCCAGGGCTTGAACCTGGGTCTTCCACAGTGTAGGCAGATGCTTTACCGTCTGAGCCACAAGGGAAGCCTTAACAGCTTCCTTATGTTAGATTAATTCCTCAAAGAAAGGGGATTTTACCTTAGAATAAACAAACAAAATTCTTTAATCAAATTGCTCCAAGAGAAGCCCATCCAGCGGAGGGAACTGTTCAGCAGCTGGCCCCTTTCCCGCCTGGGTTTTTGTCCTCACTGGCAATGCTCTTTTGTTCTCATTGCCACCGAGTCACCTGGTCTGACTTGTTCTACCCAGGTGTGGGCTGTACCTCCACTGTCCCCCTTTGCAGGATTCAGGCAGGCTGGAATCTTCTGAAAAATAGCCCCTAAGAAAATCAACAAAATGAACAAAGAAAACACAAACAGCTGAAGAAAAGATGTGCTGACTGAGTGCAGGTATCTAATCCAAAAAAACCAAAGTATTATCATCCCTGGGCCAGACAGGCCTGGGTTCCTCCCTGCCCACTCCATCTCCCATTGAAAAAGACCCTCTCAAGTAAAACATTTTTGATGTTCTCTCTCTCTCCCTTATCTCCACCCCCCCTAACCAAGCAGAAGTGGGTAAAAGAAAGGGCAGGCGGTACTCGGAATGCAGCCAACACCTGGCTTTGTGTCTGACCTAAGACAGAGGGGTGGTGGTCCCTTAAGTTTCTTGGTCACTTGGTGTGAACTAGGAGAAGGGAGATATCCACAGATAGGGACCTAGCATGGGGACAGAAGCTGGTGAAGCTAGGCATGAAGTCAAGGCCAAGGTCCCTGGGAGCAGATGTCTGGTCCTAGCTCTGTCTTTGTCACTCTGGCCTTGTCCCCATCTTTTCTGGGCCTTAATTTCCCCATTGGTAAATTGAGGAAGTTTGAGTAGGTGATCTCCAAAGTCACCTACTCACTTCAAGCACTTGGGAATTTTGCAGTTTTCTAATATCAACCACCAGTTTCCAGAGGTGAGAAAACATCAATCCACCTAAATGGGTCTCATACATAGGGCATCGGTAAAGGCTTCCACTCCCAACAGCTAAACTTCCTGAATGATGACCAGATGCCAGAAACAACCACATCTACTTTACATGTGCTGACTCATTTCCTTCTCACAGGATCCCTGAGAAAGGCTTAGTCTTCCCATTTCACAGAGAGAAAATTCGTGCACAAAGAGGCTAAGACTTGTGGGTGATTATAAAAGGATGGGCTTCAGGCAGTGTGGCTCCAGGGTCCATGCTCTGATTCCCTAAATGACTTCTTCATAATTCATGACTATAATATATACCGCAGGCACAATAGCCAAAAGGCAGAAACAATACACATGTCCACCCACAAATGAATGGATAAGCAAAATGTGATATATTCATACAGTGGGATATTATTCGGTGTTACAGAGGAATAAAATTCTGATATGTGCAACAACATGGATGAACCTTGAAAACATGCTGAGTAAAGTAAGCCAGTTACCAAAGGAGAAATATTGTGTGATCCCATTTACCTGATTTATCCAGACTAGACAAATTCATAGAAACAGAGAATAGATTAAAGATTACCAGGAGTGCAGATGGTGACGGCAGCCATGAACTTATAAGAGGCTTACTCCTTGGAAGGAAAGTTACGACCAACCTAGATAGCATATTCAAAAGCAGAGGCATTACTTTGCCAACAAAGGTCTGTCTAGTCAAGGCTATGGTTTTACCAGTGGTCATGCATGGATGTGAGAGTTGGACTGTGAAGAAAGCTGAGCATCGAAGAATTGATGATTTTGAAGTGTGGTGTTGGAGAAGACTCTTGAGAGTCCCTTGGACAGCAGGGAGATCCAACCAGTCCATTCTAAAGGAGATCAGCCCTGGGTGTTCTTTGGAAGGACTGATGCTAAAGCTGAAACTCCAGTTCTTTGCCACCTCATGAGAAGAGCTGACTCATTGGAAAAGACTCTGATGCTGGGAGGGATTGGGGGCAGGAGGAGAAGGGGACGACCGAGGATGAGATGGCTGGATGGCATCACGGACTCGATGGATATGAGTTTGAGTGAACTCCGGGAGTTGGTGATGGATAGGGAGGCCTGGCGTGCTGCAATTCATGGGGTTGCAAACAGTCAGACACGACTGAGCGACAGAACTGAACTGAAGGGAAGGGGAGTATGGGGAGTTATTGCTTAATTGGTACAGGGTTTCTGTTTGGGATGATGAAAAGTTCTAGAAATTGATAGTTACGGTTGCTGCAGAACATTATAAATGTACTTAATGCCATCAAATTTTATGCTTAAAATGTTTAAGGTAGTGAATATTCTATGTCACAAATCAATTTTAAAAATATCTATTGCAGAATAGACATCACTTATTGAGCATCTACTATGACCCTATGACAGTAGGTGCCTTATGCATTGCCTCGTTCAGCCTTACAACAACCCTGTGAACTAGGCTATGGTGCCATTTCACCTAGTTTATAGGCGAGGATGCCAAGGCTCAGAGAATAAATTCTTAAGGACTCACAAGTAGTAAGTGGTAGAGCTGATATGTAAACCCAGGTACTGCTGACAGTAAGCTCAGAGAAGATAGAAAGAAACCTGAGCAGGCTAGGAACAAGTTGAGATGAACCAGGGTATGAGGCCATTCAATCCCTCCTGTGTTGGCCACGTTCCACAAAACTCACGTTTGTTTTTTCTCACACCTCTCTCTGCATTTGCTGTGTTTTTCCCCATGTTTTATAGCCAACCAATGCCCTCCTGCCTTGCCCCTCCACAGACACCACCAACTCTGCCTATGTCTGCCCAGGACACCCCCCCGCTCCAAGCACAGTAGCACAGCCTGTCGGATTTAGGGTAGGGGACAGGGGTGGCTCAGAGCTCATCAAGGTTTATCCTGTGCTGAGCAAGACAGGGGCCCAGATTTCTGCCAAAGGTGACCCCTGAGCAAGCAGCTCCCATACCCCCATAGGGCGTTCTGCTGGGGTCAGGAGCAGCTGGCTGATGACTATCTGCAGAAAAACCTCAGAAAGGCTTGTGCAGGCACCTTCATGGGGTGCCAGGACTTGGTAGGTTACAAGTTTATCCCAGTGCCGCAGGTTTCCTTTGCCTTGTAAATAACAAACAACAGGCACATAGCATTCTGCATTCAGGTCACCAGGAAAGCCAAGCACAACTACATTCAGGCTGTCATGCTCCTGTCTAGTTGTAGCCTCCAGAGGCATCAGCCTAACCAAGAAGTTTACATGGAAGCACAAAGTATCCTTAGAAACTCCTCATATGGGAGCTCAAGCAAAAGCACCAGATTCCAAAAATTATGACTGTCGGTGTTGGGGGACAGGGTTGTGTGTGTCGCACAACCTGTTTTCTCTAGCCTGCACCCCCTCAGACATTTTCCTGGCATTCTGCTCCCCTAGGCTCTGTTCCCAACTGGATGGTGGCTGTAAATCCCCAGAAGATGTTCACTGAGAATCTGGAATTCCTCTCAGGGGATCTTGAACAACTAACTCTGACCCAGGAAGTGAGATCCATGGGATTCCAGACCTCAGGCACAGTGTGGGGAAAGATTTTTAAGCAGATGAGTCTTCCCAAATTCCCTTTTAATCGTGTCCAGGAAGAGTGACCCCTGTCAGCAGGCAGATTGAAAGCACAGGCTGTCATGCTCTCAGGAGAGTGTGGAGCTTAACAGAGTGGATGCTGATGTCAGACTTCCAGAGCCTAAATCCCGACTCTGCCACTAACCAGATGGATGATCTTGAGCCAGTTGCGGCTAAAATTTCCTTCTTTATAAACTGTTGTTTTTATTGTTCAGTCTCTAAGTCGTGTCTAACTCTTTGCGATCCCGTGGACAGCAGCATGTCAGGCTTCTCTGCCCTCCACTATCTTCTGGAATTTGCTCAAATTCATGTCCACTGAGTTGGTGATGCTCTCGAGCCATCTCATCCTCTGCTGCCGCCTTCTCCTCCTGCCTTCAATCTTTCCCAGCATCAGGGTCTTTTCCAATGAGCCTGTTCTTTGTATCAGGTGCCCAAAGTATTGGAGCTTCAGCTTCAGCATCAGTCCTTCCAATGAATATTCAGGGTTGATTTCCTTTAGGATGGACTGATTTGATCTCCTTGCTGTCCAAAGGACTCTAAAGAGTCTTCTCCAGCACAACAATTTGAAAGCACTAGTTTTTTGGCATTCAGAAATAATAATAATGCCCACCTCTGAATATGGAAGAGAACCAAATGGGATGAAGCACATAAAGCAGTCAGGACAGTGCCTGGCAAAAAAGTCCTATTCAATAGCTAACATTATTGTTGCTGTTGTTTAGTTGCTAAGTTGTATTGGACTCTTTTGAGACTCCATGTACTGCAACCTGCCAGGCTCCTCTGCCCATGCGGTCTTCCAGGCAAAAATGCTGAAGTGGGTTGCCATTTTCTTTTCCAAGGGATCTTCCCAACCCAGGGATCAATCCTGCATCTCTTGCATTGCAGGCAGATTCTTTACTGCTGAGCCACCAGGTAAGCTAACACTATTATGCAGACAGATACTGGTAGTCAGCTGTAGCGTCTTTGCTCCTGAAGCCCCTGAGATTCAGACTCCTTCTCAGAGCGGCAAAGCAAGTAGCAACTATCAATTGGCCAGGGCATTTTGCCTAAGACATCTGTTTGCAACAATGGCCCTATTTTTTTCTGAACTGGGCATGTAGTGCCCTTCACCTCTCTGTGAGCTCTCTACTTCACCACCACATCCCCTATTACACCAGTTCTAGGATCACCCTCCTCGTAACACATATATGCACTTTAGATGCAAAACTTACCCCACGCACAATTTTAAACAGCTTTATCGAACTACA
The DNA here is from genome assembly GCF_042477335.2 of Ovis canadensis. Lineage (NCBI taxonomy): Eukaryota > Metazoa > Chordata > Mammalia > Artiodactyla > Bovidae > Ovis > Ovis canadensis. The sequence continues at coordinate 79,284,707 of NC_091247.1, read as the reverse complement.
ATTCACATATTATATAACTCACCCATTTAAAGTACACAGTTCAATGACTTTTAGATCACAGAGCAGTGTATGTATCACCACCACAGTCAATTTTAGTGTGTTTTCATTACCCTTCCAAAAAACCTTTACACCTCTTACCCATCACCTTCCCAAATTCCCTTCCCCCACCCTCTCAGACCTAATTAGGCAACCACTGATTACTTTTTGTCTTTACAGATTTGCTTACTGCAGGTATTTCATATAAATATGTGGTCCTTTGTGACTGGCTTCTTTCACTTAGCAAAATGTCCATCCACATGGTAGCATGTATCAATACTTTATTATTTTTACTGCTGAAAAATATTCCATTGTATGAATATAGTATATTTTATTGACTCATTCACGATTGGACATTTGAGTTGCTTCCTCTTTTTACTGTGAATAATGCTGCTATCAACATTTATGTAGAAGTTTTTATGTGGACAGGGGATTTACTGACAGAGCAAGAGAACAGTCATCTTGAGTAGCTTGATCATACAGAGAAATAGATGGATTCCTTGGTGTGATGAAATATCTTTCCCAAAAGTTACCATCTTCCCTTAATAGGTGGGAACCTCCAATCTATATCCAGCCTAAAGGGAAAGTAATAAAAGCAATTCCATTATAGATAGTTAAATAAACAGATGAGGATGCCCATTCTTATTACTATTAATAAGCTCTGGAGATAGTAACCAATAAAATTAGACAACAGAAAGAAGTTGGAGGTATAAAATTTGAAAATAAGAAACAAAGTTATCATGATTTATGAACAGTCTCTTGATGAAAGTAAAAGAAGAGAGTGAAAAAGCTGGCTTAAAATTCAACATTCAGAAAACTAAGATCATGGCATCTGGTCCCATCACTTCATGGCAAATAGATGGGGAAACAATGGAAACAGTGGCTGACTTTATTTTTCTGGGCTCCAAAATCACTCCAGATGGTGATTGCAGCCATGAAATTAAAAGATGCTTGCTCCTTCGAATAAAAGCTATGACCATCCTAGACAGCATATTAAAAAGCAGAGACATTACTATGCCTACAAAGGTCCATCTTGTCAAAGGTATGGTTTTTCCAGTAGTCATGTATGGATGTGAGAGTTGGACTATAAAGAAAGCTGAGCACTGAAGAATGATGCTTTTGAACTGTGGTGTTGGAGAAGACTCTTGAGAGTCCCTTGGACTGCAAGGAGATCCAACCAGTCAATCCTAAAGGAAATCAATCCTAAATATTCATTGGAAGGACTAACACTGAAGCTGAAACTCCAATACTTTGGCCACCAGATGTGAAGAACTGACTCATTGGAAAAGACCCTGATGCTGGGAAAGATTGGAGGCGGGAGGAGAAGGGGACGACAGAGGATGAGATGGTTGGATGGCATCACCGACGTGATGGACATGAGTTTGAGTAGGCTGCGGGAGTTGGTGATGGACAAGGAAGCCTGGCGTGCTGCAGTCCCTGGGGTTGCAGAGTTAGACATGGCTGAGCGACTGTACTGAACTGATAGATAACATGATTGTATATCTTAAAAACCCAAGAGAACCAACTGAGAAATTGTTGCAAACAAAAGAATTTAGTAAAGAAGCTGCAATAGTGTGTTTATAATAAGAAATATATATTTGATTCTTATCTCATTTCTAGTACTATTGTTGTTGTGTAGTCACTAAGTAGTATCTGACTCTTTGTGACCCCATGAACTGTAGCCCACCAGGCTCCTCCTGTCCATGGGATTTCCCAGTCAACAATACTGGAGTGGGTTGCCATTTCCTTCTTCACAGGATTTTCCCAACCCAGGGATCAACCATATCTCCCGCTTGGCAGCAGATCCTTTAGCACTGAGCCACCTGGGAAGCCCTCATTTCTAGTATAGAGCTCCTAAAACCCTTGGAGTTTCCTAAGTGATTAGAACCCTAAAAGTATCTTTTGTTATGTTAATGAGGTAGCTAATGGGCTTCACCAAAGGATGGGGGGCTGGTTACCAGGAGAACCAACACTGTGATTAAGGGTTTGGAACTTTCCATCTCATACCTGACCTTCTGGGAGAGGAGAGGGGCTGGAGGCTGAATCCATTGCCAATGGCCAACAACCTAATCAATCATAACTATGTAATGAGGCTTCAGTAAAAACCCTAAAGCACAGAGCTTCCTGGTGGGTGAACACATGGAGATGTGGGGAGACAAGCATGCTCAGAGAGAGCATGGAAACTGCACCCTTTCCCTATAACTTGCCCTATGCTCTTCCATCTAGCTGTTCCTGAGTTACATTTTTTTTTTTTTTATCATAAACTTGTCATCTAATAAGTAAAATGTTCCTTGGAGTCTATGAACTGCTCTAACAAACCAATCAACCCTGAGGAGGAGGTCATGGAAGCCTCCGATCTATAACCAGTCAGTTGGAAGCAAAGGGGACAACCTAAATTTGCAACTGGTGTCTGAAGCCCAGAGAAGAGTTCATGGAAACCTTCAATCTATAGCCATTAAGACAGAAGCACAGGTAACAACCTGGGCTTGTGCTGGCGTTTGAGGTTGGGGGTGGGGAAAATTCTTATAAGACTGACCCCTCAACCTGTGGAATTTGATGCTGTCTCTAGGTAGTGTCAGGCTTCCCTTGTGGCTCAGCTGGTAAAGAATCCGCCTGCAATGCAGGAGGACCTGGGTTTGAGCCCTGGGTTGGGAAGATCCCCATTCTAGTATTCTGGCCTGGAGAATTCCATGGCCTGTATAGTCCATGAGTAGCACAGAGTAGGACGTGACTGAGCGACTTTCACTTTCTAGGTAGTCAGTACTGGGCTGAACTCTCTGACACTGTGCTGGTATCTGAGAACTGCTTGGTGGTATGTGGGGAAGCCCCCCACATATACATAGACATATGCACTGGAATTGGCTTCAAGAACCCAAAAGAGAAGCCAGTTACAACGTTAATGTATGGTAAACAATAGCTTTTATATTGTGCACAAAAATATCAACCAGTTAGAAGTTACAGTGGAGGAAAATAGGTATTTCCAATAGCAGCTAAAATATAAAATAGCTGGGAACAATCTTTAAAATGTATAAGAAATGTATGAAGAAAACTTGAACATACAAAAGGGACTTGAAAAATGGAAAGGCATAGTATAATCTTAGATTGGAAGACTCATCACCATAAAAATGTCAATTCTCCATACAGTTATTTTCTAAATCTAACACTATCTCGATAAATATAACTACAGGACTCTTCTGCGGAACTAGAAAAGTGGTTGAAAGAGTAAGCAGTCAAGCATAGTCATGAAAATAGGAGACATGAAAATAATCAGCAAACTTTAGGGAATCAAGAAATCAGGGTTCTACAGAGCCTGGTCCTGCCCTCATCAATTGATAAACTATTTGTCACTTTTGTTGGAGCTTCTGTTTCCTCATCAGCAAAGTGAAGCACACAGGCTCTAGAAATTCTGATTAATTCTGTTATAAGACTACTCAAATGCCCCAGACTTGGTTGAAGCTCTATCTGTTCAAAACAGGTCTAGGACAGCTCAGCTTTGCAAGGCACCTGGAAGAGTATTTGGCTAAGTATGAGAGCTTCTGGGGTACCAGGGAAGCCTAAAAAGTGTTCCTACTCTTACTTTTGCCAGCATCCCATCTCTGGTTTGGCTCCCTGGGATTTAGCCAATTGATTGGATCTGGCCTGTCCCTCCATTACCTCGTCACTGAAGAAGTAAGCAATGTATTTGGGTCTTGGCTTCCCAGGTGGTGCTAGTGGTAAAGAACCCTCCTGCCAAAGCAGGAAACATAAGAGACCTGGGTTTGAGCCCTGGGTCAGAAAGATCCCCTGTAGGAGAGCATGGCAACCCACTCCAGCATTCTTGCCTGAAGAATCCCATGGACAGAGGAGCCTGGTGGGCTACAGTCCATGGGGTTGCACAGAGTCAGACACGGCTGAAGCGACCTAGCACGCAAGCACATAGTTCCTACTAGAGCCTTTCCTAGGAGTTAATTTGCCAAGTTAAAGGAAGAAGATGGGGTGCACAGAGCCTTCACAGGAGGAGGATAAACTACTCAGAGCAAAGAAGAGAACACAGAGACACAGAGAACATACACTGGACATCTATGTCCCAAGAAATCCATTCTGAGAGGATCATTCTCAATAGGGCTGATATAGAGAAACAGATATTCAAACAGAGAACCGAGAGGAAGGCACAAGGCCTATACTCAGGCTCAGATGGAATTAAATGCATCAGTATCTTCACCTATGAAACAAGTGCATAGTGGACTGAGCTCAGTATTTTCACTTTGAATAGAGGAGAATAATTTGCACAAGAAGAAAAGAAAACTTCTTCTCTCCCCAGTCAGGAACAGGAAGAAGATGCTTGGTTAGGACGTGTTTCCTGTAAAATCTGGGAAGTCACAGGAGAGGGAGGTGGGGGTGACAGAGAGTGAGGAAGGTTTCGCATGAAGAGAGAGAAGGATAGAGGAACCAGGGAAGAAAGAGACTAGCCCAGGATGGCCAAGCCCCATGAAGGTTCTGTGAACGGACTGACATAAAGTACATTGAAAACATGGGGTGGGACAATGCCCCAGTACCAGGCCCTGGTATGGGAGTTATCAAGGCAACTCTCTGGGGACTAGCAGAATTCCCTATGTTATTACTGCAGAGCATTAGAGGAGCTCTGACTCCCAAGCATTCTTCATCTACCCTTGGAGATGTAAATCATGTTGTATTATTGCCTATGAGTAGGCAATGGTTTGTGTTCAGGTCAACCCAAGTAATTGCTAAACTCTTACCATGAGTTCGGCCCCACATGAAGGATGTGGTGACCAAAAGGGAAGTCAGAATAGCGTCCCTTGCTACTAAGGAATTTATAGCTGGAAAACTAAGAATTCCATACTAGATAATAGTATGATTCATATAACTCACCTGAATCCCAAATTAAATGTAAAAATGTTTTGAAAAGTGAGTGAAGTGTAAGTTCGGAGGGGAGAAAGGACAGTGGGCTGGTGGCCAGGGAGGACTTCACAGAGAAGGTGGAACTTGACACCAACATGTATCTGTGAGAGTAAGGTGCCGCTTCCTTCCCCCAACTCCCCAGGCTACAAGGGGCCCAAGCCAGAGCCTGGGAGTGGAGGAAGAAGTTTCTCTATCGGAAGCTTAGAGATGAGGCTCTAAGTGACAACTTTCTCTTAGCCTATCCTTTTCAGTGCTGTTTGTTTGAGAAGGGAACAGATTTTCCTGTTCCAGCAGCCAAAAAACCAAAATAAATCAAGAAAGGAATGACAAGGATGGACCTGGAAATGAAGTTAAAATATCTAGGCTTGGTGAAGACACCACAAAATGGTTTTCTCCTGAAAGTGGCTGCTCAACTTAGAGGGACGGCAGACCAGACTGCTCTAATGGACCTGGGGATATATTCTCCTCTCTGACAACCCCACCCACCCCTCTTCCCACCCCATTTCCTCCAAAAGCATTTTGCAGATGGTACCACTCAGTTCCCAGAACCAGTCTGGAGCAGTGATTAAAAGATCATAATTCCAGAAACCATTTTTTTTTCTTCTTGGACACCTTGGCAAATGCTTAAGCTACACTGAGACACAGTGAATCATTGAAGAGTGGCAATCAAGATGCTGGAGAAAAACTAAGAATTCCACTAGGCCTGGGGCCAGTCCTCAAAAAGGCAGTTGTTTGAGAAAAGGTAGGGTTCTGTGAGGACACTTTTTAAGAACCCTTCCTCCCATCGGTCCGCAGACCTCCTTCTTGCCTTTCCCCATTTTGCATGGGTAAGAATCATTTACATTACTACCAGTTTTCTTCATATTAGGTTGCAATATAGCCTAGAAAAAGAAATAATGGAAAACTCAGGACCTTCTAGGATCCAATAACCATGATGAATCCTCTATACAACACCGCACGTTCCACTGAAAGGACTCCCCATGTCCTTTTTCCCATTTCAGTCATTTACAATTTTTCCTGACACTCAAGAATCTCTTTCAGAATGCAGGGATGAAAGACAAAGAGATTTAAGCATACAATTGAGTTTAAATAATCACTGTCAATATCATTTCAAAGCATGTAATGTAAGCTTCAGTTGATTTTTGAAAGAAAGAATACTTGAAAGAAAGTACACTGTGAATTGTTCATAATGTAATAGTGATACCCTGGCCCCCCATATTTCAAATCACACAACCCACACACAGAAGATGTGCATGGGAAAGGGCAAAAGAAAGTCAAAGAATGAAACTGTCTTCACGTTACACATGGCTATTCAGTATTTTTAAATTCTTAGCATTGGATTCAAGCATGTTTACTGATAGTTTTAAAAACTGGTAAAAACAGTCTGTGGGGTATGTGTGTATATGTGTAAGTGAGAGAGAGGAAGCACACACAAGAGAAAGTAGCTAGTTCCCTTCCCTTTTAATCAATTTGATGGCAGTTTCTCCCTTAGCTTTACTGAGGTATAACTAACAAATAAAAAGTATATATATTTAACATGTACAACTGATGGTTTGATATGTGTATACATTGTGAAATAACTACTTCATTAAAGCTAATGAACATATCCATCACGTCACATTTTCTTTTCTTTTTCTTTTCTTTGTGTGTGTGTGTGTGTGTAGTGAGTACTTAGTATCTGTATCTGTCCTCTTAGCACATCTCGCGTACAGAGTACCGTGTTACTATCATCACTGTGCTGTGCATTAGATCCTAGAATGTTATGTCGAATACCAGAAACAGTGCCATATGACCACCAACCTCTTATTTCCCCCAGGAGGTCACTTCTAAAGAACCTGTCCTTTGTCCCCACTATTAGCTCAGTCATTCCATGTTCCCCCAGCCCTGCAGGCTTCTGTTTCTGATTTCCCTAGCCTTCATAGCCAGTTTTGTACATTCTTGAGTGCAAAGAATCGGGAAGGTGCAGGAGGAAGGAAGTGGGCAGTGGATGCTAAGGCTCTGCTTTGCACACTTTGCCTCTCGGAGCTCACAGCCTGAATTGACTGGGCTGAGCCAGGGTCAAGGGTGGGGGGAGGTGCTCACTTCAAGGATGCATTCTAGCCCTCTGTGCTATGCCGTTTCTAATTTTTGGTCACTCTCAATAACACAGTACTGAACATGTTCATGTATGTTTTAGTTCCAAGACTTGTACTATTTCTGTCCAAGGATATGGAGTGAGACTTCCCCTCCTACCCCCGAAAGCAACCAGGACTCAACACTAGGGCTGAGAAACCGTGAAGTGCCATGCCATGGTAGGCAGCTTTTGAGATGGCTCCCAGCATGCTCCTTGCTTCCTGGTTGTTGTTGGTGTTCAGTCACTCAGTTGTGTCCAGCTCTTTGCAACCCCATGAATTGCAGCATACCAGGCTTCCCTGTCCCTCACCATCTCATGCAGCTTGCTCAGATTCATGTCCATTGAGTCAATGATGCCATGCAATCATCTTGTCCTCTGTTGTCCCCTTCTCCTGCTGCCTTAAATCTTTCCCAGCATCAGGGTCATTTCTAATGAGTCAGCTCTTAGTATCGGGTGGCCAAAGTATTGGAGCTTCAGCTTCAGCATCAGTCCCTCCAATGAATATTCAGGGTTGACTTCCTTTAGGATGGACTGGTTTGTCTCCTTGTGGTCCAAGGGACTCTCAAGTATCTTCACCAACACCACAGTTCAAAAGCATCAGTTTTTCGACACTCAGCCTTCTTTATGGTCCAACTCTCACATCCATACATGACTACTGGAAGAACCATAGCTTTGACTAGATGGTGGCCTCCTGGTATTCACACCCTTACCTAAAGTGCAGGATAGGACCTCCCTGGTGGACCAGTGGTTAAGCATCCACCTGCCAATGCAGGGGACACGGGTTTGACCCCTGGTTCAGGAAGATTCCATATGCCTCTGAGCGACTAAGTCCATGTGCCACAACTACTGAGCCCACATGCTGCCACTACGGAAGCCTGTGCACCTTAAGCCTATGCTGTGCAACAAGAGAAGCCACCACACTGAGAAGCCTGCTCACTGCAACTAGAGAAAGCCTGTGCGTAGCAATGAAGACCTAGCGCAACCAAAAATAAATAAAAAAGTTAAAGTTCAAGATACTGATAGTCATTCCATAAGTCTAAGTAAAGGGTTTCCCAGGTAACTCAGCAGCAAAGAATCTGCCTGCCAATGCAGGAGATGCAAGAGACACGGGGTCAATCCCTGGGTTGAGAAGATCCCCTGCAGTAGAAAAAATGGCAACATTTTCCAGTATTCTTGCCTGGAAAATTCCATGGACAGAGGAGTCCATGGGTTCACAAAGAACAGGACACAACTGAATGATTGAGCACACAGACACAAGTCTAAGCAGAGACTTCTGATACACTTCTAGAAACTGAGAAAATGGATAAGTGCAATGACATTTATTCAAAATAAGTTCTCCCAATTAGTTGATTCTCCATTCTTCACATTTAGCTAAATTGACAGAGGGCCCATTTGAATTGTCAGCTGATAGGGGCTTCCCTAATGGCTCAGCAGTAAAGAATCCACCTGCAATGCAGGAGACTCAGGAGACTTGGGTTCAATCTCTGACTTGGGAAGATCCGCTGGAGGAGGAAATGGCAACCCACTCCAGCATTCTTGCTTGGAAAAATCCCATGGACAGAGGAGTCTGGCAGGCTACAGTCCATGGGGTCACAAGGAGTCAGACACGACTGAGCATACACGCACACAGATCATTAAAAATAATTTTTGATCATAGGTCACCATGTGATTTTGGTATATAACTGGGAAAGGGTTCAAAAAATTGTTATTAATATAACAAAACTCTCTTCCTACCATATTTTTGTGAACACATCTTCTCAGCAAACATGTATAAGAAAGGAAATTAGGAATAGAACTGAAGCTAAACACTGTTTTATTCCAACAATAAATAACACATATCCATGGATAGAGGAGCAAAAAAAAAGGAAAGCTTTCCCATATCATGAAGAGATACATTTATAATAACATTGTATTTTTCTAAAATATTTACTAAAATTTATATTCTATTGATGGTATTTTGATCAATTGCATAATAAAATTATTTTAATGCACAGTCTAGCAAAGTGTTTTTTTTTTAACATTTAGAGGTTACAGTCATAGGAGATTTTTAATGCTAACTTTAATATATACATACATGTTTATTGCAGAGAGTCTGATAAGCATAAAAAGATATTAGAATAAAATTCTATGGGAGAAATGGAATAAAAAAGCAGATTCAAAAAGAAATAGGAACAATATAAGATTTCTGATGGTAAAAAAAATCTTGTTCATGTACTTTTAAAACACATGATGGTGAATATCAAACTGCTATAGTATTTATATTTATTTGGATATATTTTAAAAGAGTAGTGTTATAGTTTTATAAATCATATTTTCAATATGCCAGAAAGTGCACCTTTTTGCAATTACTATTTAAATCTGTGATGAAAATATTTAGCTGTCAGCCTTAATTTAAGCTTTTCCCCTTATCAGGAGTACTCGCTCCCTCCTAGGACAGGACAGCATGGACACAGAGGGCCCAGGACAGGTGCACACAGTGGGGGGTGTGCCTCAGGCTGCACGGTCCGCGTCACAGCTTTCCAGTGCTGCCCTGAGCCCACCACTCTCTAAGAGCCAAGCAAAAGCACATCCCACAGGCCACCTTAGGGATTTTGCCCTCTGAGCTGAGGATAGCAACAGGCCCTGCTCACATAAATAAAGGATCCCCTGGACTTTCAGGGCACACATCCCTCTACTGTTCTCTACCCTAATCAGTGATGCTTGGATTCCCCTGGGGAAGTGGGCTGGGAGGCCTGGGCTACATACTGCCAACCCAACATCCACCGTTCAGCTCACCCTTCCTCCCAGTAAGCCCTGGGAAAGTACCCTGGAGAGAGAGGAGGGCTGAGGCACCCAGGCTGATGGAGAAAGGAGACAGTCTCTACACAGAGATGGAGAGAGGACATCAGAATCGCGGCTGCCTTGTTTTCAGCCTAAAAGAGGGACTTCGTGCTCTTAATTTTTTTTCTTTATGCTCATAATCCAGTATAATTGATGATTTAAAGAGTCCAGGGCCTTAAATAGTCACAGTGTAACTTTAGGACCAATAACAACAGAAGATAACTATCTATGTAATAGCAAGGGCTTCATAAAAGAATCAAATTCTTTGGAAAAGGCAGTCTGGGAAGGCTGCCTGGAGGAAGTGAGATAGTTGTACTAGTTTTTAAAGGAGAGTTGAGTCTAAGCAACAATTCCATTATTAAATGCCTCCTGGAATGTTCTCTCTGTGGTGAGGAGTTCTAACATGGACATTGCCAGAAACCAGCTAGGGACAGATTAGCTGAAATTTGGAGGAAAGAAGTGAGAGGGTTGGATTGGGTGGAGAGAAAAACAAAAGAAAACAATCCTATCTCAAATCCAATAATATGTCCCTGCTTCATTTCATTAACAGAGAGGAACGAGGATTACAGATGACGACATTAAAAGCTGAAACGTGATCCCCTGGGAAGGAGTATCAGCTGCCTCAGTAATTATAGATCTGCTCCCTGCCTGCAGAGAGCTCCAGGAACAACAGGCAGGAGCCCCTTCCACTGAGGCCCATGAGGTATTAGTTGTAAAGAGCATGGTCTCGCACAGTTCTGAGCCTTGTTGGGTCGCCCGGGCCTGGGGTCTTTGTTGGTAAACTCACAGGAGCTCAGTGGACTGACCAAGGGAGTTAGTTGAAGGAGAGGATGCAAAGCAGTGGGCACCTACCAACTTTTCTACACAATTTGGCCCCTCCCTTCCAGACATTCTTGGCTCCAGGCCAACCAAGCTGTTTGCCCCACATCTTCCTGCCCTGTTCTGCCTAAGCAAAGTCCCTCCTTTATATGCATTTTATTCACGTATCCCCAGTGTTGACCATTCCTAAGGCTCTTCTTCTAGAAAGGTTTTCCTGTGTTCCCATCAACTCACCCAGGCCTTGAACTGAAGATTGCCTGTCATCCTCTGCACTGCTGCCCTTGAGCCACCAACTTGCAATTCGCTCCTGAAAAGTATCCCTTTCTCCCTTGCACTATGGTTTCTTATGTGGTCTGGTTTCCCCTCCCAGTCCAGGGCTAGAATTCTCCATCTCTGTTCACTTCAACTCTATGAACGTGAACTGAGCACTTCCTGGGTGCCAGGCACCGAGCAAGGTGCATTAACGAGGGTGGGAGATACACCAGGTGTTTCTGTCCCAACAGGAGAGCAGAAGCCAAGCACGGCCCAGGGCCATCTTCCTGATCACCTTCCTGACCAGGCTCAGGGCTTGTTCATCACTTTGGCCCAAGTGTGGCTTGGCGGTGGTTTAGTCACTAGGTCGTGTCCAACTCTTGCAACCCCATGGACTGCACCCCACCAGGCTCCTCTGTCCATGGGATTTCCCAGGCCAAGAATACTGCAGTGGATTGCTATTTCCTTCTCCAGAGAACCTTCCCAACCCAGGGATCAGACCCTGGTCTCCTGAGTGTGGCTTAGTTCCAGGTAGTTGGAAGATGGTTTATCTTGAGCTGAATGCAGACCAGCCTGTGACTGGGTTAGGCTCCAGGAAATGGCGGTTGGAAGGAGGTCCAGAAAATATTGCTCGGCACTCAGGACATGGGCTTCCAGGGAATGCTGAGCACACCCTTAGTCATCATCTTTTCTCTGTGTGGAGACCCGGAAGGGACTCTAGGGCCAAGATTCCTATGGGCCCCAGTTGAGTACAGGGAGAACATTCAGTTCATATCTAATAGGTGGTTTCTGAGAAGCTAATGAAAGTTCTGGATGTTCTTTCCAGAAATGCACAGAATCACACACCCTCTGTTTGGCACAAAGTTTCAGGGGATTCACCTACTTTTGGAAATCTATCCACGAATTTCTGGATCTGTACCTTGATGTAAACAATGAGTCCTTAAGTGTGGTTGCTGTGGAACCACTGGCAAGACCTACATACCCTGCAGGAAAAGTTGCTCAGTAAATGTTTGTTGAATTAATGATGATGCTGAATTTAACCATACACCTGCACAAGAGGCCAGGTTCTGGGGCTCAGTGGAGCCTAAGAAGGTTTACCCCTTGATTGCAGGTGACTGTGACCAAGGACTCGTCTGTGCATACTTCACGGTGCAAGAAAATTACAAACCTGGGAAAATATTTGTTTTTCAACAACATATATTATTTCAGTATTTCTTTTTGTTCAAAGTATCTTTGTTTACTTTTCCCCTGGCATTTTCTATTGCTTACGTGACCAAGTATATTTCTCATAAATCTGATACTTATCATCATTATCAAGACAGCCAACATCTAGAAGTTCATTTGCAGTTTAAAATGAAATTTCTGCACAAGCACATCACAATCATGGGCCATAACCAAGACCTCCTAAGACAGACTTCCCTTGTGGTAAAGAATCCACTGGTAAAGAATCCTCCTGCAATGTAAGAGATCTGGGTTCGATCCCTGGGTTGGGAAGATTCCCTGGAGAAGGGAAAGGCTACCCACTCCAGTATTCCTGCCTGGAGAATTCCATGGACTGTATAGTCCATGGGGTCACAAAGAGTCAGACACAGGTAAGCAACTTTCACTTTCATTTTCCTAAGACAGAGTTGAGATTATCTTTTTCTTTGGGAGCAAGAAAATAAACTTTCAGTGTATTTATTAACCTTTGTTTCTGGATTTTTTTCCTTTTCTATTTCTCATAGATAATTTTTTTAACTAGGTGATTTTGAATAAATCACTCTTCTACTGATCACATTAGACAGGGAAATAGGAACCAACCAGGAAATCTACATGCAAATAAATATTTTTACACACTAATATCAGCAAACTGATGACCTTTGAGGTTCAGTTGGAGAGGTTTCTCAGACAAAAACCACGTAGATAACATTAAAAAAGATCCCCAAACTTTTCACTTAATAGAGGGCTCTGCATAAGATATTTTTGGCACCTCAAGTTGTCTTGTTGTTAATCAGTTCTTATTATAGGGGTTCACACCAGAACAATGTTCCCAAAACTCTTTATCTCATGACATAAGCAGAATGGCATTTCAAAATCTCATTTTAAAAAGGCATTAGTCACTAGAGTAAGAAAACACATGCTCTGTACCAATAAAACATAATGTTCAAATAAAAAATGCTTGTTTACATGCATTTTTATATGCCTCCCAATATAAAAGAAACCATGTTTTCATGAGATATTTTCCTTAGGTCAGTGGACACTCCCTCCTATTTCTCAGTCTAATGGGAATCCAACCCATCTTATTGTCATCACCCCTGGAGATGAGGCAGAGATCCAAGAGGGGAGGAGCACATTTGGTAGTTATGACTTTGTGATTCGCAGCTAAACAGTAGCTCTGCCTACCCACCCCCCAGGCTCCACCCCGGATCATCAACTCAGTCTGGTATAAGAACTATAGTTTCTACCGGTGGGCAGTTGTTGCAATGAGCCTCATCACTTCCATGCTCCAAACCCACCTGTTGCAGACCCTGCAAGAGGTCCCATCTTTCTACAGCAACAATAAAAAATCAGTTGCACCAACAAAGGAAAATATAAGCAAGGTGAAAAGACAGCCTTCTGAATGGGAGAAAATAATAGCAAATGAAGCAACTGACAAACAACTAATCTCAAAAATATACAAGCAACTTATGCAGCTCAACTCCAGAAAAATAAACGACCCAATCAAAAAATGGGCCAAAGAACTAAATAGACATTTCTCCAAAGAAGACATACGGATGGCTAACAAACACATGAAAAGATGCTCAACATCACTCATTATTAGAGAAATGCAAATCAAAACCACAATGAGGTACCACTTCACACCAGTCAGAATGGCTGCGATCCAAAAATCTGCAAGCAATAAATGCTGGAGAGGGTGTGGAGAAAAGGGAACCCTCCTACACTGTTGGTGGGAATGCAAACTAGTACAGCCACTATGGAGAACAGTGTGGAGATTCCTTAAAAAATTGCAAATAGAACTACCTTATGACCCAGCAATCCCACTTCTGGGCATACACACCGAGGAAACCAGAATTGAAAGAGACACATGTACCCCAATGTTCATCGCAGCACTGTTTATAATAGCCAGGACATGGAAACAACCTAGATGTCCATCAGCAGATGAATGGATAAGAAAGCTGTGGTATATATACACAATGGAGTATTACTCAGCCGTTAAAAAGAATTCATTTGAATCAGTTCTGATGAGATGGATGAAACTAGAGCCGATTATACAGAGTGAAGTAAGCCAGAAAGAAAAACACCAATACAGTATACTAACACATATATATGGAATTTAGGAAGATGGCAATGACGACCCTGTATGCAAGACAGGGAAAGAGACACAGATGTGTATAACGGACTTTTGGACTCAGAGGGAGAGGGAGAGGGTGGGATGATTTGGGAGAATGACATTCTAACATGTATAATATCATGTGAATTGAATCGCCAGTCTATGTCTGACGCAGGATGCAGCATGCTTGGGGCTGGTGCATGGGGATGACCCAGAACGATGTTATGGGGAGGGAGGTGGGAGGGGGGTTCATGTTTGGGAATGCATGTAAGAATTAAAGATTTTAAAATTAAAAAAATAAAAAACTAAAAAAAAAAAATCAGTTGCACATACTGTGAGAAGAACAGTGATAAAAGTTGGAGTTTCTTTTTTTTTTTTTAATACTTTCTTCTTTTATTCCCAATCCAGAGGGTCCATCCATGAAAAAAACTGCTTATCTTTTACTTCATCCAAAGTAACTGAATCCTATGAGGTAGGGTAATAGTTTAATTTATGCCACTGTAACTCTATTTAATATCTATAGGTTAAAATTTCCCATTCAATCTAATTTATGTATCCTTGTTGAAGTTTATGGGCTATAAGTATCTGAGTTTTGTCTGTTACTGGGTTTGATGTGTTTCTTACTTGTATTTAGAATTCACATGGTGTAACACTGTAAACATAAAACTAGGTCATTCATAGATTGGTCTTATACGCTTAGTACCCTGGGAAGGGATATCAGAGTTAGGATGGAGTTTCTTGCACATAAAATCTACCTTTTTGGTTCTACAAACAAAAGTAAGTGTTGTCTTAAGGAATATTTCATTTTACGAAGAGGTTAAATTTGTATTAAGTAGTAGGTTAATGGTTTATCAGTCTTATTAATTAGACGCCAAAGCCCTAATATTTTAAAGTAAGCTTAATAGTAATGGAGAGGGGCTAGGAGGATAGAGAAACATGTGCTGGAAACTATGCATTTGTGTGTGAGGAATAAGTACAGCCACCTCTAATTCTTCCTTCTGTTCACCTGAAAGTCTTGCAAATTCTAGACAAACTACTTCTCTGTCAGAGTTGAGAAAGAAAAAGAAAAAGCAAAATGAAGCTGACACCATTTTTTGCCCATGATGTCATTTGCTGTCTTCCAAAGCCCCTGGGTCTGATTTTGATGTCAGGGTACGTAACGCTGCGGTGACAGGCCCAAATGTATGTGAAGAGGGAAATAACCTTTCAGCTCTGCAGCAGTCATTTTCCCCATGAAGACAAATATAGCCCAGGCTGAAATCACTTAGTGTCAATCAAGGTAACCAGATCAGCCCAGCGTTAATAATGAATTTGATCACGTGCCCCCACAGAGAGAAAAGTGTGAGATAGCTGAGCCCTCGTTCCGTGGGACACCCACCGGCTTCGATGTCAGGCCACAGTTCGCCTAGCCCAGCTGGGAAGTAACAGGGTAATTTAATCTGCCATCCACTGTAATTGCTAAACTGAGAGAATTATCAGGGTTGCCAGGAAGGGCTTTCAGAGGCCTGGGTCTAGGCTGGTGACTGGTATGCAGAGCTGTGTCTGGGATTATCATTAGGGATGGACCCCGGTTTTTTGTGGGGTCTGAGGCTTAACACACGTGGGGATCTCTCCTTAAGGAAAATAATACAAAATTACAAAAACAAAATTAGAAGCAGAGCCTTGGAAGGGGCCCTTTTAAGTTTGAGACCTTGAAGCTTAAATTTCATTAACATCATCATGGTAAATCTGTCTTTGGTTGCCATGGAAACCAAAAGAGCATTAGCTCCTGTTAGAGTCCTGGATTTTGGATTAACTGTCTCCTTTCTATTCTTATATAATTGTTTGTACTTTTCTGTGTTTTATTACATGAAGATGAAATACATATAATGTTATCAGGGGCTGCGGGTCATCCCTTTATCAACCCCTCAGGCCTTTTCAAATATAATGTTATTTTTTTCTGACAGGCCCTAATCACCAGTTGGTTTGCCTTGGTTGTCCTCAATGATGCCAAATTTTATAGGTTAAGTATATGTCCCAAATATCCTTGTGTGTACAAGCTAAGTCTCTTCAGTCACGTCTGACTCTTTTTCACCCTATGGACCATAGCCCATCAGGCACCTCTGTCCATGGGATTCCCCAGGCAAGAATACTGGAGAGGGTTGCCATGCCCTCCTCCAGGGGATCTTCCCGACCCTGGGATCAAACCCTCGTCTCTTAGGTCTCCTGCACG
This sequence comes from Ovis canadensis, assembly GCF_042477335.2. NCBI lineage: Eukaryota > Metazoa > Chordata > Mammalia > Artiodactyla > Bovidae > Ovis > Ovis canadensis. The sequence goes on along the minus strand of NC_091247.1, from coordinate 79,268,246 downwards.
GGCAGGTGGGTTCTTTACTACTAGCGCCACCTGGGAAGCTTCAAATATCCTTAGCTTTCCCTAAATAATCTGCAGTAAAACCTTTTAAAAAGAGGATAACCACACACTCAATCACTAGAGTCAAAAATGATAGAATAATAGTTAGAGGAGACCTTTATGCAGTCAGTGCTCAGGCAAAGCAAAGACTGCCTGTTCGTGTAAGTATTTATAAGTCAATTACAAGCATTATCACAATTGGGAACAATCAAACAGAATTTATACCCTCAAGTGCAATGTTGGTCCAACGTTTCAAAATATTGTTCACTTAATAGATGAGAAGAGACAAACTATACGATTATCTCAACAGAAGCAGAAAAATTATTTCATAAGATTTAACACTCATTTCCAAGAAACTCTTAGCAACTTGGAAACAGAAGATTTTCTGTTCTTGAAAAAGAATGTCAACCAGAAGTCTAGAGCAAATATCATTTTAATGATAAAACAGAATTATTTCTATTGATATTTGACATAAAGACGCTCACAACTATTTCATATTGACCTAGAAGTCCTAGCCAATTAAATGACAAGGAAAATAATACGTAAGGATTTAAACTGTCAGTATTTGCAGACAACATGAAAACCTGAGAGTCCGAAGTAAACTATCACAATTCATAGTTCAGTTAGGAGGCCAAATACTGTATTAACATATGCAAACAACAGCTTGCCTCTGTTCCACAATAACTATGACAAAAATGTCACGACAAAAAAGATCTTATTCATAAAGCCACAAGACCACTAAGAATAAACTAAAAATGTTTGAGATATAAACAAAAAAGTGATAAAATTTTACTAAAGGGTATAAAAGAAAACCCAAATAAATGGAGAAATTGTTCACGTATCTGATTGTAAAGACCTGGCCTCGTAAAGACAGTCATTCCCCTCTTATTAATCTATAAATTTAGTGAAATCACGATCTAATTCCTAGCGGGATTTTTCAAAGAACTCACAAACTGATTTTAAAATTCTTCTAGAAGAGAACATGTAAAAGAATATTCCAGGCAACTTTGAAAAAGGAGTTCTAAAAGCGGGAGTATGCTGTCGTAAATTTCTGAAGTGGTCCAATAGAAGCTGGGCTTGAAGATGAGTAAGAAGGAAGAAAGCACACACGTTGCATGCCATTGCAGCTGACCTTAAAGGATAAGAGATTGTCATTGACTTATAATTGCTTGTAATTGACTTATACACACCAGGGAGCTTGGGGAGCACAGCTTCCCGGATTTACCTTAATTCAACCCCAAGACAGGCTTGAGCACTGGCCATCGTCAGCCTGCCAGGGGGTAACTGCCAGGTACTGAGAAATCCTAATCAGTGTTTTCTGGAGTTCCTACATTCTGCAGCCACAAATCTCAAAACTCCAGAATGGTTTTGCAAAACCGCTGGATAATGTGGGTAAGCCACATTATCCAGACCTATTATCAGGTTCAATTTCTTGCTATATTGCTATAATGCCATATTGCTGCACCAAACACAGATTAAATGATAATAACTAGGCATCAAACATCTTTGGTTGACCTAAGATAATACAACAGGCCATGTGTGATGCCTGGTTATTATCACTACTCATCCTAAAGCCCATTCTTTGAGGAACTACTGCAAAAATGTAGAAAAGCATGGGCCCTCTTTTCGAACTCCTTTCTCAAAATTTCAGGCAGGCATGTTATTTATCCACTGGGAGAAGCTGAGCAGGTCAAGCCTGGCCATTGCCTATCGCAATATCAAAATGTAATATAAAACTATGGGAAATGAAACATTGTGATGTTGGTGAATGTCTGTCTTATTCAGCATTCTTATTCAGCAATCCCTGCAGCATTCTTGCAGGGATCCCTGGGCCTCAAACATGGTTAGTCCACAACAATATTTCTTGAATAAATGAATGAAATCTTACCATTTAGAAAGGAAAATAAGGCACACACATGAAAAAGATATAAAAATATAAGTCAGGATATGCTAATTATCAAATAATCCCCACTAAAGTTCAGGAGAATTGGACAGAGGAACTGGGAAAAGCTTCCCAGTGGAGGTGGAAGTAAGCTGGTCCTTAGGGGAATCGTACCAGAGGGAGGAAGACATTTCTGGCAGGATGGAGTCAAGGTGCCAGAAATAGGGAGAGAAGCAGGTAAAACAGCAAGGCTGGATCCAAGGTGTCAAGTGAGGTGAGTGCCAGAGACAACATTGGACCAGACTGTAGAGGGACTTGAAGGGTTTGAGCTTTTCTTATGTAAGCAAATGGAGTGCCTTAAATATTCTGAGTGGAGCAGTGGCATATACAGAGATAACCTTTTGACTGTTACATCCTGAGAGAGCAAGGGATGGGCTGTAACAGGTAGGATGGGGCCAGGATGACCAATGAGGCCGCCGTTGTGGTACTCTGGGTGTGAGCTGATGGGCGTCTTTGCTTGAGTAATGATTCCTCTCCTATTTTAAACCCATAATTGTAGAATAAAAGCTGTGATTAGTATATACAGCAAATACAAAAGGTGATTTTGAAAAGACTGTGGAAAGAACAAGTCAGGCGGAGAGTATTCCTCACCATGACCCTACAGACAGAAGATCCAGAAAAAGACCCAGGAAAAGAAGGAAAGTTTTCCAGGCTACTCCTTTCCCGATAAAAATGATCTCTTTTTAGGTCCTCTGTGTTGGCTGAGGCTAAGAGAAGAAACTTGGTTCATTTCTTGCAAATTCCAGTGTCATTCATGGTTTGTAGGGTTTTCAACTACAAGATAATTTTTCTGCTGTCACTCAGAGCTATAAATTTTCTTCAAACTACAGAGTTAGGGTCAAAACAACACCAAAGTGGGTGAGTATGCTTTTCTCCAGAAACGTCTTTTCAGATGCAATATGAGGAGGGATATTCAAGTAAGATTTCCACCCCCCCCATAGCATTTTAATTACACAACAGCTTGAAAATTCTTAACACCTTTCATGTGAGGTGATCAAAAGCAATTTTATTGCACTTGTGGTTTTATTTATATGCAGAAAATCTCTTCAGATTTCAGAAAAGAGTTGATATATATTTTCATCAAAGCTACCCACTCATATAGATGACAGTAAGTCATATTTTACCAAAAAATAAAGCCTTAAAATTGTACTGTCATGAGGTTTCCAGTCCCCACGTTGTAACTTAGCATTCCTGCCAAACTTGCCAAGAGAGAAGGTGCCTTGAACTTTTCTGACCCGATTATGTCAAACACATCTCTCATGCTCTTCAGACTTTGTCTCAGTTCTTTTTGACAATCTGAGATTTAAGAAATTCTCCACAGGAAAAACCTCAAAACAAGGACCATATCTTCTACTCACATCTGGAGCTATATATCACAACCTGTCCTCACAGGTTCAGTTCAGTTCAGTTCAGTTGCTCAGTCGTGTCCGACTCTGCGACCCCATGAATCGCAGGATGCCAGGCCTCCCTGTCCATCACCAACTTCTGGAGTTCACTCAGACTCACGTCCATCGAGTCAGTGATGCCATCCAGCCACCTCATCCTCTGTTGTCCCCTTTTCCTCCTGCCCCCAATCCCTCCCAGCCTCAGAGACTTTTCCAATGAGTCAACTCTTCCCATGAGGTGGCCAAAGTACTGGGGTTTCAGCTTCAGCATCAGTCCTTCCAAAGAACACCCAGGGCTGATCTCCTTTAGAATGGACTGGTTGGATCTCCTTGCAGTCCAAGGGACTCTCAAGAGTCTTCTCCAACACCACAGCTCAAAAGCATTAATTCTTCGGTGCTCAGCTTTCTTCACAGTCCAACTCTCACATCCATACGTGACCACTGGTAAAACCATAGCCTTGACTAGACGGACCTTTGTTGGCAAAGTAATGCCTCTGCTTTTGAATATGCTATCTAGGTTGGTCATAACTTTTCTTCCAAGGAGTAAGCATCTTTTAATTTCATGGCTGCAGTCACCATCTGCAGTGATTTTGGAGCCCCAAAAAATAAAGTCTGACACCATTTCCACTGTTTCCCCATCTATCTTCCATGAAATGATGCGACTGGATGCCATGATCTTCATTTTCTGAATGTTGAGCTTTAGGCCAACTTTTTCACTCTCCTTTCACTTTCATCAAGAGGCTTTTAGGTTAGTTGCCAGCTTTTCCTGACAGAAAGGCAAGGCTGTCCATCTTCTGACTGGGAGCTGGCTCTCCTGAATGCCCTCCCTTCCTGCCTATTCCCTCACGTGAACCCTTGTTTCCCGTTTAGGAAACTGCTCCCCTCTTGGCACTCTGAGTCCTTGGACTGTCTGCCCCTGATATCCTCAGGGCTCAGCCAGCTTTTGGCCTCAATTTGTGAAGTCAAATTTCTTCACTTTCAAAATATATGTATCCTTTAAAATACTAAAGCCCCACTGAATCAGAACCTTGGGGGTGAGACCCAGATATCAGTTAAATTTTTAAAGCAGCCTGAGTAACATGCAGCCCACATTCACAACCACCATGTTAGACAGTCTCTGAAGCGCTATCATCTTTAACATTCCATGATTCTGGAAGGTGCTAACAGCTCACTAGGATACACCACTCTCCTTTTCCTTTCAAGGACACAGGCCTTGGAAACATAATAACCAATCCTAGAAGGACAAATCATTTCAATTCAAAGCCCTACATACTGGCTTAATAGTTGTCATCTAGAGCTCTTAGGTGAGGTTGAAGGCAATATCTGGGCTGGATGGGAAAAGGTTGTATCAACCAGCAGTGTCTGTCATGAGTGATGGGGAGAGCGAGGCACTCAAGACTTTTCCCAGCCTGTTCTAATTCAAGGAGATCAGTCAGGAAGAGATCTCAGACAAGGAAGTAGATCAGTGTTAGCTCTTGTTTCAGGTATGTTATTGCTGTGTAACAGAACATTTCAAATGGAAGTAGCTCAAAGTAACAACCATGTGCTCATGGCAATATAATTTGAACAAGGTTTTTGGGAGACAGCTTATTGCTTTTCCAAATGGTACTAAGGGGGAGGATTTGACTGGGGCTGGAGGAGCCAAGACGGTTTCCCACAGCAAGTCCAGGACCTTGGTTGGGGAGGTTGGAATGGTGGGAGATTGGCTGGCCCCCCCTCTCCTGCAGAGAGATGTTCTTACATGGTGGCTCAAGGCTCTAAGAGAGTGAAAGTGGAAGCTATCAGGCCTCTTAAGAGCCTTTTACAAGGCTCAGAACTGGAACAGTATTGATTCTACAGGATTCTGTTGGTCAAAGCAAGTCGCAAAGCCAGGCTGGGTTCAAGGCGGGGAAAAATATGCTCAGCCCTGTGATGGGAGGCACAACATGTATATCTAGGGATGGGAGGAATTTTTGGCATCATCTTTGCAGACAATTTACCATACTCCTTACTCAGCTCATCAAATGGGTCCTATTGTGTGTCTGAAACCTATATTATAAAGTAGGTGAAGAGAGTATGTTGATGTTCCTGATTATCCACCTGTAATTTAAATTGTTTAAATTGTAATATAACCACAAGAACATGCATATTATTAACATAGTCACAAACTCACATATTTAGATCATCATTTTAGTTAATATCTGAATATTGTCAAACATGGTCATTTATTACATTACTATTTTTACCAGTGAGCATTAGAAAGGGATATTGTGGTTGAATATTAACCTGAAAATCCCTTGGAAGGATTTATTTTGTGGTATTTAAGAATGTCAAGGAACCAGGGTCTCTTGCATTGCAGACATGTTCTTTATCAGCTGAGCCACCAGGGAAGCCCATTTAAGAATACACCAGATTCCAGTTTGCAGATAGACAGTCTCTCAGACGTCAGTGTCAGGATATCACACACAGCAACAAGACTAAGAGCAAGAAGTGGAGCCAGTGGATTACAATCTACTTCTAAGAAATTCAACCCAGTCCCACTCTGACCTTTTTCTGCATATCCATATCTCATCTGTCTCCTTTCGGGGACTGTGTTTACTTACTGGGGCTTCCCAGGTGGCTCAGTGGTAAAGAATCTATTGGCCAATATAGGAGATGCAGGAGAGGCAGGTTTGATCCCTGGTTTGGGAATGGTAACCCACCCCAGTATTCTTGACTGGAAAATCCCATGGACAGAGGAGGCTGGCAGGCTACATTCCTGGGGTCATAGTGAGCATTCATGCACATTCACTTACTGAAGTCCTTTGAACCCTTTCCCACCATATGATCCCAAAGACTTTGCAGGAGAGCTCCTTTTATTTTAATTAATCTTCAAATACACCCCAGCTCTGGGCTCTGTTCTTGAAATCATGTCAAGAACAGTGTGGCTTGGGACCACAACCCTGAGCAGAAACAGCGATTAACCAATTGAGTTTACTTGCTTCTACGTTGTAGTTTTACTAGTTAAAATTCCAAGACAACCTTCTTTGTTATTTAAACAAAATTGAGACTTGGGGTATTTTTTAAACCACAAGACAATTCATTAGAAAGTCATGGAGACATAGTTGACAGGCTGCTTGTCCCATGAAGTTTACTGGAAAAAATACATAAATAGTATCATAGACATAGCCACACATGCAATGCCAAATCACTTGCTTAACAAGTGTTCATTGGACACTTATTATGTTCTTGACATGGTGTTAAACACTGAGAAAACAGAGAAAAACAGGACTCTGTTCTGGCTCTAATAGTTGGAGTGGAGGAGGGAGACATATAGTCCCTTACACTGCAAGCAATATATTAAGTATTCTAACAACGACAATGGAAAATATGAAGCACTTACCACGAACCAAGCCCTGTTCTAAATGCTTTAACTTATACTAATCCATTAAATCCTCAGAATAACCCTATAATCTAGATTCTCTCCTTATCCCCATTTACAAGCCCCTAGGAGGTGGTGGAGCTAAAACTTTGGCGCACATGGTCTGGCTCTGCGATTTGCTCCTTTCACCATCACACAGAGCAGATAGCAACTAATTGGTCTGGGGGAGTTGGGGATGGTCCTCTGGAGGTAGTGATGCTAATATTTTAAAGGATAGAGGGGCTTCCCCAGGTGAAGAAGCAACGTTTACAAACTTGAGGCCAACTTTGAGGACTGAGGAGAAGGCTGTTGAGGCTGTAGAGCTGGGGTGTGGTAAGGAGATGAGGGTAGGGTAGAGGGTGTTTTGATGATGATGAGCCCTGTGTATTGTGACTGTGAAGGCCAGGGTCCATTTGGGAGGGGCCAGCTTCCCCACATCCCCTGTTTAGAGTCTCACCCCTAATTCAGAACCATGTCCTTCCAAATGACATGTTGGAATCTGACCAAGAGAGGTGGGAAATAATGGCCATAAAAATCTCCATGCATCATTTCATTTTCAGAATCAACACACATTCTCTTAACTTCATGTTTTGCAGTTGAAAAAACAGTTGAAAAAATAAGTGTCACCCAGTAAATTCACCCAAAGCCAGGCCTCAGACCAGCCAGGTCTTTGGATTCCTTATTCAAACACCTTTTCCATTGTGACCAACACAGTGCACACCTGTCACTGGACCCCTGAACCTCCAAGGGACCGTTCAGATGACCTGGGTCCAGAGAGCTTCTGTCCCACAAAAAGGAGTGCTAGTGACATGTAGCACGCTGAGACTCTAGTGGAGGTGAATGCACTCACAGTGAAAGTGGCATTAGAGTCTTGTCACGATCACAGTCACAATGTGACCTGAAGGTCTTGGCGTCTTCACCTATAAAGGAAAAGAAGAGTGTTCAAGATGATTTCCAAAGGGCCCGTCCAGACGTGTCTTCCTCTGCCTCCATCACTGTCTACACGTAGCTTCATTATTTTAGTCAACTGCTGTTTTTGGCCATCACTGAGTGTCCAGTTCCACTCAAAACAGAGCTGAGTTGACAGATTGTGCCATTAGAGCTAGGAGCTCAGCGTCTGGGATACAGCCTCAGGCGTGTCTGTATCCCAGCCAAGTTCCTCTCTTCAGTTCAAGCTAACCTTGAAGCGCCCAGCATTTCCATGTCCCACTGTGGGATCTGCTTTGTAGGCTGAAATGAGATACGTGTCTTCCTATTAATATCCTCACACTGTCTGAATGCATTTTGAAAAGCTCACCGTGTTCGGCAACCTGTGGGCCTGTTTTTGTTATTGTTGGTTGGAGTTGCGCATACTTGACTTAAAAGTTAGCACCAAATGCAGCTTTATCTGATCAGGGAAGCATGAAATAGAGAAGGAATGGGTAAATTTCCTTTGCAAAGTAGATACCCCAGGATGTGTTTTTCATGCTGGAGATTTGCATCAACTTGAATGAATGACAGTGGCGGTTCTCACCAGGTGAAAAGAATGCCAGTGAGGTCAGGGAGAGAGCAGTACAGCGCACTGCAAAGGTTATAACACAGATTGAGCCTACTGGGCCCAATAAAAGGGACATGGGGCAAGGGCCTGCTAGCCTGACCCTCTAATCATCTCTCCTGTTTATGCAGGGCTCTTTGGTTTTCAAAGAGTCTTTACATCCTTTATGCATTTCAATTCATTTGATTGCCATAGCACCTAGGAAGTGTCCGTGGCATAGGTCATTATCTCCAGTGACAGGAAGCTGAGGTTTGGCTAAATGGAAAGGCAGGACTAGAACCCAGGTCTCCCAACATCCCAGTTCAGGGCTCTTTCCTCTGCACCAGGCTGCCACAACCATTGGGATTCAAACTTGAACTTCCTGGGGTTCAAGTGGTAGCTCAGTGGTAAAAAGTCCACCTGTCAATACAGGAGATATGGGTTTGATTCCTGATCCAGGAAGACCCCACATGCCTTGGAAGAGCTAAGCTCATGTGCCACAACTATTGGGCTCTAGAGCCTGGGAGCTACAACTATGGAGTCCAGGTGCCCCAGCGGCTGAAGCCTTAGAGCCCTAGAGCCCATGCTCCACAGGAGAAGCTACGGCAGTGCAAACCCTGCACACCACAGCTAGAGAGTAGACCCTGCTCTCAGCACCTCGAGAAAAGCCCGTGCGGCGAAGAAGACCCAGCACAACACGAATAAATAAAATGCTTTTTAACTTGAAGGCAGAAAATGCCTTCAATGTATGCCTCAGGACTTAACGTATATATTCAAGAAATTTTTGTTGAATATCTTGAACTCCAGCTTGACTAATGAGAGAGACTGCCTTTTATGAACTTATTTGAGTAGGATTAGAAAAATACAAAGTTACTACAGTACCTGCAAGCTCCTACATAATCTAGTCCCTGTTTTCTTTCTGATCTCATCTCCTTCTGCTTCTCCCACTGGTCACATCACTGTGGCCACTGTGGCCTTCTTGCTGGTCTTTACACATGCCAGGCATAGTCTGGCCTCAGGGCCTTTGCAATGGCTGGTCCCTCAGCCTAGAACACCCTTCCCCAGACACCCTCATGGCTAACTTCCTCGCCTTCCTCAGGTCTATGTTCAAACATCACCTTCTCTATCAGGCTTGTCCCAAACACCCTGGTTTACATGAACTCTCTCTGACTCCAGTACTTTCAGTCACTCTTACCTTGTTTCATCTTATTCATTGGCACTGTTGTACACATTTCTTGTTTATCATTTGTCATTTGCATACACCTACTAGAATATAAACTCCGGGAGGGCAAGGATTTTTAGTTCGCTAATGTGTATCCTAAGGGCATGGAACAGTGTGAGGCACATAGTAGACTCAATAAATATTACTGAATGAATGGACTTGCAAAGTGACAAACACTTTTATTTCATAGAGAAGCTTTTATTCTCTGGTCTATCCAAGAGTATATAAGCATAACTGAGGTATAATTGACTCTTTGATACTGCAGGGTGGTCAGGGAGCAAGCAGTTGTGGCCTGAATCACTGATCTGGAAACTTTTCCCACTGAATATGGGCCTTTTGACCTCAGGTGGGGTTCTTGCAAAAAGGCATAGAGAAGCATATGGAAAAAAAAAAATACAGGAAAATACATTCTTCATGATAGATTTTCAGAGGGGTTCTAACATCTCAGAATCAGTCAGAAAGCACCAAAAGGGCTACAGAGAGCAGTTCTAGAATTTGAGGAAGGGAGACAGAATGTGGCAACAGATCCACTGACATTGGAACACACGAATCAAGGCAGGGATTCACAGCAGATGGGCAGGCATTGGGCTAATAGCTATCGCTTCTTCCAGACCCAGGCCAGCACTGACTAACAGGGTGGGACATTTCCAGGTATGCCAAACCCAGGCACAGATGAGCTAGGGAGCTGGCTTTTAGCACCTAGACACCTATACAGAGCTTTTGCTGGAGCATTTGCTAGGGTCCTAGGCTGGTCACCTGAGCAAGACCTGAAAGAGACAGGAAGGAGGCTGTGCTGTGCTCAGGCAGGATGGGCAGCTGCTGGTCTGGAGACTTGGGGATCACCTACCTCACCCTAGGCCTGACTGAAAACTGGGGTCGAGTGGAGCCAAAGGGGAGAACTGGGGAGGGATATGGAGCAGCCCTAGCTGCAAGAGAGGCAGGGAGGCAGGGCAGAGCCAAGCAGGGCTGACCCTGATGCATAAGGCTACATCTCAGAGAGGCCCAAAGGATAGATGCTTTCCAACTGTGGTGCTGGAGAAGACTCTTGAGAGTCCTTTGAACAGCAAGAAGATCAAACAAGTCAATCATAAAGGAAATAAACCCTGAATAATCATTGGAAGGAGTGATGCTGAAGCTGAAACTCCAATACTTCTGCCATCTGACATGAAGAGCAAACTCACTGGAAAAGACCCTGATCCTGGAAAAGATTGAAGGCAGGAAGGGAAGGGGGTGACAAAGGATGAGATGGGTGGATGGCATCACTGACTCAATGGACACAAGTTTAAGCAAACTCCGGGAGACGGTGAAGGCCAGGGAAGCCTGAAATGCTGCAGTTCATGGGGTCACAGAGAGTTGGACACAACTTAGCAACTGAACAACAACAGAGAGGACCAGCTCTTTATTTGCTCAGACCTTGTAGAGAGAGAGAGCACAGGCTTTCAGGTCAAGGTCAATGCCAACATCACTATTTTTAGAGTTAGGCAAGATGTTACCATGTCAGAGCTTCAATTTCCTCACTCTTTCCTCACAGGAGTGCTGAAATAACTGATGGAGACAGAGAGCTCAGACAGCTTGTATAGCTCACAGGCTCACTAAGGGCCCCTCTCTGGAAGGAGTGGTGGCCTCTGATTTTTCTACCCTTGCCCGGAGCCAGGCTGGTTGGAGGAGCAGAGGTGGCAGCATGCCCTCCAACCCATTTTCCAACCCTCCCACCCACCCTGTGCCCAGCCAAGAGCAGATTTATTTGAACTAAGAATTTAAATGTAAATATGCAACATCCCTTCCTATCTCCCTCCACTCAGTGGGAGAGAGTGTGTGTCCACCCCTGTAGCTGAAGCAAGAATGCCCTGTGTGCAGAGATCCTATCTTCACCGAAGAGAGCAGAAATATTAGACGCAGCTAAATAAGAAAACACAGATTATTGCCGGAGACCCCTAAGGCCTACTTTGTCTGTGCAATAGTTTGTTTTACTTTTCACAGAATTTATTTTGGCTGCAGCCAGATTGATGGTGATTATATCTGAAATCCCTCCCACATATCTGTCACATAAACACTTCGTTTAATTCAGGTTTGTAAAAGCTACAGGCCAACAGGGAGCAGGGTTTTCCAATTAATTAGCAGATGCTAATACCGGGCATCTTGTCACATGGTCCAACAGCTCAGAGGCTGAGGGTCCAAGGTGGGAATGGCAGGCAACCCTGGTCCCTTTCTCAGGAGCCTAATCTCCTGGCCAATAAAGGAAACCCAAGGAAAAGATGGAGGAAGGAGAAGGCCACTCACTGTCTAGCCTGGCTGAGGAGAAGGATTCCAGGCTACAGAGTGGACCAAAGGTGCCCATCCAGGCACAGCCAGAGGTGGGGTATTGGGGGATTCATAGGCGTTTAGCTGCTGCTGCTGCTGCTGCTGCTGCTGCTGCTGCTAAGTCGCTGCAGTCATCTCCGACTCTGTGCGACCCCATACATGGCAGCCCACCAGGCTCCACTGTCCCTGGGATTCTCCAGGCAAGAACACTGGAGTGGGTTGAAGTAGATACAAAATAAACCCCAGTCATCCTTGGACTTTCTGTTGATAGCATCACTGGATTTGACAACTTCTGCAAAGGCGGAGGGTCCTAGCGGGGCTGAGGAGAGAGGTCTCAGCACAGGCAGCCTAGGCGGGGACACAGAGCCTCCCTGAGACCCCCAGCCGGCCTGCTCCCTAGTGGCCGCTGAGGCCCTGCAGTGCCGGGCAGGATTTCCTTCTGCTGATGGGAGCGTGCCCCTAACAGGCTGCATATGCCTGCCAGCTGTTGCTCTCCTCCTGCCCCCGCAGCTGAGACAAGAAAAGCATTATTTCCTCTGGCCTTCTCATCTCCAGGCCTCCCTAACTTCACAGGCCTTCTTCAGGCATCGTTAACTTGGCGCTGCTTCTCAGGGTGAGTCCCTCTTTGCTCAGAAAAGCCCCCTTTTATTCCCCCCATCCCATTTGCCTTTCAGGTTGACGTGGGGTTCCTCCAGGAAGGGGCTGGGAGTATGCCAAACTTTAACAAGGATATTTGGTTTTCAGAGGCTTTATCTGCATCCTTACTGACTCTGAAGAGGCTGTTCTGTCTACATGCATGACCCCAAGCCTGGAAGAATTCCTGGTAGCCCAAGAACAGACATTTTTTGAGTACGTTAGCCTCTGGTCTTTACATGCACCATCTCATTTTAATAAAAAAACCCAACCAAAGAGCTATTTTGAAACTTATTTCACAGATAAGGGATCTGGATGGTGAGGGGAAAAAAGATGAATGGGAGATATCACCACCAAGAAGAGGCTGAACTAGCCCTGCCTGAATCCATGGGCTAAAATAATCCAGGTCTTTCCACAAAGGACACTGGGATTGTGCCAAGACTTTCCCATTCTTGCCTTTGCTGTGCCACTATTAAGGATGGCCTGGATCAAGTCCGCAGCCCTCCCGAGGCTTTGTTTCCCTCTGTGTCATGGATGGGGGTGGTAGCACATCCCAGGCCCTGCCTTCCAGAACCTCTGCCTCGATTCCACCTCCGAATAACTGCAAGAACTGGCCCATGCCCAGGCTCAACCTGCAGAGGAACGGGAGGCCAAAACCCAGCTCCAGCCATATCCAGTTACTAACAAAACACTTGTCTTTCTTCCCGACTGAAACTGGATGTGCCTGTCGCTTGAGGCTCTCAAATTTTTAACCCTTTCACAGCAGCTGATTTTTTTCCCCAAAGTGCATAAAACACAAGGCTCAGATTGGTCACATGTTACTCAGCTCAGATCTCACCCAGGGAGAAAGATCTTTGGGAGCCCAGGCAAGACACATCGCTTTTGACTTAACCAGCGCTAACAGTTCACTTCTGTCCCTTTTTGTAAATGCTATTTTGGAAGTGTGATTCCTATTTCACTCTCCTTCTTAAAACAAAAGGTACCCTTGTTTAGAAGGCTAGAGTTAGGGGGCAGGAATTGGGGTCAAGGATCATGTCTTGGTACAGATGTGCTGTTCCCCAAGGTGGATCTGGGGTGTGCAGACTTCTGGAAAATGCCTAACCAATCAGGGCACCCCAAGTCTGCATGGAACTCCCCATTTAACTACTTCAAAGGGTCTTAATTCCTTATTCCTCAGAGCTCTCCTCTCGTGATAAGACTGGGGTTAGAGTTTTGTTCTCCTGCACAGAATCTGATTAGATTCCAAGATTTTTACAGCTCCAACCCCAGTGCCAAAAACCAGACAAACAAACAAAACTGAAACAGAACACAAAGCAACCTCAGGGGACAGTGCTGTAGAAACCAGGAGGATCCAAATTCCAAAAACCCTGCATTCACCTCAGCGGTAAGGATGTGATCATCACAGCCAGGAAACAAGCGCGGAGCCTTAATGCTGGCCTCCGGGCTCAGAGGCCTAATTGTCAGACTGTGTTTCCAGATGCAAGGTTCTTGTCTTTGGCACGAAAGTTTTCTATAACAAACCCACTTTGGGGTCATTCATCAGTGCATAAATACACACCTGGGAGGTAGGGGACAAGCCCCCATTTTTCTGGCTTTATAAATACGGAACTCACATTTCTCCCATTGACGTTTGTGGAGAAATGATCGATTAGAGGGCCTTGCGCCATGGAGCAATTTCAAATAAACGCGAGTCGGCTGTGCGTGCTCCCTCTCTCCGCTCCCTGCAGAGGAAACGAGCCCTCCTTTCAGCCACTTCCTTGTTAGATGAGCAGAAGTAAAGAGCCAAGCCGAGAGGGGGTCCAGCTTCAGGCTTTTGACTCAACAAGATGAGGGGAGGAGGGTGATTCCCATTTCACCCACACGAACTCTCTGTTCCACATGCTGCTCAGCAAATGGGGGAATCGGAATTCCAAAACGCAGGGCATTCAGGCTTTCGGGACCACCTGGGACCAAAGAGATGGAAGTGGGTGAGCATCACTGCGGGGTGACTTCCCAGTGTCACGAGTTACAGGGACCTTGGGCCACCTTCTGAATGCTGGCCAAGTTGGTAGTTATTCAAATGGAAAGATTTGAGAAATCACTAGCACTGTTGACTGACCCCGAATAGTGTCTGCACTGATGCCTGCAGTGACACCATTTGAGATGCATTTCTTTGGGTTGAACATGTTACCAGCTTATAACGTGAGGGTACACTGGGAGGAGCTGGGAGTGGACTGGGGTACCCTGAAAGGAGGTTAGTATGCTGGAAGCAGGTAGGAGTGGACTGGGGGTGCACTGGGCGAAGGTGTGTACGCTGGGAGTAGTGGGGTTGGACCTGGAGGAGGTGTGAGGTGTACTGGGAGGAAGTGGAAGGGCATTGGAAACTGGTAATAGGAAAAAAATGCACCAGAGCAAGTGAGGACTCAGAAAGGGCCCTAAAATTAGACCTGGACGTTGATGGTCACCTTAAAGAAGGCAGGTCCAGTCAGCGTGGCCAGGGGATTGTAAGGCATGAAGTGGAGGCAGAGTGTTGATACCGTCTCTTTTTCACAAGGTTGAGATGGAAGGAAGGATGAGAGGGCTTCAACTAGATAAGCCTAGATAAGACAACTGAATAGAGGGCTTGGGGGCATAATCTAGACTATAGGAGCTTCCCTGGTGGCTCAGACGGTAAAAAATCTGTCTGCAATGGAAGAGACCTGGGTTGGATCCCTGGATGGAGAAGATCCCCTGGAGAAGGGAATGGCAACCAACTCCAGTATACCAGGGAAGTTCACACAATACACTTTATGCGAAATTCCATCAAAACAGTAGGGGGCCATGTGGGTGAGAATTTGGGGTTCTAATCAGTAGCTTATAGGAGTAGCAAGTCAGTGGGCAGGAGAGACTGGAGCCTCAGCCAGCCAGCTGTGCCACGCTCTCCTCTTCCACCTCTGTGACCCTCCATAGCCTTTCGGGGATTCTCTCCAGAACTTCAGGGACTGTGTTTTTTCCACTTCAGCCATTATACCCACCCCAGGAGATGAAGCCTGAGCCTTGAGTGCCAGGGACAGATGGGTGTGAAGGAGGATTACTCAAGTCACCTCCTCCTCCTATCAGACCCTCTTTCAATATCAAGCAGGTGTCCAGCACTTGCTGAACTTTTGAGAGAAAGACCAGAGTGGTGAGGGGAGGGCTAAGGAAATGGCTTGGGAGGAGAATTAAATTTCCCTGAAGAGGGCTGTCTTCTTGGAATCCCTGAAAGCTTGTGTGACAATATAATTAAGTAGGAGGCCAGGACAGCCTGTCAAATTCGAAGCATGCTTCTGGCTCGCCCGAGGTGGTGGGTGGGTGAGCAGGGCTGGGGGCGTCAGGCCTGCCATCAGCGCAGTAATTCCAGGTATGCACTTCTCTCTGTCAGTTGCTGAGAATCATAAACAAAGTACACAGAGGCGCTGAGCCAGGTGCCTTTCACAGGTAAGGATGCCAGCTACCCACGGCACCTTTTAGCAGGACAGCGCCACACCTAGGGGAACTGCTACCTCCCCAGCCCCACTGGACCTCTTCTTTCTCCAAGATTAGCCTGGTGGTCACCAATGCTAGTTAGCACTTTAGATTGTTTAACTTTCTGGCCCGTTTGCAGGAGTATTGCCCATAAGTTACCATCACATTTGCCCCTTTGATATGGAAACTGGTGCAGCCAGGAGCAGAGAAGGCAATGGCAACCCACTCCAGTACCCTTGCCTGGAAAATCCCATGGGCGGAGGAGCCTGGTAGGCTGCAGTCCATGGGGTCGCTGAGTTGGGCACGACTGAAAGACTTTACTTTCACTTTTCACTTTCATGCATCGGAGAAGGCAATGGCAACCCACTCCAGTATTCTTGCCTGGAGAATCCCAGGGACGGGGGAGCCTGGTGGGCTGCTGTCTATGGGGTTGCACAGGGTCAGACACGACTGAAGCGACTTAGCAGCAGCAGCTTCAACAGCCAGGAGAGCTTTTGCATCCAGGACAGGGATGCAGAGAGAAGGAAGGGCGGAGGGAGGGCGGACCCTCGACTGAGTAACAAAGGGATGTGTGTGTGTTGTGTGCTAGTTGCTCAGTCGTGTCTAACTCTTTGCGACCCCATGGACTGTAGCCCACCAGGCTCCTAAATCCTTGGAATTCTCCAAGCAAGAATACTGGAATAGGTTGCCATTCCCTTCTCCAGGGGATCTTCCCAACCCAGGGATCGAACCCTGGTCTCCTGCATTACAGGCAGATTCTTTATTGTCTGAGCCACCAGGGAAACCCACCTTACTGCTAATTCCATGGCTCAGTTTCCATACCTGTGACTCCGCCTCATCCCAGTCCACTCTGCCTGTGTCATCCTGGTTCACCACACAGCTGTTTCAACCTGCCTCAGGGTTCCAGTCTGAACCAGTCTTTGGTTGGAAAAACATGCTGAATAACCAACAGTGGCCTCTTAAGTGAACATTATTATCCACTGACAACAGACACTAACACATATGTGAGATAAATATATATGTGTTCTGTCTCCCAATTGTTTTAAATAAATGTTACCACAACACCTCAGCTATGTAGACTTTTAAAAAAAATCAATATTGCCTCAAGCTAGCAAATAAGGAAGGAAATCACTGGGAAATACATTATTCATGAGCTTGCCGGAGTGCTGATGAGTGGCAGTGATAAAAGTCCCAGTGTGAGCAAGTTGCAGTCTGATAGCTCCATATCGAGTCAATCTATCCCGCCTGCTTCCTGTTTTGGGAAGCAGGGATATCAGCTCTCATCGCTTTTCTCATCTCTCTCATTTAGGAGAGTGGGGTCTGTGCACCTGTGGGAACTGAACCTGGCTTTTGCTCAGGTCATGACACACGGGGAGCAGGATGGAGCCAGGCAGAGGAGAGGAATGAATTCCCGTTGGGGCAAACCCTGATGAGAACTACTTAAGATTCTGCCCTCTGTAGCGCTTCAGCTCACACCTTCTGGTGGCTGAGAAAAAACCGTCCTCAGCTCTTGAGAATTCTAACTGGCGAGAGGAAATAATCACTGGACATTAGTCAATACAGAGGCCTTGCCTAGTGGAATTCTGGGAAAGGCTCCCAGAAGCATGAGCCCAGGTCTAGTTAGGAATGGCTTGACTGTCCCATACACTAGCTTTCCTAGCAGAGAATGGCCAACAAGCCTGGAGAAAGGAGGATAAGGAGAGAGGAAGGGTTTGTGGGGCAGGGACTCCTGGCCCTTACAGATCCTCTGCCAGCCCATCAAGTTGCCTCGGGTGAGATACCCCACTCCACATGGGCTTCTGAGCACCTGCCCCACAGTGTCAGGAAAGAGACCCAACTGCTTCTGAAGCGCTGCATGAGCTTGAGTGGGAGAGAGAGGTAAACCTGCAGAGTAAGAAAAAAAGTGTTGTGTTCAAATGAGATTTCAGATGATTAACACCGACTCATGCATAACTTATGGGCACCTGAGAAATGTGTTATGTAAATGAACACAGTTCCAAAGAGCACGAGTTCACATGTGATCATATGAACCCAGAACAGTAAGCACTGTGCCTGCACATGGAGATCACTGGAAGAAGGGGATGACGGATCATTTCCAGCCCTGCCAAATCAACCCCAGTCATTTTTGTTAAGCCTCTGGAGGAAAGGAAGAGTCTGTCTGAAGCATTGGTTACAGGCCCCCACTCCACTCCTTGCCAGACCTCCTAGCACACTGGGAGGCTGGTACTTCCAGGTAGCAGAGTCCAAGTCAGAGATCAATGGATGCAGTTCCAAAGGAGGAGGTGGAGGGCAGGAGTGG
This sequence comes from Ovis canadensis, assembly GCF_042477335.2. Lineage (NCBI taxonomy): Eukaryota > Metazoa > Chordata > Mammalia > Artiodactyla > Bovidae > Ovis > Ovis canadensis. Next base: position 79,250,074 of record NC_091247.1, on the reverse strand, counting down.
AGTCCTCCTGGGCAAGCTGGCAGGGTGAGCCAGAAGCAGTGCCAGGCAAAGCCCAGGCCTCAGAGCTCAGCTGAGGGCAAGGAGGGAATTACTCAGCACAGCAATGAAAACCATGTTAGAAAAATCACACCATTTTTCATGTGAAAAAGTCAGCCTTACAGACTTGTTTTCTTTTTATGTTACATTGACATTTTCATGCACACATAGGGCTCTGAAGGAGGTTAAAAAAGTTCAACAAGTAGCAATTTTGTTGGTCCCATTTTACCAAGTAGAGAAGAATCAGCCTTTGTACTCACATGCTTGACTATATTCAAGCACATGTTCCTAAACTGTGTGACAACTGTGCTTTTAACTGAGCTACCTTTGCTCCTGCAGGTTTTTGATTTTGTTTTTAATATGCCGCAACAGGTACCTGAAGGAAATACTTGCAGGAATCTCAGGACAGGACTATCACAATACTCCCTGGGAAGTGGAAGGAATAGCTGAGGAACAGAAAGCTTTCTACTTCGCCAAGCCCATACTTCGCACTCTTAGAGGACACGTGTCCTCCAGCCTCTTGCCCAGATATGGCACCTGAGTGCCAGCGCCCAGGATCACGAGGCACTGGCAGCCGAAGAAATGCAGCGGCCACAGCTCCGTGTGTCTGCTTTCTGCGTCATGAAGACACACTCATTTCATGTGGGGATTGGGAGACACACAACAAAAGCACCTCTCTCCTTTGCTTAATAGTCCCAGAGTGCGTGCCCGTGTTACAGGACAGCATCAAATAGTAGGACTTGGTGTTAAAAGTCACCTTAAGAGTCACTGGGCTTCCCTTGTGGCTCAGCTGGTAAAGAATGTGCCTGCAATGTGGGAGACCTGTGTTCGATCTGTGGGTTGGGCAGATCCCCTGGAGAAGGGAATGGCTCCCCACTCCAGTATTCTGGCCTGGAGAATTCCATGGACTGTGTAGTCCATGGGGTTGCAAAGAGTTGACACGACTGAGCGACTTTCACTTTCACGAGTCATTAGTCTGTTATTTTCAAAACTGGGGTTTCCCAGAATATTTTTCCTAAGAGATGTTAACAGGTAGGCTGTATGAAAAATGAGTTTGGGAAATATTGAATACTCTCTTCATCTAGTATCACAATGCACCCTGACATATTGAAGGCACTGAGAAGTATCGCGGTAGATAAATCTTCAGTTTGATTTATGCAGCATCTCTCAAATTTATCTAGGAATGGGACACTCTTCTAATAACATATTATGGAATAATGTTATTTTGGTTCAACAGATATCTGTCTTCCTCCTCTCCACCCCCCAGATGAAGCCCTCAGAACACCTGCTTGAATAAGGCAGCTTGTCGTATACGATTGATTCCCTCAATGGCCTCAATTTTCACCCTTCCCTGTATCCACACCCTTTACAATACAACTTTGTGATTCTTCCATAAAAGAGGAGGAGTGTATTCCTCATTCTTGATGCTGAACTGGATCATGTGGCTTGGTTTGGCCAATAGAAATGAGTGTGTGCTATTCCCAGCCTATCCGACTCAAGGGGCTGTATGATTCCTCTCGCTATTCCACCTGTGTCACTGCCACGAGGACATGCCTGGGCTAGTCTGCTGAAGGATGAAAGACATGTGGAGCTGAGCCGAGTCACCCCATTTGCCCCAGACAAGGCCAGCCTAGATCAGCCAATAGCCAGTCAACCACAAGACATGTGGCTGAGCCCAGCCAAGAACAGCAGAAGGGCCTGGCTGACTCCCAGCTGACCCCAGAGGGGTGAACAATATGCACTTACTGTTGCATGCCACTGCGGTTTTGTGGTTGCCTGTCATGCATCATGCAGCATTACTGAAGCAATAGATAATTGCTGTAGCATAAAAGCAAGTACATTGGACTTGGAGTCAATTGTATCAATATTTATATCCAAATCCTCACCCCACTCTCTTTCAACTGTGTGAATCTGCGCAAGCCACACAGTATCTCTTAGCTTTAGCTTCCTTGTCTATGGAAACAAAGATAATCACGGAGCATCATTACCAGTCAACAGAGATAACACGAAAACAACTGAAATAGAGTTTGGCACATGATAGGTGATCAGTAAATGTTGCTTGCTTTGCCTGGAATCCTTGAACTGAACACACAGAACTTTCATCTAAGGCTGAGTACTATCGCATCTTCATGCATTGATCTGAACTGTCTGGAATCAGAACCCAACAGGATTCCCAGGCATAGGGGTCACCCTGATGTATAAAATGTTTAGCAGCCCACTGCATCACTTCAGTCAGTTTAGATCAGTCACTCAGTCATGTCCGACTCTTTGCGACCCCATGGACTACCTCATGCCAGGCCTCCCTGTCCATCACCAACTCCCAGAGCTTGCTTAAACTCATGTCCATCAAGTTGGTGATGCCGTCCAACCATCTCATCCTCTGTTATTCCTTTCCCCTCCTGCCTTCAGTCTTTCCCAGCATCAGGGACTTTTCTAGTGAGTCGGCTCTTCGCGTCAGGTGGCAAAAGTATTGGAGTTTCAGCTTCAGCATCAATCCTTCCAATGAATATTCAGGACTGATTTCCTTTAGGATGGACTGGTTGGATCTCCTGGCAGTCCAAGGGACTCTCAAGAGTCTTCTCCAACACCACAGTTCAAAAGCATCAATTCTTCAGTGCTCAACTTTCTTTATAGTCCAACTCTCACATCTATACATGACTACTGGAAAAAATATAATTTTGACTAGATGGACCTTTGTTGGCAAAGTAACGTCTCTGCTTTTTAATATGCTATCTAAGTTGGCCGTAACTTTTCTTTCAAGGAGCAAGTGTCTTTTAATTTCATGGTTGCACTCACATCGGTAGTGATTTTGGAGCCCAAGAAAATAAAGTCTCTCTCTGTTTCCATTGTTTCTCCATATATTTGCCATGAAGTGATGGGATCAGATGCCATGATCTTGGTTTTTTAAATGTTGAGTTTCAAGCCAGCTTTTTCTCTCTCCTCTTTCACTTTCATCAAGAGACTCTTTAGTTCTTCTTTGCTTTCTGCCATAAGGGTGGTGTCATCTGTGTATCTGAGGTTATTGGTAATTCTCCCAGCAATCTTGATTCCAGCTTGTGCTTCATCTAGTCCGGCATTTTGCATGATGTACTCTGCATACAAGTTAAATAAGCAGGGTGTACATCAAGTACAGCCTTGACGTACTCCTTTCCCAATTTGTAACCAGTCTGCTGTTCCATGTCCGGTTCTAACTGTTGCTTCTTAACCTGCATACAGTTTTCTCAGGAAGCAGGTATGGTGGTCTGGTTGTCCCATCTCTTGAAGAGTTTTCCACAGTTTGTTGTGATCCGCACAGTCAAAGGCTTTGGCGTAATCAATAAAGCAGAGGTAGATTTTTTTTCCCCTGGAATTCTTTTGCTTTTTCTATGATCCAGTGGATGTAGGCAGTTTGATCTCTGGTTTGTCTGCCTTTTCTAAATTCAGCTTGAACAGGTGCATCTATATCATTTAGTGATACAGCAAAATTCTTTCCAATATTTTAATTTTTATGTCAATAGTCTTCTACATCCTTTTCAAAGGTCACAGAGTAATCCAGAGAGTTAAGACATCATCATTTATTCTGTTATTTGGGATGTTTCCATCATCTTTCCCCACTAAATAAAGAGTAAATGTATATTAAATGACAAGATGGATGAAGTGATATAATTATAAAATAACACATAATGAATAAAAGAATAGCAAAAAGAAGACAACATCTTCAAAACTGACATTCAAAATAATGGTCCTGAGTCATCAATGAGCACTTAACATCTCTGCAACAATTCTGTTGAAGAGGCACAGGTAATATATTCTTGAAAAGTGTCATGAATAATTAAAATAAAACTGCTCTCTGCAGGAAAAAGCCACAGTTGCCTGAGAAATGTCACTTCTGAGGTACACCAAAGCTAGACATTCAAATTCACCTGCTGATTCTTAGAACAAAGATGAAGCCCAAACTTTTCAAATTTCAAGGGTTCCAATGGGTGAGATTTGGCTGTTAAAACCATCACGATCTCCACCCTTGTGAACTTATTTTTATTCCTGGTCCTCTCAGTACATAAACAAGAGCAGCAGCATCGGCCTTTCTCCAAAGCCCTCCATGAGCTCACAGTCCCCTCAAAATGCCATTTCCTCCCTCCCCAAACCTTCCAGTGGAAGCAGTAGGTACATCTGAAAACAGCCACAGCCAAGTGGTCACCATTAGCCAATCCCGTGCTCTGGGAGGAAGTCATCCTGGCCTACAGCGGAAGTCCATTTCCAGTTATTACCACTAGACAAATGGCTTTTAAATTACATCCTAAAAGCCTAACAGGCCATTTGTCTTTTTAAGTAATGGTACAAAAATACTGTATTACTGCCACCCCAGCCCTGCAAACAGATTCTGACGTGCAAGGGAGAGTTTGAGTGGGTGGATAGGAAAGGGGTCCAGGAGACAGAAACACCTAATGTGAGGTGGCAGGGGGGCAGTGGGTGATCCAGAAAAGCTGGTGGCTTTTCTAGAATGAAATGGGAGGGTGCACACTGGCTAGATCTCCAAGAAGGCAAAGCTGAGGCGGTTTTCCCTGGCAGTGCCTAAGATAAATAAAGAAAAGTGAAACTGAGCTTCTGGAATGAGAAAGGTGAGTGCGTATGAAGAGCTTTGGAATGGGGAGAGAGAAAGTCAGGCAATGGCTGTGATGGCTGTGACTGGGCCTCAGCCAACAGGCTGCAGTTGAGACTTTATCTTCAGACACACTCCTTTGGGACTTCCCAAGGAAGCGGTCAGGTGCTCTGACTCTGCACTCAGCCTCTGGGCTTCCGGCCTTGCCCTACACTACCCTTGGGAGATCTTAAAAGCCAGGAACTGCTGCCTCCACTGGGCCAGGCGTTAAGTCTCTGACATGTTATGAATAGGGAAACATTAAAGAAAGAATGCCGGCATTCCTCCTGCTGCTGGAAAGCCTTTGTTTACCTTATTAGTCCAGGCCTGTCAGCTCCCCTGTGAGCTGACGGGTCTGGAGGGTGAAGGAAGCTGTCACCGCATGGTTTCCACGCTGACAGTCTGTCTGGCCTCCGTTTCAGCACATAGCCTGCCTCGAGGCACCAAGTCACGCTGCGTCTTTCAGACTATGGCCTCCCCGGGGCATGGCGGGACCAGAGCCCCCAGTCTGGAGCCCAGAGAATCACACAGAGGGGCCTCTGGGTCTACCCAGAACAAAAAACTGCCAGCTTTCAGGGATGAACTTATCATCATCTCCTATGGCTGCCCCGCCTCCTTCCCAGGCAGGAGGTGCTACTTCTGTATAACTTTCTCCCTCCTGGTTTCTGCAAGACATCTGAAGTCTCACCTTTCATGGAAACAGTCATTGGCTGTTTAAGATACTCCATATACTAATTTCATGTCCCTCAAACTAGAGTTTCACACTCAAATATGCTCGCTGTACGATAAATAAGCAACACATGTTTAGGAGAGTTGATTTTCATAAAGATAAGGAGCTTGTGGGGGAAACCACTATTTCTATATTGGAACAAACACAAACATTAAGAAATAAAATGCAAGTTTTACATACATTTTTACAGATAACACAAAAGTCCAAGATTCTTATGGAATGGAGTTAAGCCCCTGGATTACTTGGATTTATGTTTCCACTCTTCTCTGATATTAGGTATTCTCTGGTGAAAAGTTTAAGAACCACTTAACTAACATGACAAATTACAAACTAGTTCCCAGTATCCAGTTTCCTGCAAGTCTACAGAATATGTCTGTCTCAAGTTCTTCATTTACAGCAATAATGATAAAACTGTATTTATATGCCAAGCTCTATTCTAAGCACTTTATGTGAATTATCTCCTTTAATTATGGCCACCAACCAAAGACACAAGGACTGTTATACCTGTTCAAAGAGGTTAAATGACATATCCAAGGTCATGCAACTTCAAAGTGGTGGGACCAAAATTTAAACCCAGTCAATCAATGCAGAGTCAGATACAACAGAGCGACTAACATATATGTATATCTATATATGTATGTGTGCATATATATGTGTATATCAATACACAGATATATATTTACATATAGCATGACACCAGACCTTCTTTTCTTAGCCATTCATCCATACAGACTTTAAAATAGGGACTAGATCGAGTGATCTCAAAGGCCTCTTTCAGCTTTGCATTTCTCGGGCTAAAGTACGAGAAACACGATCCAGTAAAGAGAAACACGATCCAGTAAAGAGAAACCCTATCTTACAGAGACAGATCAAAAATGGCCAGGGTATCCTTAGTTTAGTCTCCTTCACTTTTGGTGGGTGGGAATTCCGAGCTGGCTTCACTATCAGAATCAAGTCGGGCAAACTGAAATCAAGACGGCTTCTGGGAGGAAGCCCTTAGCGTGGGCTCACAGAGCAAGGACCGCAGAGGCTTTCCAGAGCATACAGAGTGCTGTGGTGAGGCCAACCTCTAGAATGGGAGTGGCTGCTTAGTAGCCGCACTTGCCTACAAAGTAAATGGAGAAGACGGTAGTCAAGTGACAAGTGTGTGATATGAGAGGAAGGCGTGTGGCTGAATAGCATGCTTAAGAGGAAGGCCTGTCTGCCTGTGGGCTCCTGCAGGGTCTGAACAACAGAGCTCTGAAGGATGAGGACATCTGGTGCCCACACCCCACCTTCCTTCTCTTTAAAAAAAAAAAGGCTTTCTGGGCCTGTTCTTACAAAAAGCACAGCAAAGGCAGGCTAATCCACGAAGTCAAGAGAGGAAGCAGACGACCAGGCAAGAGGTTCAGCGGAAGAGGAGACAAGGGGAGAGGAGCCTCAGTGAGAAGGTGTATGTGAGGGAAGAGACACCCCACCAACCTCATGGCCCAACAACTGCCACACTGGGGACATGGGCTTGATATCTGAGGAAATGGAGCTTTTATTAGCACTGATGAGAAGTCTCTCTTTACCCGCTTGTCTCTAAATGTCTCTCGCCCCACCCTAAACAGTCCAGAGAATTCCCCAAAATACTTGGCTCAAAATAACGCTCCCAAAGAAACTGGCACCATGATCCCAAGGATGTGATGCATGGGAGATTTCAAAATATTCAACTCTTGGTACAGCGTGGCTACCAATTGGCCAGAACAGGATTCCCATCAGACAACTATATGCTAAGTCCCTTCTACCATCTAGTTTTAACTTTCAGCAATGTCTCCCCATGTGGGGAAGGCAGTCACCCTCAAACTTAGCTTCTTTGGATTTCTCCTGCTGGCAGTGCCTGCCTCTCTGCCCTGAATTCCCCCTCAAGCTTCTCTCAAGTCCTGGGCTCTCTCCAGCAAAGGCCATTAAAGCACATTCATTCCAACCTCCAAGTTGTCACCCAACCCCTGCCCCTGGAAAGTGCCCTCTCCTCCCCTTTCCTGGCCACGTGTCCCAGCCCTGAGCTCTGCCTATGGGCTCCTGACTCCCATAATGCTTCCCTCCATTCCAACCAGTGTTTTTAGTATCTCTTCCAGGACACTTTAGTCTGGACTTGGCATTGGACAATAGGAAGCTCCATCCTCAAGTGAGCATTGCCCTACCATTTCATTTGACTGCTTCATTGATGAGTTCTGCTGCCATACCGAGGCTGTACATTCCTTGGGGGCATGGAGCAGCTTCAGTTTCCTTTTGCAACCCCATGGAGCCCAGGGCAGGACTGAGCCTCTGCTGGTGTTCAAAACCATCAAGCCACCAAACTGATCTATGCCTGGATGCGAGTTCTGGCCCAGACACTGGCAGTCACCCCCAACTGGGGGCCTCCATAAACTGAAAGATTGGACTGTGGTTCCCAATCCTGGTATCACATTACAGTCACCTGGGGACTTATAAAAAGTCTCACTAGCCAGGACCTACCCCAAGGCTTTTGCTTGAATTGTGGTGGGTGGGAACAGACATCAGTTTTTGTCCTTTTTAAAAGCATTCCCCAGTGGCTCAGTGGTAAAGAATCTACCTGCAGTACAGGAGACTCGGAAGATGCAAGTTAGATCCCTGCATTGGGAAGATCCCCTGAAGTAGGAAATGTCAACCTGCTCCAGTATTCTTGCCTGGAAAATTAGATGGACAGAGGAGCCTGGTGGGCTGCAGTCCATGGGGTTGCAAAGAGTAGGATATGATTGAGCACACACACACAAAGCATTCCAGATGATTCCAAGTTGCAGCCAAAACTGAGAACCATCGGATTAGATCATCCCAGTCCTGTGAACTCTGTGCTTCCATGAATTGAACTGAGTTGGATGGCAGTCCAGGCAAGGTCACCCCTGAGTGGCTGCTGCTGCTGCTGCTAAGTCACTGCAGTCATGTCTGACTCTGTGTGACGCCATAGACGACAGCCCACCAGGCTTCCCCATCCCTGGCATTCTCCAGGCAAGAACACTGGAGTGGGTTGCCATTTCCTTCTCCAATGTATGAAAGTGAAAAGGGAAAGTGAAGTCACTCAGTTGTGTTCGACTCTTTGCGACCCCATGGACTGCAGCCCACCAGGTTCCTATGTCCATGGGATTTTCCAGGCAAGAGTACTGGAGTGGGGTCCCTGAGTGGGGGTTAGCTTTAAAGCCCTCCGTGACTGACAGGCAGGGAGGCTGCAGGTGGGGCTATAGCAATAGCTACTGTTGGAACTCAGGATGGGTCATCAACTATTCACATGGTGGGTCCTCCCCTGGGGCTGTTCTTGGGTGAAGTTTACTCCACAGGGCTCTTAGATGCTGAATAAAAGGGTTAAGGCTGCCCCCAAATCTGCCCCCCTTCCCCTCCCTACGTGCTCTTTAGAGTGTCAAGAAAAGTTCAAGATTGCTGTTGGCAGATTGTGCCAAAATTCTTGCCTGAACATATTGGATTATAAAATATGTGGATGTGACAAGCATATCTGACAGATCAGTTTGCTTCACACTAAGACAATGTTTAGAAGAAAGATATGTTTTTTTCACTGTTGTGGTTTAGAGTGTTTTTTGGTCATTTCGTGTGTTTCCTGAGCATTTTCATTCTTTCCTCCTTCTTGAAATATGGTCCTGACTTTGACTTGTGACATCAATTAAAAACTAAGCTAATGAGAAATCAAAACCCATGGGAGTGCATTAAATGCCACTTAGGAAAGTTGATTCCGGCTTTTTTTCCAAGCCTAATCTTGGACACCAAATCATACACAATTACAAACCTTCATTTTTCCTTGGATATAAAAGTCTTTTTGTAACTCTCTCTCTCATTGTGGGGCTGCATAAATGGGGTATATTCATATTCTCTCTCGCCCTCCCTCCCTCCTTCCCTCGCTCTCCCACTTGTTGAAACAAGCACAGTAATTGCATTACCAGATTTCCAGGATTAACTTTTGGTTCAGGGAAAAGAGTTCAGTTTGAGCGTGTATCTGTAATTAGAGGTGGTAGGGTAATTAGCTGCACACAGCTAGACTGTGTCTACAAGGCACCTAGAAGACAGGTCTATTTGTTCTGTTTCATCAAACAATTTAATCAAACAGTGAGTGCCTTGCTCACAGACCTCACAGAACAAATATTTGCTGATTGATTGATTCATCAAACAACTGGTCAATTCAGTTAAACTAGCTCTTTGCTGTCCAGTAATCTAAGGAAAGAAAAATAATTGACCTAAGTCTTTCACTTTTTAAATGGTTGCTTTGCTGCCTTACAGAAACAACGGCAGAACAGCACACGGGAAAGGTGCTGAAATCCACTTCTTTCTTTTCTTTTCATGTCTTTCCAAAATAAATAGCATTTAAAAATTAATAGGCTACGAGATGAAAATCTACAAAAGACACTCATCACTTGGTCTACCCAAAGGCCCCCTTCTCTGAGCAGCCTGTCTCCCAGCAGTCAAGGTGTCTCCCATCGCTGAGAGGCACTTAAGTCAGTGTACCCCTCGAGGGATGCCTCTCAAGTGACAGGAGAGGATGCAGACACGTCTCTGGGTATTTTGCTGTGGACACGATGCCAACAACTAGAAGCACAAGAAACACCCAGTCTGGACCCTGGTGTCATGCCCACTTCACAGAGAAACCTCTGATTTCTTTGTTGCTACTAGCAGACAGTAATGACTGGCTAAAAGCCCTGCTCCGTCCTGCTCTGCTGCTACAAATTCCTGGTGGGGAGTGAAGTGTTTCAACACACTTAATTTTCCATTCTGGACCAAGTGACCAGAGGATATTTGTCTCTGTTGGGCCCAGAAGAAAGAAGCTTGCCCCACAGCAAGGCAAGGCTCCAGCTGTGCACAGAAAAGCCTGGCCGGAGGCTCTCTGCGGAGGCTAAAGAATGGCAAGGAGGCCGTTTTCCATGAAAAGCAATTTAAAATGACATGATGTTAAAGGCCAGAAGTCCAAATAAGGCAAACAGCCCATCACCTGTGAGTGATCCCCTGAGCCGCCACATTTTTTAAAAATCCATCTCACAAATTGTTCAGTGTTTAACTTGAAGTCCATTTGTTAATTTGGTAAACACTGGCGTGATATTGACAATATGACTCTAATCCAGGCAGGAAGGAAGTATCAGATGTCAGACGACTTCAGCCCCCACTTCAGTCCCTCCTCACCTGAGGGTCAGGGAGGGGATAGTGACGGTTCAGACAGCAGGTGGAAGAGCCGGAGAGGCGGGGCCCCTTAACCCTCTGTGCGCCAGGACACTCTCACTTGGGGTGGAGGGCAGAACCCACAGAGCTTCCCTCTCTCTTGGCAGTATAGAGCAATTCACCACTCATAAAACACTTCTCACAGTTAACCTTCTGTCCTATCCCATGCGACCAGATGTGACAAGGGTTAATTTTCAAATTAACTTGACTGGGCCATGTTGACCAGCTATTTGATCAAACATTATTCTGGATGTTTCTGTGAAGGTAGTTTATTGAATGAGATTAATATCTGAATCTGTCAACTTGGAGTGAGCAGATTACTTTCCCTAATGTGGTGGGCCTCATCCAATTAGTTAAAGGCCTGAATATAGAACAAAGTCTGACCATCCCTGAGCAAGAAGGAATTGGGCAGCAACTCTTCCCTGAGTTTTCAGCCTGACAGCCTACCCTGCAGATTTTGGACTTGGCAAGCCTCTACAATCACATGGACCAATTCTGTAAAGTCAGTTTCTCTCTCCTCTCCCTTCTCTCAGAAATACAGATATTTCTGTTGGTTCTGTTTCTCTGGATGACCTTAACTAATACACCAGAAATATGATCAACCCCATTTTACAGATGAGGAAACAGCTTCATTGAGAATAGGAACCCAAATCAGGCCACTGCAGTGTAAACTGGTCAAAGAGACAGGCATTGAGTCTGTATTCTCACCTGATGACTTCACCATTTAGTAACATAAAAACCCAGGGCTGGAAAAGGACCCAAAAGTCAGGGCTTTAGCCTGATAAGATAAGCATATGTCTTGATTATATCACTTTTGTTCTTAATGATTTCCAGGTATGTAAGCCCACTTCTTCCCACCCCCATCGTCCACTGCTTCTTCCTCCACTGCCAACTGGAACAACCTATTCTCCTAACTTAAACCATTTTCTTTGGTGATATCACCACACAAGAGAAAAGTACTGCTTACAAAGTTTCTAGCAGGAGCCCTCTGTGAACTAAAATAAAGTTTTAAATAGCATGTGACCCATAGCTCAGAGCACAATTAATGCACAGAATCAACAAATTAAACAATTGTGTTTGTGGTATCCTACAAAGGTGACCTAAGTTTTGTAAACTATAAGGCAAACATACAAATGGAAATCATCATCATCATTAATGTTCCAGGTTGTAGGACCAGATGAAGTTGAGAAAACATTCAATCTCTCAGGTATAAGGAGCAGACACAAGGTCCGTCTAGTTAAGGCTATGTGTTTTCCAGTGGTCATGTATGGATGTATGAGTTGGACTGTGAAGAAGGCTGAGTGCCGAAGAATTGATGCTTTTGAACTGTGTATTGGAGAAGACTCTCGAGAGTCCCTTGGACTGCAAGGAGATCCAACCAGTTCATCCTAAAGGAAACCAGTCCTGAGTGTTCATTGGAAGGATTGATGTTGAGGCTGAAACTCCAATACTTTGGCCACCTGATGCCCAGAACTGACCCATTGGAAAAGACCCTGATGCTGGGAAAGATTGCAGGCAGGAGAAGGGGACGACAAAGGATGAGATGGTTGGATGGCATCACTGACTCAATGGACACGAGTTTGAGTAAACTCAAGGAGCTGGCGATGGACAGGGAGGCCTGGCATGCCATAGTCCATAGGGTCACAAAGAGTTAGACATGACTGAGCGACTGAACTGAGCTGAAGGCTCAGATGGTAAACACTTCTGGTTCAAGGTTAAGACTGTGTGTGTGTGTTAGTCACTCAGTCATGTCCGACTCTTTGTGGCCTCATGGACTATAGCTCATCCAACTCCTCTGTCCATGGAAATCTCCAGGCAAGAATATTGGAGTGGGTAGCCATTCCCTTCTTCAGGGGATCTTCCTGACCCAGGGATCAAACTTGGGTCTCTTGCATTGCACGCAGATTCCTTACCATCTGAGCCACCAGGGAAGCCCCGATGTTGAGACTGCTCCATGAAGTGAGATGACGTGAGATTTAATATCCTAAATTTGACTGAATAAATTCTGTACCGCTGGCTCAGACCCTTTTCAAATTATCCAAATCCTTTCCTTTCTTCATAGCAAAATAAATAAGTCCCCTTTTATTAATAGTTCTTTTATTAAAGAGAATTCTTTTGGTTGCAAGAAACAGAAACCACCTTACGTTAAGTATACAAGCGTAGGTTCACAGAACCTGAGGGCAAGAGCAATTAAACCTAATGAGCAGACTGGAATCAGAAAATGAAGATCCATGGGGAACCCAGGGGTTATTCCCTTTTTTCTCTCCCAATGACTCCATTATCTCTCTGCTAACTCAGTCCACATAGTGGGGAGAAGCCTCCTTGCTGGTCCAAAATTTGTATTTCTTCTTTGTTTGAAAGTGTTAGCCAAGAATGAAATCTCTTGGTCCTTATTCCAGATTCATGGGTGAGGAATTCTGACAGTGCAGATTTCAGCCAGATGCCTACTCCCTTATCAAACTGACTGGGTCTGGGGTCAGTTAGTACCTTCCACTAGACTGGCAGAGGACCTATGACTATGTACCCTTGTGACCCGAGACAATAGGACGGAGACAGGAAAGTCACCCTTCTAGAGTGTCAACCATACCAGTGTTTCTCAAAGTTGCTCTGCATCCAAACCACGTGGGAAGTTAAGAAAACTATACATTCTGCAAGCCCAGTCTAGCTCAGAGACCTTGGACCAATACCTTCCAGGTGTCAGCAGCAGTCTACTAGGAAGGGGGAAAGATGAGCAGTACCATTAGCAATATCCTTCTCTTCTTTTCTTGCCTGGAATCCCATGGACAGAGCAGCCTGGTGGGCTACAGTCCATGGGGTTGCAAAGAATCGGACACACTGAGCTACTAACACCTAACACTCCTCCCTTTTCCCACCCCACCCAAATGATTCTATGCAACTTCCCTTTCTTCCAGAAACCACTGTAAAATATCATCAAGCAGTACAGAGTACGAGATAGAGAACAGTAATCTAATAACCCTATACCAACCTTTCACCTTGTAGCAAGTGCATCCCCACTTAGTAAGTACTCCCTGCTAGCTGGCCATTGAGCAAGGCTGTTTAATAAATATGATCTCGTTCCACCCTCACAATAATCCCACAAGGTACATGCTTCTCATTCTCATTGGACAGGTGAAGAAAGTGAAGTTCAGAGAGGTTAAGTGACTTGTCCAAGGCCACTTAGCTAGTCAGTGACAGACCACCTACCTGTATGCTCATGTTCCATGAGGCCAGGGATGATATGTAGCTGCCTTTGCCCCTCCCAGTACCCATCCATAGCACCTGGTGCCTGACGAAGGACAGTTGATCAGTAGTGTTTAAGGGGCAAATGTAAAATAAACGAACGGCAGTCTGACAGTCTTCAGTGAGCCCAATCTGTGTATTCCTATCAGAGCTTCCCAGCCACTTGGTTGGTGCTCTTTGGCAGGTCTTGATTGGTTATAGGTCGACTGAGATAAATAATCCCCCAGGAGCTGAGGCAGCCAGAGCCCCTGGACTAGTAGCCTCCTCTGGCTAGAAGTAGCTGTGTCTGCTTTCCTTAGAAATATTCTGTTCAACAATCTTCTGTTCTACATGTGGTATGACTAGAGAAAGGGTAGGAAGTACGGCACCAAATCATTTAAAGGACTTCCCTGGTGGCCCAGTGGCTGGGAATCGACCTTTCAATGCAGATGTGTATTTGATCCCTCGAGGAAGTCAGATCCCACATGCCACAGAGCAACTAAGGTCACGCACTGCAGCTAAGACTTGATGGAGCCAAATAAATAAATATCTAAAAAAAAAAAAAAAGACTAAATATGTGTCCTGCTCGTTAAAAACTTGGAAGATGGGTTATCCTAAATGTCTCTAGTTGTCCTGAGACATTTAGAAAATTGTTCCGCATCCTCTTTCTTGGGAAAGTCCTGGATGACAGCCCTCATGAGCCAGCAGCCTCCTCCTCCCCAGCAAGAACACCCAAAGCATCCAGAGTAAAACCCAGGCCTATGAAAGACCAGCAGCATCTGGCATTCCTCACGTGAAAGTCAGAGGCCCCAAGCCTGATGCCAGGACTTTGAAATGCCTTTCCTGCCAGGGATTATGTTCATTTGCACAGGGTCTGAGACAGAAATTCCAAAGAGATGATACTGGAAACCAAGGCCTCTATCATATTAACAATACAGACAGGAAGGCTCCCTCGGCAGCTGGTAGCAAACATGTCTTACATAAAGATGGGGCCCTTGTCTCAGCCCCAATCCCAGCCAGCCAGCCAGGTCACTTTGGATTATGAATAGAAACAATGAAAACTTACTAGATTTATTAGACACTGTTTTTAGCTATTAGGTGTCTGCACTTACATGCTAATTTCTGAGTCAAAGAATCAATGATTTCTCCAGGTAAGGTATCAACCACAGCTTAGCAGGCTGCAAAAATCAGGCTGTACCTACCTTTTTCTTGATCTTCCGTGCCGTACGTGGGTGTAGCTGTGGCTATGGGCAGAGACCAGAGCCAGTGGAAGGCTGGGTCACAAGGCACAGCACACAGAGCATCAGCTCTACGTTCAGATGCCTTGCTCAGCCAGTCAACAGCTGGGTGCCCTGGCAAGGCAGGACCCACACTGTTAATTGACCATTTTAAACATCAGCCTGCCCAGGCACCCTTAACCCTCACACACCCCAAACCCTGATTCCAGTTCCCAGATTCCTATACCCATCACTTCTTCAGTCAGCAAGCAAGTTAGCTAAGTGGATGTCAAATGCAGGCAATCACACCTTTAATTAGTGTGAGTTTAGACATACACAGACAGCCCTTTAGCTTTCCCATCTATAAAATGACAATACTAATAATCCTTACCAGGATTCTGAACCCTTATGGGTTCATAGTCCTGCTCTGGACCATTAGTTGTGTAACTTGATTTAACCTCTCCTGGCCTCAGTTTCCTCATCCATGAAAGGGAGACTGGACTGTGGAGAGGAGTCATGAGATTTGTATATTTATTCTTTTGCAAATTGCTAAGTTTTAAGTCCATCGACTTTGTATTTTGGAACACTTAGCTTATATTGATTTGTAAGAGCGCTTTACTTATTACAAACCTTGCCCTTCCTCATCAATGCCACCTTTTTGTGTTAGTGTGTCTTTTATTTATGGCATGTAAAGTGCTCAACATGATGACTCTGACATTGGCAGCAATTTTATTATTGAGAAACAGTTCCTAAATGGAAAGTTCCAGAACAAGATGAACTATCATTAGTAATAACCAAGAAGGTAATAACCCAAAGAGAAGCAGCTTCACCTTCCTGGAGAATTGAAGCCAATTTGAGCTTACTGGAAGCAAGGGGTGCTATAGAAAGAGACGTGGCTGCCTAGGGCTACACAAGAGACCTGAGGGCCTCAGGTGAAAAAGATAAATGTGGAGAGGAACCAAGATCCTAAGAATGAAGGACTTTCCTAGAATCAGACTACATCCCATCCCCACTTAAACCACACATGCACACACATAATACACACACACGCCTCATACAGACCGCACATCACACACACACATCACACCTCCGCACTTATCACACACACAACTCACGTCTCACATAAACACCCATACACACACATTATACATCACACACAGATGCACACACGCATCATATATTCTACACACACACCATACTCACATACACATCACACACATGCACATACTCATATCACACACATATACATAACACACACACGCATACTCATCACACAAACACACATCTCACACCCCTATCTCACACACACACACACACCGAAGAGCAGTAAAAAGATTGACGAGAAAGACTGCCCTACACTGTTCCAGCAGTCATGTTCCAGCACTGGAAAGGGGGACTTAAGTTGGGCTTCCCCAGGGCGTCCCTCACCTCCCCTCTCTTTCTTTCCCCTCTCTTTACTGTTCCAGCACTGGCTGGAACAGAAACCAGGCTGAGAAAGTGCCTTTGTGTGAACAAAGGTCATGGATGCTTAACAAGGGGAGCTTTTGAGAGCAAAAAGAAGACAGTAATCTGGGTGCCTGCATCAAGACCTTGCAGGACATAATGCACATTCTTTGATCCTCAAAGCAGCCCTCAGAGGTGACCGGAATAGGTTATTTACAAGTCCTTTAACAGAAGGGGAAACTGAGGCTCAGAAGTTTCATGTTTTATTTTAAAACACTTAGTTCTCAAATATCAGAACCAGGGCCAGGATCTGGGTCTTTTGATCCCTATTCAAAGTCATTCACTCAACAGATGTTTATTGAGACCCTACTGTGGGCCTGGCTTTAAGTTGTTTTTTTCCTTAACCTCTGGTTATTGAAGCTTTCCGAGTTCCGCAAATCTTCCCATGTTGGCCTAATGCACCCTAGGATTCCCAGAACCTGAGTCTCAGGCTGCAAGGACCCTTGGAAAGGACTCTGGCCAGACTGGCATGTCGCAGGGTTCTGCGAATATTCCTATATCATATGCCTAAGAAAATAGAACATTGCTCTGTTTGCCAGACAGCTGGACCATGGCAGTTCTAATAAAGACCAAGCTCAGGGCCCAAGCAGAATTCTCCAGTTTATTTAATAGCATAAGAGGTTTGTGAGCCTAGGAAATACCTTTGGTTTCACTGCCCCGGTTGAAAATCCTTTTACATTCTAGTTCCTGCTGACTCAGCCAGATGAACGTGGCTTGGGTTTGGGCTAGAGGGGAGAAGATACCTCCTGTCCCTAACCCCAAGTTCCCCGGCATGCTGAAACAGCCCCCAGTGGGTTCCATCTCACTTCATTCCTCCAACAAGCACTCCCAACACCACCTGGACTGTTTGGGGGTCTGAGCCGTGATGAGACCACAGAGATCGGAAACATGCCCAGGACAAGCTGCCACAGGGTGATCACAGCTCTCCTGGCCCCCTCCTCCCCAGTATCCTCACCCTCAAAAACTTCCCCCCTTTCAGGAAAGTCTAATCAACCAGGGCCAGAGCTGTGGTAACTGAGCTTAGACACAGGATCGGATGTCCGGTGGGCCCCCACCATAAACTTCAGGTCACATAATTCAACTCGATCCCTCACTCCATCCTACACTTTATATGCTTCGGGGGACACAGCGGCTGATGGTGAGAGAGATATGTCCCTGTGATGGGGCTGCGAGATGAGGGATTGCTCTCAAATGTAAAAGTTACTTCAGATCCAAAGAGAAGCAACTGATTCAAGACCCTGAAGTGGGAAGGGGAGGTGAGGTGAAAGAAAGAGAGGGGAGGGGAGGGCCGCCCTGGGGAAGCCCAACTTGAGTCCCCCCTTTCCACTCTGACCCTCATTGGGAAGACTTCTTGCTTGTGACCCAGGCAAACTCAGAACCCTGTTGGGAGGTTTGGGACCCCTCCATTTTCTCATCTGTAACATGGGAAGGAGAAAATCTGCTGAGAAAATGAGATAAAATATCAGTACACATCAGTCCTGGGAGGAAAAACCCTTGAATAGGGCAAGAAGGTTATTTTCCATGCTCACAACCAGATAAACACAGGGTGTATGCTTCATTTTGTTCATAGGCATTGACACAATGGAGTGCGGAAAATGGTGTATGGAGTCAACATCTAAGAAAGCACAGTCCTCCAAGGAGCATCAGAAAGAGGCTCTGACTCCCTCCTTCTGTTTTCAAAGAACTAGTGCCCCCAGAGCCCAGGAAACCAGGAACAATGGAGCAAGTGGCCCAGGCCCTCCGCCTGCTCACACCCTCCCAGCTCGGGAATCAGACGGGAGGCCCCTTCTCCCAGCCAAGGCCTTGCACCTTTGGCTGCTGTATACCCCAGGGTACCATCGGCCCTGTCACACTTGAGTCCGGGCTTTTCATCTGCGCAAACCTCTCTCCCCACAGTCGTGGCCAAACAAGCCCAATGGCAGGGCCGCTGTGCAACGTTTAGACACATCGCTAAATATTTCCAGCTGCCCAGAGGCCCCTGTTCTAGATGAGGTGAGACTGTGAGGTCTCACCGCACAGGCAAGGACAGCCAAAGGGCATCCCTGACTTCTCTCTACTGTCCTCCATTTGATGAAAGACTTGTGGTTAAACCTTTATCTTCCATAAACATTTAAAATGTGGTTACCTTGATTTCCATGTCTCATTTTCGTTTTATTAAAAAAAATGGGTCCCTTGCAGTAAAACATCTGATACTGTGGATGTTCTGCAGAAAACAGATGTTTCTCCCATGTAATAGACATTGGCGGGCCTCCGCATGCCCACCAGGCCTCCCATTCACACTCACACTCACATGCACACATGTGTCTCGTGAAAGGCTGGACGTGGCTGGGTCTCACTGGGGACAGCAAGGCTGGGGTCTCCACGGCCATGTCACCTTTCAGCCCAGAGGCAACAGCGCTGGGACTGTCCCTGGGAGGGCTTCCTGCCTGAGTTCCTGCTCTCCAGGCTCCGCACTCAGCCTCATGCTGCAGAGCTGCGAGGCTCATCTGAGCACTCCCGTTCATTTTGCCTCCAGGGTGCCAGGGCAGAACGTCACACCGAGCAGGCACCATCTTGATCGAGGGCACACAAAGCAGCCTTGCCAAGTCTCCCCCTAGGGCACTGGGGTGGCCTGGCTCACTCATTCCCCCAGGAATTTACTCTCCATCCCCTCTGGAGTTTCCTCTGGAACAGGCTGAGCCAGCTGAGCCTTGCTTCCATCCCAGGGATAGTAGCACTTTCATAGAGACCCTGAAAATTAAAGAGTTATCAAGACCTAAAGAGGTTTCCCTGGTAGCTCAGGTGGTAAAGAATACGCCTGTAATGCAGGAGACCCATGTTCGATTCCTGTATCAGGAAGGTCCCCTGGAGGAAGGCACGGTGACCCACTCCAGTATTCTTGCCTGGAGAAAGAATCCCGCCCCCGCCCCCTGCCAAAAGAAAGAATCCCAAAGACAGAGGAGCCTAGTGGGGTACAGTCCATGGGGTCACAAAGAGTTGGACACGACTGAAGTGACAGAACATGCACCAAGACCTACTGTTAATGTCTCAGGTGCTCAGAAGCTGTTTCTGGGCAACAGCAGACTCTGTTACGCTGAAGGGGGTCTCTGCCACCTGCACACCATACCCAGAGGACAGTGTTCTAGAACTTGCCCAGCATTGGGATGCCTGGGTTTCCCTTTCAATCTGCCTCTCCTTGTCCCATGACCCCAGCAGCATCACTTCCCCTCCATATACCTCAGGATCACCTAAGGAAGCTGGTTGCAAAGCAAATATCCATGCTGCAAAGTCTCAGTCCTGTCCAACTCTTTGCGACCCTATGGACCATAGCCCTCCAGGATCCTCTGTCCATGGCAGGCAAGAATACTGGAGGCGGTTACCATGCCCTCCTCCAGGGGACTTTCCTGACCCATGAAATGAACCTGGGTCTCCTGAGTTGCAGGCAGATTCTTTACCCACTGAATCACCTGAGAAGCCCCTGTAAAGCAACTGTACTCCAATAAAAAATTCAAAAAGGAAGCTGGACTTTCCTCTCTCTGAGCTCTTATAGTTCCTATGAGCTGAAATTCTGAACCAATGATTCTGTGAAATTACTTTCATAGAATTATATTTATAAATCCAAGTGAGATGTGTAGATACTTACTGAAGTGTGAACAAATTCTCAAAAAGAGAGAGAGAGAGGAAGACAATGATGATATTATAACAAATGACTGAAAAACAAGGATAGAAAAAAATGAGAGGAATCCTACTTACTACACAAAACCTTTGCAAAGGAGAACTGTAAATTTGGGTCTGGGCCTCCTAAATATAGAGTAATGAGGATAATATAGTCAGTTACAAGAAGAATGATATCACTGAGTTGAAAATAGCAAACCATGACTCAGAAGAATCACAGATGTTTTTGAGACTTCAAAGCAATTTCTCACAGGGAATTTTGAGGTGTGTAGTAAACCAATTTGTTTTCATCTAGAAAAACAAACGGGTAAGTCTTTTTTTTTTTTTCCAAATTGAAGTTTATTTTTAAAATGCAAAGAAACGAAACAGACAAAAGAATTCCTCTGGCCAAAGGAGAATCTGGGGACAAGGACTCCATGCTGTGTGCTGGATGCCAAAGTAACCTCCAGCCTCACTCCGCAAACAGCTCAGCTGGATTGACCGGCCCTTGCATGAGTCAGTTTCCAAACCCTGCTGGAAGGTAGGAGTCCCCTGGAAGGCTCGCTCGGCACACAGAACCCACAGCCCCACTGCAAACTGACTGCATTAGAATCTTGAGTGACGAGGGAGATGGGGTGTGATCTGCGGCCCCTGGTGACCTATGTCCAGCAAGCTTTGGAAACACTGCTATAAGCCAATATCACAACTATTTGGCTCAATTAGACAGTAAAAGCTTCTTAGTTGGCAAGCCTCATCCCTGCGAATGTGACATCCACTGGAAGGTAAGGCTCCAAAGGGTGAGAGGACGTGGAATAAACCGTCAGGGCCACAGGCTGTGCTGATTTGGGCAGAGAATTTCTCTGCTCCCTCTCTGGAAGCACAGCCCGCATCTCCACACCAGCTGCCCCCTCCATCCTGCACCTCCCTGCTCTCAAGGTGAAGCAGTCTTACTGTCTTCTCCTCCGAGACATGCAAATGTCATGGCAACGGTGCCAGGCAGAGCAGGTGACAAGACTTCCCTTTTGGGAGGCAGAAGTTGGAAGAGCACAAACTTCAGGTGACGTGATTGGCTGTGGACACATGTTCCATCTTCCTACTCCAGTTCACCCCTCATGAATGAGCCAGACTAGGTTCCCACAAACTTTGCTATCATCAGGGTATCCAGTTTGAAAAGTATTTCCATGGCTTCCCATTGTCCATGACATCTGTGTATGGAATGATATCATGGTGGTTTAGAGCCTGGGCTCTAGAGTCATCAGTACAGTTCAGTCGCTCAGTCGTGTCCGACTCTTTGCGAACCCATGAATCGCAGCACGCCAGGCCTCCCTGTCCATCACCAACTCCTGGAGCTCACTCAAACTCATGTCCATCGAGTCGGTGATGCCATCCAGCCATCTCATCCTCTGTCGTCCCCTTCTCCTCCTGCCCCCAATCCCTCCCAGCATCAGAGTCTTTTCCAATGAGTCAACTCTTCGCATGAGGTGGTCATGGTATTGGAGTTTCAGCTTTAGCATCAGTCCTTCCAAAGAACACCCAGGACTGATCTCCTTCAGAATGGACTGGTTGGATCTCCTTGCAGTCCAAGGGACTCTCAAGAGTCTTCTCCAACACCACAGTTCAAAAGCGTCACTTCTTCGACTTTCAGCTTTCTTCACAGTCCAACTCTCACATCCATACATGACCACTGGAAAAACCATAGCCTTGACTAGACGGACCTTTGTTGGCAAAGTAACGTCTCTGCTTTTGCATATGCTGTCTAGGTTGGTCATAACTTTCATTCCAAGGAGTAAGCATCTTTTAATTTCATGGCTGCAATCACCATCTGCAGTGATTTTGGAGCCCCCCAAAATAAAGTCTGACATTGTTTCCACTGTTTTCCCATCTATTTCCCATGAAGTGATGGGACCCAATGCCATGATCTTTGTTTTCTGAACGTTGAGCTTTAAGCCAACTTTTTCACTCTCCTCTTTCACTTTCATCAAGAGGCTTTTTAGTTCCTCTTCACTTTCTGCCATAAGGGTGGTGTCATCTGCATATCTGAGGTTATTGATATTTCTCCCGGCAATCTTGATTCCAGCTTGTGCTTCTTCCAGCCCAGCGTTTTTCATGATATACTCTGCATACAAGTTAAATAAGCAGGGTGACAATATACAGCCTTGATGTACTCCTTTTCCTATTTGGAACCAGTCTGTTGTTCGTACCAGGGTTCAAACTCTGGCCTTCTCACTTTTGACTGGTGTGCCCTGGGCAAATTTTTGCCTACTCAGAGCCCAAGTTTCCTCATCTGTAGAATAAGGGTATTCACTAGACAGAATATGCTAGCTTGTTTTGCAGTAACAAACAACCCCCAAATTTTAATGGACTAAAACAACCAAGGCTTATTTTTTATGCAAGCAAAGTTGGCAATGGTTCCAGAGACCTCTGAAAACAATTGCCCCCCTACACAGAAGCTCAATAATCCAGGCTAAATCAACCACGTGCCACTGCTGTCTATCACATGCTTCCACAATTGGAATGGGACTCTGGAGGGCCTCGGAGAGACTATTAAATGCTTCAACCCAGAAGCAACGTACATCACTCCACTCACCAATCGTTGATCAAAACTAGTCATACGGCCCTGCCTCCAGTATGGAGGTATGGAAAGCACAATCAAGCAGTACCTAAGAGAAGAGAAGTAGAAACGAGGAAGCATTAAGCATGGTGGTAATGCATATCAGGGTGGGGGGTGGGGGGGATTGGTAAGGCAGGTGACCGTGAGATGCATGGAAAACTTGAGCACACTTTCTGGCACAGCGAAAGGTTTAATAAATGCTCAATATTATCATTATTACCATAGCCTTCCAAAGCCTTGCCTTCTCTTCCATTCCGGCTCTGATCAGTGTCCTAAGGAGCAGTGGCCTATTTCCTAACTTGCAACTTCTTTACCCTCCAGGTTTGGAATTTTGTAGCTCTTCCTTTCCATTAAGCCTAGTATCAGTCATGAGATTTGCATCAGCCATTATAAAAACTCTGGATGGTAAGGTGGCAAGAGGCCAAGGATGATTTATCATTTAATACATATACACAGCACGCACATTCTTGGAATGTGTGCATATGACAGAGGTCATTAACTAATGTTTCATTAGCGCTATTATCATCAGTGACTATAGCTGGTTCAAGGTCAGGGAGAAGGAGGGGCCCACCAGAGGCAGAGGAAAGAGCATTCCTGAGAAATGAAAGAGACCCCCAGGTTCTGAAACCTCAGTGTCCACATCTGTAAAATGTGGCTAAGGATCCTGCCAAGCTCACTGGGGTGTTGAGAATACCCAGCACGAACAAGAAGGCTGGTTCCCCGTGAGGTGTTATCCAAGTTCAGTGCATAGTGTTCCCTGAAAGGCGCCAAACACTGTGGTGCCTCAGAAGAAAACGTGTACACAGAGCCCCTTGAAGATCTCTAAAGCTTGTTTTCTGACTCTCAGCATTTGTCTCCCCAGACATCCCTGTCTCCCACTGATTCTTACTCCCTTGATAACCAGTTCATCATCAGATTGCTTAGCCCAGTATCTTTCTCTCTCCAGATGTACAACGGGTAGGAAGTCAGATTGCATGGGGGAGTGCGTGCAGGTTCCCAGGGCTTTTCCTGCTAGACTTGTGAGCTCTGGGGGATGGCTTATTGCTGCCCTAATCCTAACAAGGCTCATGCCACCATTATACAACTTTAATACCAGTTTTTATGCGGGCATCTGGGGATATGTGTGCTTATGAGCAATTTGTAATGAAAGAAAGCCCAACCTTTAGCAGGCTGGGAGAAGAGGGGCCCAGAGCACCAGGCAAGGCAGGCCCCATCACAGGAGCCGCCCCAGGCTCTGGGGACAGGGCTGCTGCCCCGGGACATTTAAGGCACTATTTGATCTCTTGTTAAGTCCCACATGGCTTCAATTTCCATGTGTTCTGAAAGAGAATGGAATTAGAGTCAACAGATCCATCATGTCTTTCATAAAGATGTGTTCTTAATCAGGAAGGAGATGGAAGAGGAAAGGAAATTCACATTCATGGAAGGCCTACTATGTGCCAAGACCATGCCAAGAGCCTTATTTCATATGAGCCTCATAATAGCCCACTTAGGTAGGATTTGTTATTAACCTTTGCAGTAGTTCACAAAAAAGAAAAAACCACCCCACAGTATTTTGTACCTCAACCCCCATGAAAAGGTGGAGTCTGTTTCTCCATCCTTTGAATCCAGTATTGGCTATCCTCTGGCTTGGGCCAGTGAGGCCTTTGCAAACACAATGCAAGCAGGGGCGTAAACATGATTGTGTATCAAATGTGCCTTTTCTCTCTGCTTCAAACCATTTCACTGCTATGCGAGCAAGCACAAGTTAGCCTCCTGGAAGATGGGAGATGACAAGGGAATGACCCCAGCTGTCCCAGCCACAGACACAGCAGTGAGGCCGTCCTAGGCCACCCAGCCACCGCTGAGGCAGCCCAGACCTGAAACACCCAGCTAATCTAAAGAATCTTAGAAATTACTAAGTTCTTGACGTAATTCTTGACGTAAGCCATCCTGTTTTCGGGTAATTTGTTTTTCAGTAAGAGCTGCCTGATACATCCCTTGTTACAGATGAGGAGTCTGAGGCTCAGAAAGCTTAAATCATGTCTTCCAGATTCCTTACCTGGTTATATGGCTGAGAGGGATTTGAACCCCAGACTTATATTCAGGGCACTGAATTACCAGGGTGTCCCTACATCATGCTGGCATGTGGAGTGGGACTCCTGAGAGCAAATTCTCCTGCATCACCATCACAAGATCATCACCATCACAAGATCATCACCATCACAAGACCATCACCATCATCATCCACACTCTTTTCATCTTATAAAACTGAAACTCTGTACCCGTTAAACATCTCTCCATTCCCTCCTCTCCCAGCCCCTGACAATCACCATTCTACTGTCTCTATGAATTTGATGACTCTAGGTACCTCATGGAAGTGGAATCATATAGTATTTGTCTTTGTGTGACTGGCTTATTTCACTTACTAGAGCATCCTCAAAGTTCATCCATGTTGTAGCGTATGTCAGAATTTCCTTCCTTTCTAAGGCTGATGAATAAGATAGTAATATTAATTATTAAATATATAATATTGTATGCTTATCTATCTACCTGTCAGTAGAGACTTAGATTGCTTCCATGCCTTAGCTATTGTGAATAATGCTGTTATGAACATAAGTGTATAAATATTCCAAAGATTAACTAAACCTATATGGTAGGCCTCCTTTGGCTTAACTACGTCTCAGTTCTCCATTTAGAATCCCACAGATTATCTAGAAGCATCAGTGTTTTTTTTACTTCTCTTTCACCTGGAAATGACAGTGGAGAGTCTGTTGGTAGCAGCACCAACTAATTCAACAACAATATAAATTGGATTCTAATCAGTCTGGAATTTCACATATAAATCCTCACATCTGTGGTGAGGAAGGAGTTTGTGCTTTGGGATCCTAAGCTACTTAAAAGCTAAAGTCTGAACCTGTTTAAAAATAAAATGCATAAAAAGACATGGAACCTGGAATTTAGTTTTGAAAGCAATTGTATGCAGAGGAATTAGGGAGTCGCTAATTGATTTCAAGAGAAAATTGCATCACATTACAAACAATTGGATTTTTTTTTTTTTTTCCAAATGAGCTCCTTCCCCTGCAGTGAAAACATCTGGACTCCCAGGGGCCACGCACAGGCAAAGTCAAAGCCTCTTGCAGCCCAGGACAGATGACAGGTTTTGTGAGTTGCTGTAGCTTCAAGCAAGAAAGGGCACAGGATGGGCAAGTGTGGGATGTTGCTCTTTTTCACATGGCAAGGCAAATCTAACATGGGGTCAGCAGCAGCACGGGATTGTTTAAAATCTCAGCTTCAAGTCCAAACTCCACATGGCATTCAAGGCTCTCCAAAATCAATCCAGTTCCTCGGCAACCTGTAAAACCTGTCCTCTGGAGGCTGGAAGAGGCTCTCCACAGAGCGTGATACTGATGACAGAAGGGAAAATGCTTCCAATGGGGTTGTGGCAATCCATGTGTTCCCCTGCAAGAAAGAAAATTTTAAGAATGGTCACTTGTTAAGTAATCACCAAGAATGACTCAGACACCCACGGTTTGCTCACGGGACACCAGTAACTAGTTATCAAGATACTGCCTGTGTAAACATATCAGTTTGGACACACCAGCCAGATGTTTCCCAACAACCAGTAATGGAGCCAAAACTTGATCGTCTCATGTCTGAGTGAGTTGCTACACATTTTTATTTTTTTAATGGTTGTTTTCCCAAAGTAGAATAAGACAACTCACTGGGAATTCTGTGGGAAACAATGTTTTTGCAGATCATTTTAGCCATAGAATCCTTTCTTCAAGTTGAAATGTCACATGGAAGCCCTGTATTTAAAGCTCAAGGTCCACGGGACAGGCGCCTTCCTTTCAGTCCCTTAGGGCCCCATCTCTGGCTCCTTCTTGGGCAGAGGGGTGGGCTTTGGAAGGCTCTGCCCTGCTGTTTCTACAAGCAGATATTCCACGTAAATGGATAGCCCAAAGAGAGGGCCCTCCACACCCAGTAGCGGGCCCTCCACACCCATCAAGACCCTAGGAAAGTAGTTGCCCCCAACCTACTCTGGACTCTCATCCTCTGTCTTCTCCTGCTTGAATCCTCACTGACTCTTTTGAAGGTCCAGAACTCTTCTTTACTGATGAAAGCAGGTAATTAATTCAAAGCTATAAAAAGCCAGGCCATGTGTTGGGGGGTGGGGTGGGCAATACAATTCTGAGCTTCCTGTTTCACATAAGGGACCACACCCCGCTGTATGCGGGATGAGGATGCTTCCTCCTTCCCCGCCCTCTTCTCCCCTCACTTCCCTTTAACCCTTTCCTGCCCACTGGTTGGAAACCCTAAGCATCCATATCGTTTCCTCAGTAGCCCCATCTTTCTCCATTCAATTATCAGTTCCTAACCCCTAAGATCCCTCTCCACATCTTGCAAACTTCACAGACTCTAGCAGTGTCCTCTGACTGTCCTGGCACCTTTTCCCAACCCAGTATCTGCTTTCTATGGAACAAGGGAGGGTGCGCTCTGGTTTTAAGGTTTTCCTGCAATGTGGGGGGAAGATGACAGTGAGACATTCCTTTCCCGGATGTGGCTATCTTCTCAATGGTAACCCACCATCATGAGGATCAATTCCTTAAAACAACAGCAACAGCAACACAACACCTCAGCTGGTCTTCAAGAGAGATTTATACTCCTTCTTTAATGCAATTTTGACTTATCTGTTGTTGTTGAGTTGCTAAGTCCTGTTCAACTCTTTGCGACCCCATGGACTGCAGCACACCAGGCTCCTCTGTCCTTCACTGTCTCCCAGAGTTTGCTCAGATTCATGTCCAGTGAGTTGGTATTGCTGTCTAAACATTTCATCCTCTGCTGCCCTCTTCTCCTTTTGCCATCAATCTTTCCCAGCATCAGGGTCTTTTCCAATGACCTGGCTCTTCACATCAGGTGGCCAAAAGAGTAGAGCTTCAGCTTCAAATCAGTCCCTCCAATGAATATTCAAGGTTGATTTCCTTTAGGATTGACTTATCTGGGGAGAGTTAATAACCCTGGTCATGAATAGCACTATGCCTACATCTCTTCCAGTAACACCCAGGCTTCTTCCTTGCTCACGGAACACAGAGAGAGGAGGAGTTGTTTTGTCTGTCTATTTCAATTAGCTAAAAGCAGAGCTGGTCTTATTAAAATGATAGAAATCCCTGCCCCTCGAGCCCTCCATTCCTCTGCTAGCATACCTCCTCAATAAGGTCGCCAAATTAAGCAAATAAAAATATGGGATACCCAGTTAAATGTGAATTTCAGATAAACAATGAATAATTTTTAGTATGTTCCAAATATTACAAGGGACAAACCTCCCCCTGCGGCAGCCCCAGGGAGCACGGACTGAACCTACCATGTGGAGACGTTGGCTTCAGTTAGGGGGTCGCAGCAGTTGATCTCTAAGATTTCTTCATCCTAAGGACTCTGATTTCTTGTATACCAGCACACCAAGAGTGAGGGTTTCACAGAACATGGGTCCTTGTTCCTGGCAGCAGAAGGGCCCCTCCTTCTTGAGCCTCAGGTCCTATCCGGGGCTCTGTCTATGGTACTGTCTGCTCTAGCTCAGGGGTCTCAGACTCTGCCCCTTGCTCTCTCCTCAGCCCACAAGCTGTCTCCACTTAGCATTTCCAAGTGGCCACCAGTGTTCAATAATGGGCTTCAGTTCTGCCTCCAGCAACTCTCTTACCTGCTTTCCTGCCTGGGACTCTCTTCACTAATTTCCTACAGCTATCACACAACACTTCTGATAAGTAGCGTGTGGCCAAGGACTTGGCTAGGAGATCAGGCTCCTCCCAGAGCAGCACAGACCAGTCTCTCCTGGCAGCAGAGGGTCCAAGGCTTCCAGAATGAGATCCCTTGTCAGGAAAGTAAACGAGGTGTCCCTTCTTAAAAACAATGAGCCAAGATCACCATACAGGAGAGAGAACCCTGTTTAGTTTGGCTAAAGCCAGCTCTAATGGAGAGTGTATGATAATCATCATCTCCAGGCTCAGCTGGGGGATACAGATCGAGGGGGAAAGAGAAACTGGGCAGGGAACTCATGGAATCAGAAGATAACTGAGGGGAAACACAGACTGAAATGCAGGAATGCACCCCGCCTTGGTTCACCGGATATGTTGGAGCAAGCTTACAGATGAAAAGATAAAGATGCTGTCAACAATGCTAGAGTCATCCTCCAAAAACCTCAACTATCTCTCAAACCAGAAAAGAAACAGAGAGAGAGAGAGAAACCACCTCCATTTCTGTCTCTTTTTAAGATGGGCAAGGGTGATGCCTAGTTAACGTCAGCCCCAGGCATAGAGCCTTCACCCAGAGTAATTAGCTCATGAGCGACAAGTGAGTGGACCAATAACTGAAAGTAGCTGCCCAGGTAGCCCTCCGTCTGCACTCAGAACTGGGACGCTGCTGTGCCTAGTCCCCTCGGTCACGTTCAGTCTTTGCAATCTCATATCTGGGTTTGAATCCTAGCTCTGGTACTACCTGTGCTATGGCCTTGAGCAACCACTTGATCTCTCCAAAGCCTCAGTTTCCTCATCTATAAAATGGCATTAATAACTGAATTAGCTTCACCAGACAACAGTAAGGATCAAAGGAGGTGACATATGAGGAGAAGGCCTACAAACTCTAAAGCAATTCTCAAGTAGTAAAAGTACTACAAAATGCAATCCCTTCCTTTAAGCAGCTTACAATCTGACCTGTACAGTCCAATACAGTAGCCACTAGGCACGTGTGCCTACTGAGCATTTGAAATGTGACTGATGGCAGACTGTTTTACACAGGTTGCTAGTATATAATACATGCTAGGGATTGTGCAGGGGGAGGAGGGGTGTGTATTTTAATAAAAAAAAATAATTTAAAAATATCTCGTTGGTATGTTTTATAATAAACACATGATGAAATGGTACTGTTTTTATACATTAAACTAAATAAAATGGCAGTAGCTTATTAGTAAATAAATACTGGCCAACCAATGTGTCTTGGTTGGCCTCCCAGGTGGCACTAGTGGTAAAGAACCTGCCTGCCAGTGCAGGGAACGAAAGAGACCTGCATTCAATCCCGGGTCAGGAAGATCCCCTGGAGAAGGGCATGGCAACCCACTCCAGTATTTCTGCCTGGAGAATCCCTTGGACAGAGGAGCTTGGCAGGCTAAGGGTTGCAAAGGGTCAGACATGACTGGAGCGACTTAGCATGCACAATGTGTCTTGAATAAGTGTAAGCTGATCATGTGTCTCTCTTCGTCACCTCTGCTGATCAGAAGAGCAAGCATAAATGTTTCGAACTCTAAGTGACCTTCAGGACAATTCAATCCAACACCTTGTTTTGTTTTTTTTTCAAATGAAGAATCTGAGCTCCAGAGAGGTTGGAGACCTAAGCAAGATGACATGGCCCATGAACGACCCAGTGTATTTTCTATTAGACAACAGTGAGGTTTTCAGAGCTTTTCAAATCTTTTTTTAATAAAGATTGCCTAAAATTGAGTCACATGATAATTCTGGGAAATGACAACGTATCCACATTTGGCAGATGAAAAAACTGAGGTTCTGAATGACTAAACAGACACAATTAATGGCATCTTTGAGGCCAGCACTCTGACCTTTCACCCCATGCTCTCCCTCCCACCGCAGGCTCCCTCTCTAGGCCCGGAAGACGGTCTAATAATATGTAGCATCCCATTCCCCGGTGCCCCTACCACCTCTTGTTCAGGACACGCCTGTGAGCATTCTTCAGCCTAATTAAATAATGGAACCACACTGATCTTTTCTTCCAAGGTCCAGGGGCACTGTTTCCTCTCCACCCCAGTTCTGCTTGGGAATGTTGACTTTGGAAAACGGCACCAAATACACTCTGACTGCAATTTCCAAATCAGAAACAGCCTCCAAATCCTTATTCAGTGGAGAGTAAAAGATCTCAGAAGGGCAGAGCCTCTTCAGGCCATGAGACTCTAGAACCTCTTCTGCCCTCAGAGCCTCCAGGGACAAACAGGTCGTTACAAGCCAGCTCAGATCCACACATGGGTACCTGCTGCATTTCCTGGGATTCAGAGATGACTGAAACAAAGCTGCCACCTCTTAATCATTCCAGGCCCAACAGAGAAGATTCACACAAATGGTTAGCTGGACTATGAGGCAGAAGGACATGGGTACCATACTTTGGGGGCCTAGAAATTAAGGAGCCTCAGGTTCGGACTTCCCTGGTAGTCCAGTGGTTAAGAATCTGCCTGCCAATGCAGGCAACAAGGATTTGATTCCTGGTCCGGGAAGATCCCACACGCTGTGAGGCAGCTGAGCCTGTAGGCCACAACTACTGAGCCCGCACCATAAAGCCCGTGTTCTGCAACGAGAAGCCGCTGCAGTGAGAACTAGAGACAGCCCTCGCAGCAGTGATGACCCAGCACAGCTTTAAATTAATACATAATGCTTTTAAGAGAAAGAAAATTACCTTTTAGAAAAAGGAACCTCAGACAGGCTTCTTAGCCAGTGGGGTCGGACCCAGTTCTGAGAGGACGAGAAGACATCAGAGGCAGAGAAGGGACTGATAAACTTTCCAGGAAGTGAGAGCAGAGATTCAAGAAAACTTTAGTCTTTGAGGACATGTGGGTTGGCTCATCCTTTCTGGTGCCCTCCTAGGTCACTCTGAGCCAAGCTTTTGCAGCCGCAATACTAATAGTACCTCCTCACCTCTCTGGGATGCTTCATGGCCAATCTCCTTAGATACTCACAAACACCCCAGAAAGCAGGCAGGACAAATGTCACATACCCATTCTCCAACATCAGGGAAGACTTGGGCAAATTAGTGCCCTGACTGGCATCGCATAGCAATGAATTGACAGAGCCCAGGCATCACCAAGCATTTCTGGCTTCTTCACCTCTGATCTCTCTTCCATACAGTTCAGCACCCAAGAATTGCAAAGCTCCAATTTTCCCCAACCTCCCTTGTCTTAAAGGCAACTTGGTAATTGCCAAGCACCACTTACCTTGCATAAATGGCCTTGCTGCTGCTATTAGCTCAAGGGCTGTGTCTTATCTCCCAAGGTGCTTCTTTTGTCTCTCACAACGTCTAGAAAGTGCTCAGTAGACTTGTAGATTCATGGATTGGTAGGCCCAGTTCAGAGATAATATCAAAAGGGAAAGGACATGTTAGAAAAGGATTTTAAATGTTGCTCTCACTACCTAAATTCATAGCCACTTTCTTTGAAGGTCTTTAAAAAAACTGAGCTTGCCTCTGTCATCATCTCCTATCCTCATGCCTGTCATGTGCCTACAAACGTCTCTTTAATCGCATTCAACCAACTCACTTCCCTGATATTTTGACTTTCCAGACTGCTAAATAAACACCAATCCATTTAACATCTATATCCTGGGCACCAGTGCACAGGTGTGTGTGTCTATGTGTGTACATAAGGGGAGGAAGGTGTTGTAAGGAAATACATAGCCGTGCAGTGTCCACTAAACCAAGTGTGGCTATTGAGCACTCGAAAGTGGCCAGTCTAAATGAAGTCAGGCTGTAAGTGTTAAATATACCCTGGATTTAAATGATTTAGTGCAGAAAAAAAGAATGAAAAATAACTCATTAAAATTGAATATACATTGAAAAGGAAATCTTTTCAATATGATGGATTAAATATTATTAAAATTAACTTCCTTTCTTTTTACTTTTGTTAATGTGGCTAGTAGAAAGTGCTATGATACACCTGTGGCTCACATTATCTTTCTATTGGACATTACTAACCTTCAGAGGGAGTCTAACCAGGGAAAGGAACAGACTTGTGAACAAGCCACGCAAGTAGGACCCGGAGTGTGGCATCCCTCGAAACCTTAGTCTTATGGGTTTTAATTTCTTCATCCATTTTCTCCACATTTGGTCCTTTAATTTGTCCAACCCAATAACTATTTAAATCTCCCCTCCTCCAACTAATTCAAACACACGCAGTTCAGAATGCATCTCAAAGCCAGCCTCTACCCACGCTGCCCACCGCACATGCCTCTTGCCCAGTTCCTGCCTTATCAGCCACAGGACGAAAAGCCTGCCACAAGGTAGTCCCTCGACAGTGACGTGAATATGGGGTTGAGAAATGAGTAAACTAATGTAAAGTGCATAAGGCAGACACACGTGTATGCACACACACAGTCCTGTTTGGCTTGCTTGTGTTTCTTGTTCCATACATACATCTTGTGTCGTTGACTATGAGAGTTCTGCCTTAAGGTCTTTACTTAAGCTGCAGCCACATCATCCTCACGCTGCTGCTGCTAAGTCGCTTCAGTCCTGTCCAACTCTGTGTGACCCCATAGAAGGCAGCCCACCAGGCTCCCCTGTCCCTGGGATTCTTCAGGCAAGAGCACTGGAGTGGGTTGCCATTTCCTTCTCCAATGCATGAAATGAAAAGTGAAAGTGAAGCTGCTCAGTCGTGTCTGACTCTTTGTGACCCCATGGACTGCAGCCTACCAGGCTCCTCCATCCATGGGAGTTTCCAGGCAAGAGTACTGGAGTGGGGTGCCATTGCCTTCTCCCATCTTCATGCTAGATCATCAAAATATTCTTGTTGGCTAATAATTCTTTCCTTTTCTAAAGCCAGACGGAAGTCTCACTTCCTTCATGAAGTCTCTGTTATCTCCTTCCACAATGCTCTTCGTCCTGATTCCCATGGAGAGCCTATTCTACACTATGTGGCAATCAGTGTCTTGTGTTTTCTTTTTGTTTCATAGATGAGTTCTGCATTCCTTTTGGCCTTTCCTCTACCCACACTCCCTGTGAACCATAAACTTCTTTGAAGCCTGAAACTATTTTCTCTTAAAGCTCTTGCACAGAGCCTGAAAAAGTGAATTTCCTAAGAGGTTAGAGCTAGGGAAGTGTCTTTTGTTCCATTAATGAGGTAGCTTTTGTAAAGCTCTTAGGCAAACTAAGGATGGGGGTGCCTATTGACAGAGCAACCCACCTTGTGATTAGAGGGTAGAACTTTCAGTTTCGCCCCTGACCTCCTGGGATGGGAGAGGGGAGGAGCTGGAGATGGAGTTCAATCAACAATGGCCAATGATTTAGTCATCCATGCTTCTGTAAAGCAGCCTCCACAAAAACCGAAAAGAATGGATCTAGATAGCTCCAGGTTGGTGAACTTACAGAGGAGATTTGGGGAAAGTGGCTCACCCGGAGAGAGCCTGGAAGTTCTGCACCCCTTCCCATATATCTTGCCCTGTTCATCTCTTCCATCAGGATGTTCCTGAGTTATATTGTTTTATAATTAACCAGCAATCTAGTAAGTAAAATGTTCCTCTGAGTTCTGTAAGCCACACTAGCAAATTTATCAAACCCAGAGAGGAAGCCACAGGCTCCAATCTGTGGCCAGTTGACCAGAGGCACAGGTGGCAATCTAGACTTGCAGTCATCTCTGAAGTCATTATGTGCTGAGGGGCACGGGGAGTTGGAGACAGTCCTGTCGGACTGAGCCCTTAACCTGTGGGATCTGACTCTATTTTTAGGTGGACGGTGTCAGAATTGAATTAACTGTTAACTTGAGTTAACAGACGCACATGGAAAGTCTTGAAAGGAGATGTATTTTGTGAGCTTGGTGCCTGGAGCCCTTGGGGCTTGGATCTCTACCGCTAGCATTTACGAAATGTTCATTAAAAATAAAAATAGGCCAAATAAAAACTACCTTGAAGGTAGTTGCAAAGAGTCAGACATGACTGAGTGATTTTCTCTCACTCTGACTGTCCCATAAGATTGTGGAGCCACCAGCAACCCCAGCTGAGACATAAGAGACAGTTTATTCACCATCCTCACTCACTTTTCCTCTGTGCTGTGAGGGGGTGGGTCTTCAGGCTCCCCAGGAAAGCCTATCCCTAAAGCTGCTGTGATGTTTGGGATTGCCCAGCACTGCCCCTGGAGTTCCTAGGGGTCATCCTCGTTCACTACTACCAGGGTCTTATAAAGCCCTCGGTGTATGAGAGAGGGCTCTGCACTTGGGAGGGTTTTCATTTTAGCCCCATTTCCAGGAGTAAGGGGAGGAAAGGGAGAAAATAGCCAAACATCTCCCAAGCCTGGGCACTCAGCTTGGTGATTTGCACCCACCTTGGCCTTAGAAGCACTCAGGAGACCCCTCTCTCATCGTAGAGCCCCTCCTGGCTCCGTGGGAATACTCTTGGGGGTGCTGTGCACACAGTGGGTAAGACTTCATTCAAAAGGGCTGTCCACATTCTAAGCTCAGCAAGACTCGGAACAAATTTCTGAGCAGCTCTGGGGCAGCTGAGGTTGAGTAATAATTGGTGCATATCCTGAAAAGGTGCATGATATACGGAAACTTTCTGATCACCAGAACTTACATAGGACTTGGCTTGTTGTACAAGTGGTGATGCTTCAGAATTTCTTTCCAGGACTTTGCCACTGGTGGTCCAGTGGCAAAGAATCCACCTGCCAATGCATGGGACACAGACTCGATCACTGGTCCAGGAAGATTCCACATGCCTGCAGGGCAGCTAAGCCCATGTGCCACAACTACTGAGCCTGCGCTTCACAATAAGAGAAGCCGCCACAGTGAGAAACACGTGTATCGCAACCAAACCGTAGCCCTCACTTGGCGCAACTACAGAACGCTCACATGTAGGAACGAAGACCTGATGTAGCCAAAATTAGGTAGATAACTAAATAAATAACTTTAGAAAGAAGGATTTCTTACCAAGGCTCTGTGCTTGCTTACTCTTGGGGCTAAAGCAAGGCTCTTAGGCCTGGGGAATTGCACACAACCAGTGGGTATCTGTATTTCCCATGGACATCACCACCATGTAGAGATGCTGAGAATCACTGGACTGGACTCAGGACTGAAAGCAGGAGAGAATATCTTGGAAACATTACCCTCCACAGGGCCAGAAACATGGTAAATGCTCAACAAAGACTTGCTGATCATAATGCCTTGGTCTCTAAATGGATTTGTCAGCAACCTCAGTACAGGGGACCACAGTCAGGTCTGTCCTGGCCGTGCAATTGGACCACACTGTACCCCCGTGTTCCCCTTCCCAGAGAACAGGCCAAGTCAACAGAGCAGGGAAGGCAATAAAGTGGCTGATAGGAGATCTAGAATGAGGGCTTTCAGATGTCCAGAGGTTGACGTTCATCATGACCTGGAAAGCTGATGAATCCATAAAGAGACCCAGGCCGCCAGTGAAGCCAGGGTCAGAGAGGCTGGCAGGCGAAGCAGGTATGGGGGCCTTCCTGGGAGCACCACTAGGATCCCAAGGAGGACATGGTGGAGAGCCCAGAGCAGGCTTCAACTCCAGGTGAACTGAGTCCTGAGTCGGGGGGCTGAGCAGAGACTGAAGTTCTGGGGACAGAGAGACACCTCAGAAGAGGTGGCCTGATGCTGCTCGTCCAGAGCCCCTGAATCAGCAGCGTGAGCCCCCACATCCAGGGAAGCCTGAGCTGGAGGCTCTGCTCCTGGCCCCTGCAGGAAGGTGACTGGGACACCTTCAGGGCCCCTGCATATCATTTCCAACAGTGGAAGCCAAAGAACCATACCAACTCACCCTGTGTGTGAGCTGCCCCATGCTCGGTCACTTCCGTTGTGTCCGACTCTTTGTGACCCCATAGAATGTGTAGCCTGCCAGGCTCCTCTGTCCATGGGATTCTCCAGGCAAGAATACTGGAGTGGGTTGCCTTGCCCTCCTCCAGGGGATCTTCCAGACCCAGGGATCAAACTCGTGTCTCTTATGTCTGCTGCACTGGCAGGCGGGCTCTTTACTAGTGCCAGCTGGGAAGCCCCAGCGCACTCCAAGAGGGGTCAGAAAGTGAATGCACCTGTGCCTTCGGGGATAACCCTGAGAAAGCCCAGGCTAGGCCAGCAGCCTCTCACGCATGTCTCACCATCCCTCAGCCAAACAGCCTCCTCAAGCCCCTCGCGTCTTCAGGCCAACCACTTCAGCCCACGTTCTTCAAGTGTGTGTACGTGTGCACACACCCACCTCAGGCATTAGAAGAGCAGGCATTCCTGCTCTTTATTGTCCTCCCAGGCACTTCTATTGAAGTTCCATTTACCTCAACCTTTATTGCAGGTGAAAGAAATGCATAAATGCGCGGTATGGAATTACCGACACGTTTAGGATATACGAGAGGCATTAAAGGCGCTGCTAGGATTTGATGACAGCTGCCAAGAATCTTTTCTACAACCATAAATGAGATAGGCACGAAGCCATGAAGATGACATAAAAATCCCAGTGCAGGCCAGGGCAGGTGTTTCCCTGCTGCAGTTAACGACCCTGGGGGAGTTTGCTGCAGACCTGGAACGTGCGTGGGCACCCCTGGCCCAGGGCTTGGAGGGCTGGGGAGGCACGCATTCTTGATGTCCGTTCTTACCTGCATTTTCCTAGCTGATAGTCCTGCCTGGAAAATATGTCCTCCTGGCATTCATCTGTGGCAACTTCTGCCAGCCTCTGAGTTTCCCAGGCTCAGCTGGACCCTCTTCCTCCGGGGAGAGAATCAGCCTGAGCACCTCCAGTCTGCATTGCTGGCAGAGTAGGGTGTTTCTTCATTCCCTGCAGGGCGCACACTGCTCATCCAGGCCAATATTTCATTGGGCTCTTCTCAGCTCCAGCCTGGAGATATCTCAGTGAACATGGGGGTATCTACTGCCTCTACTGTTCTTTCCTCTCAAACACCTCCTCCCTTCCTTCCCAAAGCACTCTGTTCTGAATTCATATTACGGATGCATCCCACCCTGTTAATAGTTTTTTCCCTACAGAGACCCTTGAGCAGAATCAGTCTCAGAGAATCCGTGAGGTTCACAGAGCTTATCTCAGGGCGTGTTTGTCCTTCCCTCTCTCTGCTCCTCTCACCCTGCCCATACCCAGGCCTCTCAAGCCTCCGGGGTCTCACACAACTGGAGAACCCGGAAGCATGGGGAAGGGGTGAGGAGCAGGGCGGGGTGGCTGCCATTTCAGCACTCAACCCGAAAGCAGATTCCTAGCAGTGAGGCAGCAGGGATGAGCCCTCTCTCTGGAGAAGGAACTGTTTGTCATGTCCAATGTCTTACTGTTCTAACACACACTGCATGGAATTTTGGTTGAGGAAGCTGAAGAAACTGAGATGATACATAACTTCCCCCAGTTTACTCTGGAGACAGTGCAGTGCCAGACTGCCTGGGTTCAGATTATGCCTATTTGATCCAGGAAAGTTATTCAAACTCCCTACATCTCATTTTTCTCATCTGTTAAATAAGGATAGTAGTACCTGTCTCTTAGATATGAGAGTTGGTCCATTAAAGAAGGCTGAACACTGAAGAATTGATGCTTTTGAACTTTGGGGCTAGAGAAGACTCATGAGAGTCCCGTGGTCTAGCAAGGAGATCAAATCAGTCAATTCTATAGGAAATCAACTCTGAATATTCATTGGAAAGATTGATGCTGAAGCTGAAACTCCAATACTTTGGCCATCTGATGCGAAGAACAGACTCATTGGAAAAGACCCTGTTGCTGGGAAAGATTGAAGGCAGGAGGAAAAGGAGGTGACAGGGGATGAGATGTTGGATAGTATCACTGACTCAGTGGACATGAATCTGAGCAAACTCCAGGAGATAGTGAAGGACAGCAGAGCCTGGTGTACTGCAGTCCATGGGGTTGCAGAGTCAGACATGACTTAGCAACTGAACAGCAGCACTGAGACACAGGTTTAGCAGACCTTAGAGGATGTGACTCCTAACTGCTGCCTCCATTACATCTAAATCTTCCATTGTGACATAGCTCCATCTTGCATCCCAGTAGAGAAATAACAATCAGCTAAGATGGCAGTGGTCAGGCTCGCTCACCCCACATTCTCTCACTCTTGTCCCACATTCTGTAAACAGTGACTTTGCATGGTTATGTAACTCTGAGATCATTTATAGCACTACGCACACACATCAAACCCGTGTAAACATCACCTGAAAAGCCCATGCCGCACCTTGCAGCGGCATCAACCATCAGAGAACAAACCATGTCTGCCTTGCTACTGCAAATAAAAACTCTCTGCACTTCTTAGGCTCCTTGCATCTTTTTCCAACGTTTTCCTATCTGCTTCCTAGCTTTCACCTTGCCTACCCTGGGTTCAGCAAATAGCAAGACAATACCAAGTGTTAGACTCGCTTGGGCCTCCGTCCACCACATCCTCCATAGCCTTGACTCACTGTTGTGATGAGGGAAGAATCTTGCTCTGTCTCCAGGGGGGCATGTACCTCACTCTCCTATTGGAGCAAATCCTTAGGAGAAAATGCCAGTGCAGCAGAATAGAACCATGTCGCCTACTCTTTTCTTGGGAAACAAGGTGAAGAAAAGAAGGGCCAGATAAAGACAGGTGGCTTAGGTGACAGAGAAGCGGCTCCTGCTGGGGGTCAGAAGGTTGAGGGGCAAGCCTGGGGTTGCACCGAGGTGAAGTGACTGCCAAGGGCACCTTAGATGAGCTTCTGCAGGGCCCCTGGGGATCAGTGTGAGAGCCTGGCAAGCAGGAACTACATAAAGACTGTATGGCCCCATCCCTCCACCAGAATTAACTGAGAGAACAGGACTGCACTGTGCTGTGAGCCCGTGGGGGTCGGGACGCTTTGGAGAGGGGGAGTCCTTCTTCCCTTGACTCCAGGGCTGGGCTCCTGTAATCCCACAGTGAAAGTACCCTCTCAGAGCAGTCAGTGATGGCCTTGAGCAGTCAGGGCATGAGCATAAGACTGTCCAAGATTCTTCTCTGAAGGGCAATATACACAAGTATGTGAGTTCTAATGGGGTTCTATTCTTTACTTAAACACCGTGCATTTGGTCCAATAACCTCGGCATTTCTTGGATTTTTTACCCTAAATTAAAGGTTTGGGCTTTATGGGCTACACTGAATTCCTATGGTTCATGAGAAACACAGGCGTCTTTTTCAGTTTGTGTTGAATCCCCCATGGACCATTTCAATCATTGTTTGCACCTCTCCATAGTAGCTGTAGGGATTTCTGCCCACAGTGGGTTTAAATGGATGACGTTCATTGGTCTACTCTTGTGGGTTTACATAATAGCAGTGGGAATGAGATTAACTACCTGGAAGCAGAGGCTGAAACTCAGAGCTGCTGGACACCCCCTCACGGCCACAGGCACCTGTTATACAGGTAAGATTTGGCAGGCCGTGCTGGGCTGAAATAGGACATTATCAACAGAAGGCTTCAACTCTCTTTTCAATCAAGAAAATGCATTTTTTGTTTGTTGTTGTTAATTTTTTTTTTTTTTTTTGGTCAACCTCCTATCAGGAAAATGGAAAAGAGAAGGAAAAACAAAAAACATTGTTCCCTTAAGCTTGAGAGTGGCCAGACCTTTTGATAATTCAATGGCATTTTTACAGACCCTTTGGGTGGTTTCCACAAGCAACAGATCATAGGCAGCTTCTCTGTACCTACTTATGATAGCAGCAATAAGTAATAGTGCTTCTGGGATTGTTTGCAATTGGAGAGCCTCTGACATGAGTCAGCTCCAGGCTCTGGCTCCCAGCAAGAAGGACCTCAACTCAAAATTGCTCCAGGTTACACACAACACACTCCAGGGATTTGCCATCTGCACAGCTTCAAGCTTCACACCAAACATCTGTGAGATGGATGGCTGACCCTTCGTACAAGCTGGTTTTAGAGGCAGAGATTGAAAGTCTGGTCAGATTCCTAGGAGCCCTTGGCCAGCACTGGGCATCAGATTCACTGACGGTTGTTTCCAAAAGGTGTAATCCCGGGCCTCCCCCCCACAGAGGTTCCCTTTATAGTCCAATCCAAGGCATCTGTATTCTGCAAAAGCAGCTCAGTGACTCTTGTTTATCCCCAGAGTCACTATACACGGCTGAACAGTACACAACTGCCCGTGGACCCTCTAGCTCTAACTGTTGGAGTTGACCCAGCAAGGCAGACAGCTTCCATCCAGAAACAAGCTGGGACAGGATGAAGAAGACTGGCAGGGTGACCCTTTGCTAGCAGTGGGAAGCCCTTGTCAATTCTGATACCGAGGAGACTGGCTGGAAGAGTGTCAGGCCACATCCCCTAGAAACAGCTTTAAATTCTGACTCAAAACCCATCAGTCAGCAGGGTCCTGCCCAGGAACGACTAGCTCAGAGGGTGTGGGCTTTTGAGCTCTTTAGAAGAAAACCAGAAAAGAATTTTTTGGTTTAAAGAAAAAAAATTATAAGCTTCCAAATATAATGTGCTAAAACGTAGGGGAAAAAGTCAAAAAACCCTGCTGCTTGTTCCCAATAACCGGCCAAAACTTTCCAACAAAGCTGACTACTTTGGTGGTTAAAAGCACTTTGCAGGTGCCAGACTGCTGGGTTCACATCCCAGCACAGCCACTTACTATGTGACCTTGTACAAGTTTCCCTCTCTCTCTCTCTGAGCCTCAGTTTTCCCCATAGGGTAGTTATAAAGATTAAGTGAGATAATATTTATAAAGTGCTGAGGACGGGGCCAGGTCCAGAGTGCTGTGTAAATGTTAATCACTTGTTATTACCAGGTG
The DNA here is from genome assembly GCF_042477335.2 of Ovis canadensis. Taxonomy (NCBI): domain Eukaryota; kingdom Metazoa; phylum Chordata; class Mammalia; order Artiodactyla; family Bovidae; genus Ovis; species Ovis canadensis. The sequence continues at coordinate 79,208,850 of NC_091247.1, read as the reverse complement.
CAGTGTTATCACGACCAATGCCAATCATGCTTAGGCACCAAGACCCCCAAAATAAAGATCTGAGGAACCATCTCCGTGCTCCTGATGGCATCAGCAAGATGAAGACTCTCCCCTCTTCCAGACTTTTGGAGAGTAGGGTCTTGGTCAGAAATTGGGTTAGGAAGTATTTAGATGGACTGGTTGAGTCAATGTTGGCACATTCATATGTTGGAATGTGATATGACCATTCAAAAAATGCTGAGTGCATAGGAACACTTATGCAAGACTTGTTTGATACAGTGCTGAGTGAAACATACAGGTAACAGAACAGAATGGCCCCATTTCTGCCTAAAAGTATATATAAGCAGCATGTATGAATCACACACCATAAACTCAGATGTGTAAGAAGGATCACATGTCATTATTTAAATCAACTCAAATCTGACTTTAAGTTTTACCCTGCTGGGCTGGCAGGAAATTCAGTCCTGGTATCACTGGGGTTTCTTCTTCCCCTACCTGGCATCACACAAGAATCTAACATGCTAACATCGTACCAGAAAGCAAAGGCTGGCATATAGCCTCCCATCCCTTGACCTCCCCCTGCCATCATGATCAAGCCCAAAGGTCCCTCGTAGGTATGTGGCTGTTCATGAAATGGGGGCATGGGGAGTGCTCCTTAGCAAGGCTGGAGGTTCAGATGCCTTTAACCTGTCCCCTGGAGAGGTCGTTTCCCTCAAGTACCATGTCTCCCTTCAAGTCCTGCCAGGATAGGTCGGGTTCCGTGAAACTTGGGGTCCACCAATCTCCATCCCTGACCAGGATGGGGCTTCAGGAAGCTTGGGCTTTCCTGAGAGAAGGAGAGTGTCAGCATTTGCTTCCTGCTCTCCTAGAGGCTCCCCAGGCTAGGAATGCATGGGCTTAGCATAGAGGAGGGAAGGAGCCAGGGAGAACCCACACCAATTAGGAGCCCAGGACATTCCTTAACACATTGCATGTGTGTGTAGGGATAAGTCTGCATGTGGGAGCCCAAATGTAGTCTGTCTAGGAGAGGGGAAGTTGTGGGTGACTGGAATTTTCTCCTTTTAACTCCTCTGTACTTTATACGATCAATATAAATCATTTGCATAAAAAATTAAAAAGTTTGACGATGCATTTGGTAAGGAAGCTAGAATTTGTTTAGAAGCCTGGATGACAGTCTCTGAAATAGGGGAAACCTAAAAGCAAGGGAATGGAACCAGCCTTGTGAGCAAAACGAATATCATCTGAGTGATTTTACACCCAGCGCATGCTCTGAGCATTAAGTTCTTGCCCACGTGTAAATAACTCCATGTGGTAAGAGGCACGCTCAGAACTCTCGGTGGACAAGTCAAGAGCTATTCCCTGGGGACTTCCTCGGTGGTCCAGTGGTTAAGACTCCATTCTGCCAATGCAGTTGGCATGGGTGGGAACTAAGATCCTGCATGCTGGAACATCCAAGAAAAAACAAAAACCAAAAAAGTTACTCCTTGTTCCACCATCCCCTTTACAAGGAACCAGCTTTGCCAAGTGCTTGGACTGAACTGTGCCTGCTAACGTCAAGCAGTGTGTGTGTGTCCATAAGTTGTCCCTGAGTCTCCTTCCCATCCGTGCATCTCTCCCTGAGCTGCGCCTCCAGATGTGTGTTTATGCGCACCACCTTCCCTCCCCACAGCTGTCCCCGGCTCAAGACAACACAGAAGAGGAGTGAGAGGGGCTGCGTGCCACTCACTGCCGCTCTGCGGATCTGGGGGACCTAGCTTATTTGTTCTGGTGAGCTGGCCAGCTGTGAGCTGTTTGGTTTGGGGCCATAGGATTAGGACTGTTTTCCTTTCTGAGTTTGGTGCAGTCAGGGGTGAGAAGGATCCCAGGTTGAGCACACCAAGTGCCTGGCCTTTCGGCGCTGGGTTCTCAGGGCTGCTGCTGGGAATTCTAGCTCCTGCAATGAGGGTGAGGACACTGCCTTCCCAGGAGGGCAGCTCTTTGGACAGGACAGCTGGTGGTTCCCCATGTCTAAGGGGCCAGCTCCCCTAGCTCCTGGAAGAAAGCCCCTGTGTGAGGGCATCTAGGTAAAATACAGAGGAAACAGGAGGGCCACAGCCCCTCTCTGGGCCACAGGGATTCCCCCTCTCAGACCTATCAAAGGCCATTTCCCCCTCCCCCTCCCAGCAGATTCTCAGCCTTCCCCGGACATGCAATTTGTGGGGAGGATCTTTAGACCCTCAAATCCATTGGAGTGCCAGGACATAAATACTATGCTACTACCCCGTCACTGGCCCTCGGGAATGACAATGCCTATGCTTTTAATTCTGACTTAGATAACAAATGGCTAGGTTCTATTTAATGATTCCCATACCTGAGATTTTTCCCCGAAATTGATTAGAAGTTCTTTTAGGGTAGACATCATTTTCCCACAGGTTGAAGCACAGGGCGAAAAATGACAAGGCACCCAAAACACACTTGTTGATTGACTAACCTGGATAGGTAGATGGATAGGTGTACAGACAGACAGATGGATAGATGGATGGATGGCAGACATCCATCATGGAAAACTTCCCATAACAGAAAGTTTTTCTGTGCATTTATCTGAGAAATATTTATTGTGAATGAACTGCATACCAGCCATTGTTTTAAGCCATTGAGTTTCATCAGTGAACAAAAATCACACACACAAAAAAATCTGTCTTCCTGGAACTTATATTTTATCAGGAGTGTTAGTTGCTCAGTGATGTCCAACTCTTTGTGACCCCGTGGACTGTAGCCTCCCAGACTCCTGTCCATGGAATTCTCCAGGTAACAATACTGGAGTTGGTAGCCATTCCCTTCTCCAGAGGATATTCCTGACCCAGGAATTAAACCCAGTTCAGTGGTCATGTATGGATGTGAGAGTTGGACTGTGAAGAAAGCTGAACACCAAAGAATTGATGCTTTTGAACTGTGGTGTTGGAGAAGATTCTTGAGAGTCCCTTGGACTGCAAGGAGATCCAACCAGTCCATCCTAAAGGAAACCAGTCCTGAGTGTTCATTGGAAGGACTGATTTTGAGGCTGAAACTCCAATACTTTGGCCACCTCATGCTAAGAGTTGACTCATTAGAAAAGACCCTGATGCTGGGAGGGATTGGGGGCAGGAGGAGAAGGGGACGATAGAGGATGAGATGGCTGGATGGCATCACTGACTCAATGGTCGTGAGTTTGAGTAAACTCCGGGAGTTGGTGATGGACAGGGAGGCCTGGCGTGCTGCGGTTCATGGGGTCACAAAGAGTTGGACACGACTGAGCAACTGAACTGAACTGAACTCCCTGCACTGCAGGCAGATTCTTTACCATCTGAGCCACCGGGGAAGCCCAGTTTATCAGGAGAAGACATATAAACAATAAACATTTCAAAACAAGTAATTTCATAGCCTATCAGAAAGTGATAACTACTATGGAAACAAAATAAGTAGCATAGAATAAGGAGTATTTGGATTTGAGTAGAGGCAGGTTGTAGTGTACACAAGAGTCAGAGTAGTTCTCATTGAGAGGATGACATCTGAGCAAAAATTTGAGGGAATTGAAGGAGTGAGCCGTGTGGCTATTTGGGGAAGGAGCACTCCAGGAGCATGAACAGATAGGCTATAAAATGGAGCACCCTTGGTGTGTTTGAGGAACTGCCAAGAGGTCAGTAGGCTGGAGAGGAGTAAATAAGAATAAAGGCAGCAGTAGAGACTGCAGAGAGGTAGAGCTGAGATTGGTTGGCAGATCCTATAGAGAGATGGGGAACCACTGAAAAGTTTTGAGAAGAGGAAAGACATGATCTTATTTAAATTTTGAAAGACTCCTTTTAGTTGCTGTTTCGAGAATAGATTGCAAAGAAACATAGGGGGAAGCCATTTGGAGGCTATTATGGTAATCCAGGTGAGACATGATAGCAGCTCTAACCAAGGTGGCAGCCATAGGGGTGGCAAGCCTAAGCAATTGAAGGATGGAGTTGCTGTGATGATGGAGATGGCTGTGGGCAGAGCGGGTTTATGAAGCAGGAGTGGGCACAGGGCAGATAAGGAGAGCATGCTGAACTTATATCATCCAGGCAGACTTCCAAATACACATCTGAAGGCTGGAGGTATACATTTCAATTCAGACATCAACAGTGATATATGATGTGCAAAGCCATGAGATCAGGTGAGATCACCCAAAAATTAATGTAGATAAAGAAGAGAAGAGAATCAAGGACTGAGCTCTGAGGTATATCAACCATAAAATATCAAGGGGATGAGGAGGAACCAGCAAAGGAGACCCAGAAGGAGCAACTCACAAGACAGGAGGAACAAAAAGTGTGCTGTTCTGAAAGTCAAGTGAAGAATACATAACAGGGACGAAAAGTGATCAACTTGCGTCAAATGCAACTGAGTGGTTAAGATCAACAAAGTAGTCAAGACAGACCTGCTCACTAAACTCGGCAATATGAAGGTTGTCACTAGTCGTCTGGTGAATACTAAGCGGGGAGGTGCGGGGCGGGGGTGGTGCGGGGCGGGGGGCAAAGGCTGATTGGAGAGTGTTTAGGAGAGAATGGGAGGAGTCCACATATTTAAGGTCAACGGACCTTCACCAAGTTTGCCAAGAACACACAATGGGGAAAGGTTAATCTCTTCAATAACTGGATATCCACATGCAGAAAAATAAAATTGCATCATTTCATACCACATACAAAATTAACTCAAGATGGATTGCATGTAAGAAACCAAACTATAACACTGCTAGAAGAAAATATGGCGGGGAGGGGGCTTCTTGACATTGATCTTGGCAATACTTTTTATGGTTATGACACCAAAGTAATAGACAACAAAGGCAAAAATAAAGTGGAACTACATCAAGCTAAGCTTCTGTACAGAATGAAAAGGAGAAAATATCTGTAAACCATATATCTGATAAGGAGTTAATATCTAAAATATATAAGGGACTCCTACAACTCAATATTTTTTTAAATGATTTAAAAATGGGCAAAGGACCTGAATGGGCATTTTTAGAAGACCAATAGGTACATGGAAAGATACCAAACATCACTAATCATTGGGGAAGTGCAAATCAAAACCACAATGAGCGATCACCTCAAACCTGTTAGAACAGCCATTATCAAAAAGACAAAATATAAGTGTTGGTAAGGATGTGGGAAAAAGGGAAAACTTGTGCACTGTTGGTGCGAATGCAAATTGGTAGAGCTAATATGGAAAACAGTATTAAAGTTCCCCCAAAAATTAAAAATAGAACTACCATATGATCCAGCAACCCCACTTCTGGGTATATATCCAAAGAAAATGAAATCAGCATCTCAAAGAGATGTATGTACTCACATGCTTATGACAGCCTCATTCACAATAGTCAAGATATGGAAACAAGCTAAATGTCCATCAAAGGATGAACGGATAAAGAAGATGTAATTCTACATATACATATTGCAATGGAATATTATTCAGTCTTACAAAAATGAAAGAAACCCCCCCTTTTGTGACAGCATGGAGAACATTATGCTAAGTGAAATAAGCCAGACACAGAAAGACAAGTTCTACATGATCTCATTTATATGTGGAATTTTAAATGGTCAAACTCATATAAACAAAAAGTAGAATAGTGGTTGCCAGGAGCAAGGAGGATGGGAGGAGGAAATGAGGTGTTGGTCAAAGGGAACAAAATTTCATGAATGAGTTGTGTCGTATGTAGCATGGTGATGGTAATTAACAGTATTGCACTGTATACTGGAAAGTTACTGAGAAGATAGATCTTAAAGTTAAATCTGAAATTAAATCTTAAAGTTAAATCTTCTCAATTACTTACACACACAGAATGGTAACTATTTAGAGATGATGGAAGAGTTCTTGAGCTTGATTGTGGTGATCTTTTCACCATATATCAAAACATCAAATATACCAAAACAATATATCAAATATACCAAAACATCAAGTTGTATGCCTTAGATATATATAATTTTTACATGTCCCTAATATCTCAAAAAATTTGTTTCAAGAGAGATAATGGGAGAAAACTAATTGGAGACAGTGAGTGCAGAGAACCTTCTGGAGATGTTCCGCTACAAATGGGGAGCAACCAAAAAGTTACAGAAGTGGGTTCAAAAGAAGGATTTTACAAAATGGGAGAAATAATCACAGGCCTGAAAGTTGATGGAGATGATTCAGGAGAACATGAACAACTGAAGATGGAGGAGAGAAGTAGGCAACATGTCTGGAGCAATATCCTTGGTAGGTGAGCAGGGTCCAGAGGGATGAATGGAAAGTTCAAGTTACGGCCAAGGAAACAGAGGATATGCGGGAAGACGGAGGCAGGCAGGGAGATGTGGCGGAAAAGTCCACAGAGGTTCTCTTCCGATGACTTCAACTTTGTCATAAAGAAACAAAGCTCCATTTTGGGGGTGGGGGAAGCATTAATGATCTGGAGAAGGAAGTGACAATGTAGAGCTGTCATCCAGGATAATGGGGGAGTGAGTGGACTAGCAGAGCAGAGGAGGATGGCCTGGCAGCAGCTGAAGGCCGCCTTGAAAACCGTGGGCATAAATTTAAAGTGACACTACTCACCATGGAGGTGCTTTTTTCCTTAAACCAGCATGGAGTGAATGGAGAGCTGGAGTCAACCTTGGTTGTGGTTTTGCAAGACGGTACAACCAAATAAGAGGGGCAAGGGAGTGATTACAATGATTGACCATAGAATTTAAGCTGTAGTCTAGAAAGAAGGGTTTCCATTTTAGTAAATGGGAACATGTGAGGTCTTTCACTTTGCCAAAAGTGAGCTGTGGATGGAAAAGTCTAAGACTCAGTGCCCTGGAGTCATCATTAACTCAGGGGCTCCCTGAGGATTTAATGGAGATGACCTTCTCCCGAACTGGCCCTCACGATTGTCTTGCCAAGAGGTGTGTCAGCACAGGGGTTGGCTGTGGAACAGGGAGGCGAGGCGGTGTCATATTTGTACTAAACTTGTTCTAAGGCTGCCCGAGGAGCTCCCCTTTCATCCCAAGACAGAGTCCTCCCTGGACCATCACCAGAATGAGTCCATCAGTCACCTCTGACCTCATGCAGGTCTCTCAGCTCCTCCAGCTGGGCCAAAGTACCCCCACCAGGCATCTGCCTGTCCCTGTCCTCCTTCCTCCCCTCTTGCAGCTGACCTATTCTTGCCCCATTTGTTAGTCCCAGGACAGCAGCTCTACTTCAGCTCATGTCCTTTGAACTTTCAGGGATTTCTGAATTTCTGCTCTGGGCTTATGTGACTAAGTCCTTGGCTGTTCTGCCCACCATTCCTCCCCACTGAACTGATCCCATCAGACACGCAGACTGGACCTCTGCACACCCACCTTATCAGCCAGATTCATTCTTATGTGCTCAGACCAAATGTTTTTTTGGCTTAGTTTCACCCACCCATTGGCAGACAATCAGTGTCTAGGCCTATTTCCAGAATTATGATGACAATAATAAAACAACAGTAGTAACAACTGCAGAGTAACTGCTGGGAAGATAAGAACCTGATCTACTTTGCTCACTGCTACTTCATGTTCTCAGGATTCAGACAGAGCCTTACAACAGTAGGTACTCAGTAAATATCTGAGGAATAAAAGAATCAATGAGTAGCATCTGCCAAGTACACACCAAGCCCCAGGGATGGCACAATATCTTTTTCACATGCGACCTAATTTTAATCCTCCCAACAACCTCCTTCAATGCAGCAGATGGTACTGTACTAATTTTATTAAGGAGGAAAATTAAGATCTAGCTAAGGAACCACATAGCTAAAAAATGGCAGAAACAGAATTAGGACCCAGTTCTGTCCATTTTTTAGCCACTGTATTATATGGATCCAGCCTGATGTGTCCTCAAGTCACCCTGGTCTTTCCCACCCTTCCCTTAGAAAGACAGAGCCAGAGGTTGCAGCTGACAGCACCCAGGCCAGAACCCTCACCAGTCAAACCACATGCTATGATTCGTGGTGTAAGAATGGTAAACCCTTGGCTGCCAGAACTGTCCTTGGTTCCCCACTCTTGGATTTGGGATGCCAGGCTCCAGTGATGGCCCAGCACCCTCAGGAAGTTCTGCACAGGGGTACCAGATGATCATCCCGAGTTCTGGCCAAGGACCCCAGAAATTCCTCCCATGGGGACCACCGCTAGTCCCTCCCTCCACATCCAGCCCCCTTGTGCATTCCAGGCCAGTATCTTAGATAAGAGGTGGGACTTCAGATATTTGGCAATCAAGATGCCCGAAACAGATGCAAAGACTATAAACTGTCCGCAAACATCCATTCTTTATTTATAAGAGAACTCCTAAATTTTAGATGGGTATACAGCTTCCAGTTTTTTATGACCTTATAACTAAATTCTACTCAATAGGATAACACTAGAATTAATATGTACTTTCACTCGGTCAGTGATTCTCAACCAGAAGTGATTTTTGTCTCCCCTCCACAGACATTTCTGGTTGTCAAAATGAAGGGTGCTACTAGTATCTAGTGGGTAGAGGACAGGGATGGTGCTAAACATCCTACAATGCAAAAAACAATCCCCTGCAAAAAAAGAATTATCTGGCCCCAAATTAACAGCCAACTATGTCAAGGCTGAGAAATTGTACTCTAGATCATGCCCTTAAAAGGAACGTACATGCCCTTCTCCAGTCTTCTCCTCTCTTCCTCCAGGGTATGATTAAGGAAAAATTGAGCCATGTCCTTGGACCTAGAAACAGAAGCCAGATGTTTGGAGATGGAGAACCACCATAGCGGCCCTGGACTTCCTATCTCCATTATCACCAAGGGAAAGAAATAGTTTCTTTTGCTTAAGTCTTTTATTATAGCAGCTTAGCCGATACCCTAACTGAAGCAGTAAATTTTAAGAGGACAGGGACCTGGGCCCCCCAAAATGACTTACACAGTCATCAGTGTCCGACTATGTCCTTTGGCCCATACTCCAGACCACTCTCTGTTGCTGTCTGAGATGGTTTCCTCATCCCGGGATAAGTAGGATTTCAATTTAGTATAATTTCATGTTATTCCTTTTCTCCCACATTCATTTTCTCTCTCCCTCTCTGTCTCTTTCTCACCCTTCCTTGCTGCACCTGTTGTTGTTGCTCAGTTGCTCAGTCACGTCTGACTCTTTGTGACCCCATGGACTGCAGCATGCCAGGCTTCCCCATCCTTCACTATGTCCTGGAGTTTGCTCAAACTCATGTCTATCGAATCAGTGATGCCATCCAACCATCTCATCCTGTGCTGCACCAGTCTCCTCATGCCTTCAATCTTTCTCAACATAACTCCCTAAACATATGTATGGGCTTCCCTGGTGGCTCAGACAGTAAAGAATTTGCCTTCAGTGCAGATCTGGGTTCGATCCCTGGATCAGGAAGATCTCCTGGAGGAAAGCATGGCAACCCACTCCAGTATTCTTGCCTAGAGTATCTCATGGATGGAGGAGCCTGGTGGCCTCTGATCCATAGGGTTGCAAAGAGTTGGACACGACTGAAGTGACTTAGCATGCACGTATACAAACATGACTATGTCCTAATCTCCAGAACTGTGAATGTTATGTTACAAGGCACAGGGGAATTAAGGTCACCAATCAGCTGACTAAGGAGAGTATCTTGGATTATTCACATGAGCCCAATATTGTCACAACAGTCCTTATCAGTGAAAGGGGGAGGCAAAGAGGCAAAGACGGAGCCATGCAGTATAGGAAGGACTCCACAGCCCAATGTTTACTTTGAAAATGAAGTGGGCGCCGCAAGCAATGGAATATAGCAGCCTCTAGAAGCTGGACTAGGCAAGGAAATGGATTCTCCCCTAGAACCTCCAGAAGCAGCACTGCCCTATTTGATTTTAGCCCAGAGGCCCATTTAGGATATCTGACCCCTAGAACTGTAAGACAGTAAATTTATGGTGTTTAAAGTGTGTGATAATTTACTAAGCAGCCATTGGAAATAAATATTCACCTGTCTTTCTCCTCTTTCCTCTCTCTCTCCCTTTCCAGCCTCTACTTATTCTCTATAAGAGTCTGAGCGAGTGTGGCACATAGATCAAAGGCCAAGGTGGTGAACTTCTGGGGCTTCCTGGAAAGCTCTTACCTGTACGCTAGAATGAACACCTGGGAGAAGAGCCTGGTCATGCCAACCTGGAGCATGGGATGGGTCCAGCCATTCGTGGTTTTGGGACTAATTCCCTTTATGATTTGCTTTCAGAAACATATACTTCATCTGCCCCCAGGATTCTGCAGTAAGTAGCCCAGTCCTGCTCTTTATGAAATCCAGGTTATCATCAGATTATCTGCAATTCCAAAGGTGCCTCTGCCCAAAGCCAGAGGGACCACTAGGTGATAGACTGACTGGAGGTGGAATTAGCCAACCCTCTAATTCCAAAGTGTTTAGCTTTGGAGCACAAAAAGTTAAACACCTTCTTGCAACACATTGTAAACATGTCAGTGTGTTTAACATGTTAACCGTCCTCTGTTCTCCTGCCCACGTGTTTAGAAAAGAAACAGGTTATGATGTTTAACTAGTGAATGGATGTATGTGCTCATAGCAGCTAACACTTTTTAAACACTTGTGGATGCTTAAAATTATGATGTGTTTAAGATTTGAACACGTTTGCTTTTCTACACTCTTAATCCAATGAGTGTTGGCTGCATTTTTCCCCCCCTGAACAGCAAGGGTTTGTCCACCTTGCAAAAGCCACTCTGCACTAAGTTCCTAGAGCTGCAAATTGCATTGTTTTTGGTGTTTTTGTTTGAGCAAGTTTTGTGGGTTTTTTTTTTTTTAACATTTTCTTTCATATGTGGATCCCTCGCTTGTTATTATTGTTTAGTGTGTGGCTCTTTGCGACCCCATGGACTGTAGCCTGCCAGGCTCCTCTGTCCATGAATTATTCCAGGCAAGAATACTGGAGCAGGTTGCCATTTCCTCCTCCAGGGGATCTTCCCAACCCAGGGATCAAACTCATATCTCCTGCTTGGCAGATGGATTCTTCACCACTATGCCACCTGGGAAACAACAGTCATTCATTGCAGGATGTCTGGAGTCCTATTCCCTTAGAGAATCTAAAGGGTTTTAGTGGAATCAACTCGAAAGCTTTACCAATTTCGCTATAATTTTAGAAAAGAAAAACCGAAGAGGCTCCTGATTCTGCCCAGGCCTCAAAGAAGTGTGTGGAATACCTCGGGTTAAGCCAGAACTCCAGGTGCCTCCTGGGGCTCCGTCTACTTGTCTTCCCCACTGGCCTGCTCAAACCAGTAGCTGGAAAAGGCATTAAATCCTCCCAGTCCCTTCCAAGCATGGACTCACAGTGTGTAATCATGGAGAGGGTTGTTTGGGGATGGTTGTGGAGCTGCTTTCCCGTTTC